>NC_051182.1:58514995-58830836 GCF_013339695.2 Rhipicephalus sanguineus
ATTATACGCGACTTTTTCATTCTTTGCCCTTTTTTCTACGAGTCGATCGATATGTGCGCGCATGAGCACAAAGAACGGCACGCGTGCACAACTAATCACGAGACCCGTTTCGCTTCGCTAAATGCACGAGTAAGATGGTGTATCAGATCGCCATGAGCTGTGGGAAAGTTTATATAGGTCAAACTGGACAATGTTTCAATGATCGTGCTTGTCAACACAGCACTAACGTAAAGAATAAATATGGCAGTCTTTTAGGTGACCATTGTATGAAGTGAACATGTGTTCCCATGTTTCAAACAACGGGATTTACAGGAAAGGGAAAATCTACGAAGGTAAGAGAAATTTTAGAGGCCTTTTGGATCTGTAACGAAGGTGACCGTTGTGTCAGTTTGCCCTCTCTTGTACTAGCGGAGAGTGAAATAAACTTCTCGAAAGAAAGATTGCGATGTTATTAGCGAGTGATGTGTGCGTGTTTATTCTGAGAATGTATAAATGGCTGTTTTCTTGTAATAAACATTCAGTTGGCAGTTACCGCTTGTCCCGTGGTCTTCGTTGCTTTGTCGCCCTTGTTCTATTCACGCTGTTGCTTTCTTTGCTCAACGTATCTATAGTGTGCGCAATGTAAGATGAAACGCCGACTCCATGATTAATCAGTGATTGCTTGTACCAATTTGAATGTGACGTATGGAATTACAAGAGATACCTCTCCACTTGAACATTTAGTGTGCGAACACTTGCGCTCGCCACATATATGTTTAGCCGCTATTACATTTAAATTTTAAAGGCACTGTTCTATCTCATGTACCTCACGACTGTACATAATTCTCCCGGTGCATTTTCATCAAACTTTAGCTTCATTCGTATTAGGCATCTCACGTTGCAATGGTGCATTATGTGAATTACTTATTGCCTTGAGTAGAATCCACTGGGCTTTTGTATTAGGTGCTCTCCCAGAACCCACGGTGCATATTGGCCGTTGACCCTTTCCTTGAGAATAATATCTGACCTTCCCTTGTATTAACACTCTCCCAGTACTGTGGTGCGCCCTGGCAACTAATCATCGCCTTCAGTAGAATCGCTGAGCTTTGTTCGCATTAGGTACTCTCCCAGTACCATGGATCTTATCGGTAATTCCTCGTATCCTTAATATTGTCTTACAATCCTTCGTATTAAGAACTTTTCCAGTACGGTGGTGCTCCTGATAACTACTGATCGCCTTGATTAGAATCGCTGAGCTTTCTTCTGATGGGGAGCACTCCTATTGCGCGGGTGCGTCTTGGTCATTGCTCATTTGGCTATTTTTATTTTATATTTTATTCGCAGACTAAAACTGGTACATGTGTTGCCTCTCGTAGTGTGCCATGCCTTACTTTAGTGGAACATTTGGCGAGTGTGTTTCGAATGTACTGGTCAGATCACTTTCACAATGCGAATAGTTGAATACAGTGTGTAACATATCGCAACACCAGCAACACATTATAATACGCGTCACCATTCGCCAACAGATAATATTCTCGACTAGCAGCGGCTGCGCTTCCCGCTTTCGTTATACTGCTAGTGTTCATTGCTTGTCTGAGCATGTATTCGCCGAATGTCAAGTTCAACCTTTATTTGACGTCTTTGCTGCTGACGTCTTCGCCTATACAAACAACCTGACTTTACAGCAGCTCTATTGTTTTTTTATTCCGGATGACTGACCGATGTAGTCGCATAAAAGGTATCAAGTCTGCATAGTGCAAGAGCAGCAGCAGCCGCTCTATGAACCTGTTTCTCGTTAACGATCACCCTTCGTTGGTTGTCCTCAGTCGCGGCCAAAACGAAGCGGTTTATATTCCGCTTGAGATGATACTCTTGCAACGAAAGCGGGATTTGAAGTGAGGCCATTCAATTTTTTTCTCGAATTTTTTAGTCTTGATTTTTCATCAATCGTTCGCTCAGGTGCCCCGCTAGCGGAACTGTCAATTGCCCCGCCGGCAAAATCGCTGTATCCAAGCGCCACAACTTTGTGCTTAGTATTGGGAACTTCTGATTCATTGCGACCGGCTCATAATAATATAACTGTTGGGGTTTTACGTCCCAAAACCGCAATATGATTACAGGGGACGCCGTAGGGCAGGGCTGCGGAAATTTCGACCACCTGGGGTTTCTCCACCTAAATATAGTACATGGGCCTCTGGAATTTTGCCCTCCATAGAAATGCAGCAGCCGCAACCGGGATTCGATTCCGCGTGCTAGGGTCAGCAAGTGAATAACCATTACCACGGGACCACCACGATGGGTGACCCACTCATGGCATGTGCCATAGATGCACTTTCGCGCAGGCAGCGACTATATCTCCACCATGCCGGCCTCAGATTCTTAACAGAAGAATAAAAAATGTGGTCAGCGTTGAAGCGAACTTACTTGGACCCACTCCCATGCTCAGGATCCCACTAATCTTCTAGAAATACCTCTTGACGGCTGCAAAAACCTACGACGGGCTTGTTTATGTCAGCGGAATAAGCAGTACAATTGATTTTATTCGAATAAAAATAAATAAGCAGTTGTTTTCGCAGCTTCATGGCGACGGCTACCACTTTCCATTTGGTTGTTTCCGCAAGAGAAAATTAGAGAAATAAAAGATAGATAGATAGATAGATAGATAGATAGATAGATAGATAGATAGATAGATAGATAGATAGATAGATAGATAGATAGATAGATAGATAGATAGATAGATAGATAGATAGATAGATAGATAGATAGTAGATAGATAGATAGATAGATAGATAGATAGATAGATAGATAGATAGATAGATAGATAGATAGATAGATAGATAGATAGATAGATAGATAGATAGATAGATAGATAGATAGATAGATAGATGATAGATAGATAGATAGATAGATAGATATGATAGATAGATAGGCACTTGTACATTTGGGGAGTTCTGAAGTTCTCGTTTCGACACGGCACACATAAAAGCATGGTGGACAGTTTGCATGTAGTTCGCCCAATATTCATCACAAATATATGATCACTGCTATAAGAAATGTTCTCTTGCAGTAGCACAGAGCGATGAAATTAAAAGTGCTGGCTTAGATATGAGAACGATTATAAAACGTAAAAAGCGCCATTTTTTGCGTCGGAAAACCACAATATGATTTTGAGGCACGCTGTAGCGGAGGGCTCCGGAAATCCTGACCATCTGGTGTTCTTTAACGTGTACCTAAGTTTAAGTACACCGGCCTAGCATTTCGCCTCCATCGAAGTGCGGCCACCGCGGCCGGGATTCGATCCCGCGACCTTCCCATCAGCAGTCGCGCACCATAACCACTAGACCACCGCGGCGGGTAGTGAACCCTCACTTCAACGGACTAAAACGCAGAGGGACAGAATAACGCACAAGCAGGAATAATGTCTCGAAACATACACTTTATTGCTTAACACGTGCACAGACGCACACATGCAATCGAAATTGTGAATTTAAAAATCAAAGAATGATTTTGAAAAGAAAGCAATTTTTTCCATGTAAAACACCATGACGTTGCATTCACCATTTTACCTTTGAAGGCAATGCCCGAAACAGTAAATATTCTGACATATAATATACGTTACTACGGGTCGCTGTATTGCGAAAGTAATTGGAGTAGCAATACGCCGATTGGTTATTAAATACATAATCTTCTAACAGGTTCTTTCATGGGTAGAACTTACAAGCGTTGTTATTGCACTTATTGCACAAGTAGTATAATGTAGCCTTACGGAGAGTAAGTAACTTTACAATGTTCAAAGAATGCGGGCCAGTAGATACAGGCATTAAAAATGGGCCCGGTACAAAAATGTGTAACACTTGAAAAAAAAGGGCTCTCAAGACACTGCTGTGTCGAATTGCACTTTGGTGTTCAAAACAGGACCACATATAGTCATTTCGATCTGGGGACGGCACAGCTTGTTGAGGCGGTTGCAGATTGGAATCGCCGTCGGCCTCTGTGGCGGTGATGGCGTTCATACAATCTTCACGGGAACGTAGAAACAGAAGATCGTCGTGCCGTTGCCCGCCTTCAGTCGCACTTCTGCCTTGATTTCAAGCTGCACCGAAGCAAATACATCCACACGTAATTCTGTTTGAGCCGAAAGAACCTTTGTAAGGCTAACAATTCAGTCTCCTCGCCTCTATGTGTTGTGCGTATGGCTACAGAAACTTCCATCCTGTCTGTGTTTGTCGCCGCAAATGAATACAGTGGTGTCCTCATGGCAATTTCATGGCGTAATTTCGTTTCTATACGTACATAGAGAGACTTATTTGCATACCGCACAACAAGCTTACGCTCGCAAATCTCGCGCTGCGAGAATTTCAAAAGAAAACAACCGACGGCACGCTTACGAGTGCATAACGCCATGGTGCGGACAGCACGTTAGCTCTCTTTTGGGGTGTTTTAACGCCATTTTTGCGGCGTGGCTCTCCAAAAGAGAGTTCACATGTATCTACAAAGAGAATCCTATGTGTGCCACGTCAGAACTCACCGAAAAGACTAACCGCTAATTTTTTGTTACAGTATGATCGCCTTTTGTATTATCGATAGTGTTGTTGGTAGAAGAAATTGGTTGTCATTCATTTTTTATGTTTATATGTGTATTGACGGCAGTAATGGGCAGCCTCGCGTATAAATTGAGATTGAGGTGTTCTTTTCCATGCTGCGGAACAATTTCTTTTTTAGTTTCGGTCGTGTGCAGATAATTTTGAATCGTGGTAAAGCACGGTATGCGATGCAAAATATACAGGTTTTTTTTAGACAATACAATTTTTTAACAATCTTATGACAGTGGGGCTCCTGCCTTTTTCGCACATGAACTCCGCGTCGAGGCGGAAATACTTTCCTGCAGTTAAAATAAGGTTGACGTGACTAATTAACAAATCTCATTAATTAACTTTTTAACTAGTGACTTCAGGGCAGGTGTTTATATTACAAAGTTGTAGTGCGTGCCAATTTATGGCATACCTATATGTATAAATCGCGAAGGTTGCATGTAGCTTGAGATATTCATCATAGAATTTCAAGGCCGAAATCGAAACTGATCGCGCCCGGCGCGCACGAAGCGCCACCGTTCTGCTAGTCACGCCGGAACTACCCGACAAAGGGAAATGACGAACTTTAGAATTATGACGCTCCGCGGCCGTATGTTTTCGTGAAAAGCTGCAGGTCATCTCCCTTGTGCTCGCGCATCGCCTTGCTTTTGCGCGTAGTGTTTGGTGCTTAACTGTTTATTTCGACCTGTGTGCCATAAAACCGCAATATCAACCTTTTCTTTGACTGGGAAGCACAAAACTCAGGGGCGGCCACTGCGGCGCTTCTTCTTGCCGACAGGCGAAATAGTTCTTCGCGCCTCTTTAGAGTTTAAGAAAAAAAAACAGACAGGCACCACCCATTGCACACAAAGATAAAGCTGTCTACTAGTGTGTTTCAGAATGCTTGCCGAGTTTTCTGCACAGATTCTGCTTTGGCGCGCCTTTATTCAAATTTTATCACTTTCCTGCCACGTGTCATTCCGCTGTTGCGCCGCGCTTTGTGCGCGCCGGGCGCGATCAGTTTCTATTTCGCCCTTGACGTTCGATTATGAATATCTCGAATTACGTGCAACTTTGGTGATTTATAAATAATAGATATGCCATAAATTTGAACGCACTACAACTTGGTATTATAAACACCTGTCCTCAAGTAAATAATTAAAAAGTTACTTAACGAGGTTTTGTTAATTAGTCGCGTCAACGTCAGTTTAGCTGCGGGAAAGTATTTCCGCCTCGATGTAGAAATCATGTGCGAAAACGGCAGGAGCTTGACTGCCATAGATTTTTATGAAAAATATGTATTGAAAAATATGTACGCCTGCATTAACTTACTTCGCACTTTTCGTCGAATCATCGAAAGTGTTTCCGTAGTGTTTTGCAGAAGCAGGTTACCTTATTTAGTACCACGGCTCATTTCATTGTACTTGTTCGCATGCCTTCATGTAACTTTAGACGAGCAGGCATTTCGAACGCAGGAAATGGGAGCTAATGTGCGCAAATGATGAGTGAACCAAGTGTTAAATGACACTATCAGCGTTCGATGAAAGAGTCAGACCTAACATATCGTATTGTAAGTCCAAGTCGCCTAGAAAGATTTAAACAGCGCAAAAAAAGACGGAACACACAGAAAGGCACACAGATATCCGTTTTTGCATTTGTGTGTTCAGCCTTTTTTGCGCAGTTTAGCCTTTATTAAGTAGGAATCAACACGTCCAAGCATCCGTTTTAGCCAAGTCGCCTGTTAGCCGCAAGATATGGCGCAGTGTACTTGAGAGGCGGTTTACGTCAATTTACACAGTGTCTAGTAGGTTGAAATATAAATCAGAAAGCTCATTTTAACTATGCGCTGTGTAATGCACGTTTCGAAACTTACTTTTCACTAGCATGAAAGCATGCTAGTGAGAGCCCCCCATTCAGTGTTGACTTCAAGGTTCTGTGTACGCGGCATTCGCGTTTAAGCAAGTTTATCGTGTATTCACCGTCAACTGTATTTTTTTCACTATATTAGGCTTACCGTAGGGAACGAAGGCAGTACGGAGATCTGCTTGGAGAAAGTGTACTGCTTTCCAGCTTCCAACGGGCACTCGAGGCCGCTTTTCGCGCAGGCATTTTTCTTAAAGCCAGGTAGTGGAAGCCAGGTGCCCGGTGTCAGCTCCCCTTTGAACGTCGCCTGAAGCCTGTCGAAGTTGGCCTCTGCGAATGCATGCCCAAAATACGTTAGCTTTTATGAAATATGAAAATAGGTCAGTGTAGCTGTACAAATGTGTCACAAGTCACACAAAGCTGAAATGACTGGAAATATTGATTTATTCGTTTCTGAAAAATGGTTAATGCACTTGAGAAAGCGGTCTTCGAATCCGGCATTTAAGGCACCCACGGCTTCCTTTCCTGGTTTAAAACGATCACGAGAGCATGAAATAAGATCTGCCTGCCTCATCTCAGCACGTTAGCCAGAACGTCAGAAGGGAGGTAGCAATTCACAAGTCGTTCTTTTGGATTTTTAAGTTACGCAGAGAAGACAATGAAATTTTGGCAGTACTCTCAAAGATATTGGCTATGCTTACATCACATCTTTTCAGAAACTCCAAGAAGCCTAAATAACATTAAACAACGCATAGAGGAAATGCCTGCCTATTGTTTTTTACCTAGATATATCGAGACACGAAGCATCCCAAATAACTAAATAATATGCTTCGAAAACTTCCGGATACCCATCTTTCCCAATTAACAGCAAACAGCATAAACGTCTGGCATAGCACAGCGGACATAATGAGCGAACAAGCCGAGCGTGTATATATTTCTACGTCATTCACTGTAAGAGCCAGAAAATCGTCTAACTGAGTCACTTCAAAGGCGATAATCTTGCCACAGAGACTTGGAGTGTCATTTAGCTTCACAGTGTGAACGACTATTGCAATCCCGATTTCATTTCTTTGACATGCGTGAACATACATGTGAAAGAGCAAATTTCTTCCCTTCAGTAAGTACATATTTCACTTTGCATTCGTTTCAATATCAGTATCTTATATGGTATTTTTATTCATCTGCAATATCTGCAAGATCTGCAAAATACAGCGCATTGATATCAGTGGAAATATGACAGAATAGCCTTCAAAAACTTCAGTGTGCACAGCCACGGAATCCAAAAGTAAAGAGCAGAGCGACAAGATAAAACAAAGGAAACTGCTAGACTAGTGCTGCCTGCCAACTGAAAACTTCATTGCAAGAAGGCATAACTATAGTTACGTCTATCTTCTATCACACAGTGTGCGCAAAGAGGAGCGGTAAAAAGAAAACATCAGCCGGCCATCACTCCTTGAAGTACACAAGTTCCATACCACGCGAGGGCTGCGCGACACGTATGCGACTGACTGCAGATATGAGCTGCCTCCACAACTTCCCCTTGCCTCTGCCCCCCCCCCTCCCCAGCTCCTCAACAAGGTCGAGAATGCAAATTGTAGAACCGTTCACACTCCCGGCAGTAGTGTATGTTACAGCTGCGAGCTAGCCTGTCCTACGAGGGAGTCGTAGTGCTCACGCAGGCGGGCATATTATGGCAGTGCCGCATCTGTACAACTTAGGCACGTTCACAGGAACCCGGCGCCTTAACACCCCGGAAGTGCGGCATGAGACGCAAGCGTTCGTGTGTTCGGCTAATTTTATTATTCGGGGAGAGGCGGGCGGGGGGGGGGGGGAGCGGTTCAACCCTTTTACACCTTTCTTCCACCTACCGTGTCATAGAAACAACAACCCAGTTTTTAACACCGAAGTGTTTTATGTTCGTGCCTACAAGGACTTCAATGACGTATTTCCGTCATAGATATGACGTTGATGAAATATACACAATTGGATGAAACGAAAAGCTAGAAGACATTTCATTGACGCGAATTACCTGGGAATTGAGCCCACGACCTGTCGGTCCGTGACGATAGGTGCTGGGCGCTCTACCCACTGCGTCACCGACGCACACGTACGGTGCTCCACAAACCCTCTCGCCCAGTGCTCTTGCTTTTCGAGGCTGTGTCGCCGTCTGTGAGCGGTGAAGGGAAGTGCTGCGTCATGACATTAACGAGCGCCAATAAGGTGCGATTCGGTGATGACGCAGTTCAGGCTCCCCTATGCCAGCGAAGGAACGCTGGCCGCGCTGCCATCGAGGCTGCGCCTTCGACTTTAAGTTACGTGCTTTGCCCTTTGCGTAGTGTAATCGTCTGACGGTTCGTTGTTATAGTAGTGCAGCTTCCACATGCACCAACAGAGTTTCTCCGCGCCTACAGCTTCGAGTGTGCTAGCACTGGCTGAAAGAACTGCTGCAATAAGGGCAGCAGAAAGGCAACAACATCCGCGGGCGAATGTTGCGCCTTGGGGGAGTGAGACACGCCAACGGAACGTCTTCGCGCGTTTGCGGCTTAAGCTACTAACTCTGCCTCTCGATTTGCTGAAGCGCTGTGTGGTATATGCATTAACACAGACGTACGTTACCCTATTACTGGGCAGCGCAGACCTTGCAGTTTCTCTACTCAGTTGAAGACGCTTTGACGCTGTGCATATCGAGTACCAGTGTTTATTATGTGCTTGTTAATGTCATCTTTGCCTAGAATTCAACACATGCTCTGTCCGGGACTGTGTTAACTACTTCAACTACCACAAGGGTTAAATCATGATCATGCGTGTTACTCGTCGGAATCGAGATGTGCTACTAGGCGTCAACGTGTGTGCATCCACGTCAAACGGTGCTATAGCTTCCAAACACCAATGGACATTGTGCAAGCTCTCATATATGAATGCATATTAAACAGTCAACTAGTGCCATGGAAATACGTTTCACTTTCGTGTTATACCCATTCCTATTGCGGAGGGATCAGCCATTTTTTACAGCGAAAGCTGTTATGAGATCACAACAAGGGTCGTTTTTGGCGCCGTAGTTGTCCGCCGCCGCCGCCGGTGTCCGTAACCACTATCGCTCGAAATAAGAAAAAGATGGAAATACGAAAAAACTTCCACGATAGAACGAGGTTCGAACCTGGGCCCTCTGCGTGGGAGCCCAGTATTTTACCTCAGAGCCATGCCGGTGCTTGAAACTGCTTTGCAAAAGACCCTATACAGGCTTTAGGTCGGGAAGGAACCACATTAACATATATAATGTAGCGTGGTAGAAGTGTAAACTAAAAACCAAGCGTCGAACAAGGCGAATTCTGTAACCAGGCGTCACACAATGCGAATTGCGCAACGAGTGGGTTGTTGAATGCTTCCAACCCATTACAAAGGGCTCTGCCATAACTATTGATCGTCATCAGCCGCAGCATCAACAAAGTGCGCATAATGCCTTACAGGTGTTTAGCAGATACCGCGGTTTTCCGCAGAACGACAAAAAATTACATAGTGGCTGCTTCCCTACTTAACAAAAATTATGATGATTTATAGCGGAGTGGGTTCCTCGCAAGTGCACTTTTATTGGTTGCCAAGGAAGCCGACAAGGCTCCCATGATCAATTTCCTCAGGGTCTCAATAACGTTAATTCCCTCTCTGTATCTCTTTCTCACGTGAGCGTATATTATAAAGCGTGGTGGCAGAGTGAAACAACGACCGGGCATCACACAATGCGAGTTACGGAACTAGTGGGTCCTTTAAAGATTCCAACCCATTACAAAAGCTCAGCCATAACTTTTCATCGTCATCAGCCGTCGCATCAAGAAACTGCACATAATGCCTTAGAGATGGTACCTCGCTTCTCCACAGAATGACGAGTAATGTAGTGGTCGGTACTTCCCAACTTCACAAAAATTGCGATTTCTGGCGTAGTGGGTACGTTGCTAGTGTACTTGTATTAGTAGCCACAAGAGAGTTTATCGGGCTCTAGAAATGCCGCTGTTCGAGCTTTCGCTGTGACTGTGCTGCGCTTTCCGCGCAGGCCTGTCGTTTTTTTTAAGTTGGCGCAGCCACAGAATATTTCCTATTAAGACATACTTAGATCGCCTCATAGTTCGTGCGTGTTTGTATGTTTGTGTATATGTATACACATACAAATTGTAAAGCTTTCGGGGGTTTTTGAACCCTCCAACACCGGCCCTCTGGCTACGTCAATGTTTACAGCCACTTTCCTGGGCACTATAGGCTTTCTTGAGATTTGTCCTTCGATATTGGCCCAAAGGCGCCCAGCACGTAGCGCCTTCCTTCACCTAAGGTATCATACGAACAATAACCATGTTTTTTAAATTGATACATCCATAGAATGCCTCCTGTTAAGACATGCTTACCTCGCGTCGCAGACTTCACTCAACGCCTTTAGAAACATCATTGATGTTGAAACTTCGAAGTCCAATATATGCCGTTATTACTTAACCACTTTACCTCTACCCATTGGAACACAAGCGAAACTGCAATTCCTTTCCATGAACTAGGTTTTTTCCACGATGACCAACCAAATGGCCACCCGTACGTAATGAATGCACCCCTCAAACGGTGAGGCGCCCTCTGTTTGCTGTGAAGAAAAGCACAAACTGCTTTGCTTTCTTGCTTCGACACCCCGGCATACAAAATACAAAGCAATCATTTTAGGCATGCACACATGACACTGCACCATACTAACTTATTGAATTATAGCAAAAACATTGTATAAGGAATCGTGGTGACCACGAATTTCTGGATGTTCTTAGAGAATAGCGTGTTCCTCACCAGGAGTAAAGTCCACTTCTATGCCAACACTCTTTCCTCTCTCAAAGTTGCAGGGCAACTGTGTGCACGGGTTGACTCGCACTTCCTTGAAGTCACCTCCTGTATAAAATTGAGGAAACATGGCACTTGTAAAAACTAGCGAGACAACAAGCACCATCGACAAAATGTACGACAAGAAAACAGAACAGCTATAGACTTATAGCTACAGCCGCGACGTCTACAGACTAATGCGTAACAGTGGTTCGGCAATCCGCCTCTCTAATTTTCATGTGCTGCCCTCTGCCGCTTTGGTAGGGTTTTGGTAGGGGAGAAGGAAACCGGCATTGCGAGACACAAAACCTCTAGGATGACGAGACATTTCGTGAGTCCTCCGCTAGGGGAAGGGCGCATGCACCGTCGAATCGTGAAAAGGGCGGATTCTGCCATAGAGCGGCGCACCAGCGGCAGATCCTACGCACTGTGGGAATCGATGTAATGCGAAGCATCCAGCAAAGCGCTGCTTACATCGCCTTTTTTTTGTCTTTGAGGCAAATAAAGTCATTCATGACATGGCATCTAGTCCATTATATATCGCATGTTTGACATTCATGCACGCGTGGACAATCTGGTATATACCACGCAAATGAAACGTAATGCATAACCTGTCATTTATGTTCATCACGCACTCGTGTCATGCCATACCAATTTTGGTATATATCCAGTGAACGAAACGGCCGGAAGCGCACCATGACAGTGTCATGTAAAACCTACTGTACATGACATGCATGTCATGATTCGCATGTTAGGACCTGTCATTTATGTCCGTCATACAGTCACGTCGAACAATATCGAATTCGGTAAATGTCGAGCCAGCGAAACTGGCGCGACCGTACCATGAGCGTGACATGTAAATCATGCCGTACATGACAAGCACATCATGATTTTGATGTCAGTACCTCTCATTTACGCTCGCCATACAGTCGCGTCGCGCAATACCACTTTTGGTTCATATCAAGCTAGCGAAATGACCGCGAGTGCACCATGACCATGGCATGTATATCATGCCATATATGCATGTCATTGTTTTCATATTACCACCTGTCATTTATGTTCGTCATGCAGTCACATCGCGCAATACCAATTTTGGTCTATATCATGTGAGCGAAATGGCCGCGAGTGCACCATGAGCATGGCATGTAAATCATGTCAACATCACATGCAAGTCATGGTTTTCATGTTGTCACCTCGTCACACACTCACATCGCACAATACCAGTTTCGGTTATATCAAGCTAGCGAAACGGCTGCGATTCGACAATGAACGTGGCATGTAAATCATGCCGTAAATAATACGCATGTCATGATTGTCAAGTTACCACCTGTCATTTTGTTTGTCATACAGTCCCGTCACACAATACCTTTTTTGGTGCATATCAAACGAGCGAATTGGCCGCGAGTGCATCATGAGCTTAGCATGTAAATCATGTCGTGCATGACTTGCATGTCATGATTTTCATGTTACCACCCTTCATTCAAGTTCATCATACAGTGTCGTAGCGCAATGCCAATTTTGGTGTATGTAAAGCCAGCGAAACGGCCGCGAGCGCACCATGAGCGTGGCATGTAAATCATGTCACACATGACACGCGTGTTATGATTTTCATGTTACCACATGTCAGTTATTGTCATAATGCAGAAATGTCTCGTCATACCAGTTTTGGAATATATTCATTCATTTAAACGGCCGCGAGCGCCCCGAGACCACGTCATGTAAATCATGCTGTCCATGGCATGCGTTTCATGATTTGCATTTGAGGACCTGTCACTTATGTTCATCACGAACTCTTGTCCCGCTATACCAATTTTGGTATATATCAAATTAACAAAACGGCCGCAAGAGTCCCAAGAGCGTGTCATGTAAATCGTGCTGTTTATGACATGCATGTCATGATTTTCATGTTATGACCTGTCATTTATGTTCGTAATACGGTCATATTATGCCATACCAGTTTTGGTATACATCCCATTAACGAAACGGCCAGGAGATCACAAAGTCGTAGGCGGCTAGATAGATAGATAGATAGATAGATAGATAGATAGATAGATAGATAGATAGATAGATAGATAGATAGATAGATAGATAGATAGATAGATAGATAGATAGATAGATAGATAGATAGATAGATAGATAGATAGATAGATAGATAGATAGATAGATAGATAGATAGATAGATAGATAGATAGATAGATAGATAGATAGATAGATAGATAGATAGATAGATAGATAGATAGATAGATAGATAGATAGATAGATAGATAGATAGATAGATAGATAGATAGATACGCTCAAAGTCGCAGAAGTCGCGACCTAAAGGACCTTCATAAAGTTTTTAAATGCTTCGCAATTAAAAAACAAAAAAACGCCAGGCCTGCGCTGAAACCGCAGCACAGTCACAGCGAAAGCTGGAAGAGCGGCGTTTCTAGAGCCCGTTAAGCTCTCTTGGGGCTACAATACAAGTACACTAGAAAGGTACCCACTACGCCACAAATCAAACTTTTTGTGAAGTTGGGAAGCACCCACTAAGCCATTATTCGTCATTCTATGGAGAAGCGAGGCACCAGCTACACGTCTGTAAGGCATTATGTGCACTTTGTTGACGTGTGACTGATGACGATGAAGAATTATGGCTCAGCCCTTTGTAATGGGTTGGAATCTTTAAACGGCCCACCAGTTATGTAATTTGCATTGGGTGACGCCCGGTCGCTATTTCCCTCTCCCGTCATGCTGTATACGTTGACGTGGAAGAGAGGACGGGGGGGGGCGAAGAACTTATTGGGACCCCGAGGTAATGGATCATGCGCTTATGGGCTTCCTTGGCAACCAATACAAGTGCACTTGCGAGGAACCCACTACGCTATAAATCATTGTAATCTTACTGAGACCCCGAGGAAGTGGATCATGCGCTTATGGGCTTCCTTGGCAACCAATACAAGTGCACTTGCGAGGAACCCACTACGCTATAAATAATTGCAATTTTTTAGAAGTAGGGCAGCAGGCACTGTGCCATTTTTCGTCATTCTACAGAGAGCGTTGGTACCTGCTAAACGCATGTAAGGGATTATGCGCAATTTGTTGATTCTGCGCCTGATGACGATGAAGAATTATGGCAGAGCCCTTTTGTAATGGGTTGGAAGCATTCAACAACCTACTCGTTGCGCAATTCGCAATAGTTTGACGCCTGGTTACAGAATTCGCGTTGTGCGACGCTTGGTGCTTATTTTAATCTTCTACCACGCTATATTGCATATGCTAATTTGGTTCCTTCCCGACATGAAGCCTGTATAGGACCTTTTTGCAAAGCAGTTTCAAGCACCGGCATGGCTCAGAGGTTGAATACTGGGCTCCCACGCAGAGGGCCCAGGTTCGAACCTCGTTCCATCCTGGAATTTTTTTCTTATTTAGATTTTTTTCTTATTTCGAGCGGTACTGGTTACGGACACCAGCGGCGGCGGCTGCGGCGGCGGACAACTACGGCGCCAAAAACGGCCGGAGAAATGATCTCATAACAGCTTTCGCTGTAAAACTCTATCAAGGTCCTTTAGGTCACGCTAGTTTCCTAGCCCGAAGCGGGCTGCTCCAACGATGGAATCGAAAGGTTTAGCTTTTAGGCCACTTGGCGGGCTCGTTGGACTGCACACAGCTGTGCTTCTAATATGAGACTGTGCATAGCTGCGTCCCACAGCTCTTCGGTGTTCTCCTTGTCTCTGTATAACGTGGAGCAACGTCAGAGCACGTGACAAAGATCTATGGTGGCGTCACATTTATTGCATGCTGTAGTAGTAGAGGCCTCCAGATGAATCTTGTTCGCCCGATGGCCAGCAAAATAAAAAAGCCACGCAGCCATATTTTGGCATACCTAATGACATATCAAAAGAAGAACAACTTCGCCAAATAGGCGCTGAATGGATAGCGATAGCAATGCATCGGACAACTATAAAACGTATTTTTCATATATTTATCTTTCCTGCGCATTCAAGTAACCATTTCTTCACTAATTCATTTAACAATCAGGCAAATAGCAGAGAGCACATGAACTGAGCACATTCGGTGGCAGCGAATACTGGCTTTCAGAACGCTGGCGTGTCGAACGGCGCAAATGGGTCGTCAGCTGCATCGCGTTGCTTCCTGTCGCTGTGAGACAACGCAACCATGAATGCCAAACGCGCGGAGACTGTGTGCATGAAGTGGGCAGGCACTGCTCGCTCAACTACCGTAGCGTTTTGCGGTCTTTTAGCGATAATTGCTGCTGATTTGCTACCTCGATGCACTGACTAAAGGAGGATGTACATGCTACATCCACACGCAATTTTACCGCGGCTTTGCCTACCCCCTTCTCTGCGGCGCGCACACTTCAATATTTCTCTTCCCCTATAGGGTTTATTCAAATCAATACATCCCTGTATTCAGCTGCGAGAGAACACTGCGTGCTGACTCATTAAGTGGGAAAAAACAGCGCGAAATTCTGACAGATAATACAAGATGAAGAAAGCAAGACAACAGCGCTGAGCTGCAACTGATTTTTTTTTACAGCGAAAGCTGTTATGAGATCATTTCACCGGCCGTTTTTGGCGCCGTAGTTGTCCGCCGCCGCCGCCGCCACCGCTGCCGCCGCCGCCGGTGTCCGTAACCAGTATCGCTCGAAATAAGAAAAAAAAACGAAATAAGAAAAAATTCCAGGATGGAACGAGGTTCGAACCTGGGCCCTCTGCGTGGGAGCCCAGTATTCAACCTCTGAGCCATGCCGGGGCTTGAAACTGCTTTGCAAAAAGGCCTATACAGGCTTCATGTCGGGAAGGAACCACATTAGCATATGCAATATAGCGTGGTAGAAGAGTAAAATAAGCACGAAGTGTCGCACAACGCGAATTCTGTAACCAGGCGTCACACAATGCGAATTGCGCAACGAGTAGGTTGTTGAATGCTTCCAACCCATTACAAAGGACTCTGCCATGATTCTTCATCGTCATCAGGCACAGCATCAACAAAGTGCGCATAATGCCTTACATGGGTTTAGCAGGTACCAATGCTCTCCGTAGAATGACGAAAAATGGCACAGTGCCTGCTGCCCTACTTCTGAAAAATTACAATGATTTATAGCGTAGTAGGTTCCTCGCAAGTGCACTTGTATTGGTTGCCAAGGAAGCCCATAAGCGCATGATCCACTTCCTCGGGGTCTCAGTAAAATTACAATGATTTATAGGGTAGTGGGTTCCTCGCAAGTGCACTTGTATTGGTTGCCAAGGAAGCCCATAAGCGCATGATCCATTTCCTCGGGGTCTCAGTAAAGTTCTTCGCCCCCCCCCCACCCGTCTCTCTCCCACGTCAACGTATGTTATACAGCATGACGGGAGAGGGAAATAGCGACCGGGCGTCACCCAATGCAAATTACATAACTGGTGGGCCGTTTAAAGATTCCAACCCATTACAAAGGGCTGAGCCATAATTCTTCATCGTCATCAGTCGTCGCGTCAACAAAGTGCACATAATGCCTAACAGACGTGTAGCTGGTGCCTCGCTTCGCCGCAGAATGACCAATATTGGCTTAGTATAGGTGCTTCCCAACTTCACAAAAATTGTGATTTATGGCGTAGTGGGTACCTTTCTAGTGTACTTGTATTGTAGCCCCAAGAGAGCTTACGGGCTCTAGAAACGCCGCTCTTCCAGCTTTCGCTGTGACTGTGCTGCGGTTTCAGCGCAGGCCTGGCGTTTTTTCGACATCTGGGCCATACATAATTTACAGTAAAAAAACAGAAAGGAAGATAAGATTTTGTGCTCCTCTCTCTCGTCGACATGCATCACCGCTGAGCGCCACAAACGCGCCACCTACGGTTCAAAAAAAATCTATTTCTTTTTATGAAAGGGTTAGAGATGGCATATGACATGTCTCGCTTGAAGACAACGACAACGAAGTGCGCGCGCGACTACACTGGCGCTGTGGCACGAGCGTGATTCTGGTGTCGAACGTTAGCCATTCGGGACTCCAACGCCTAAGCTGCGCTTTTTACAGTGTTCATGTTTCCTTGTGTAAAATAAATCGTCGTACAGCCACAAGTGGCTGTACAGACGTAACAGTTGGCGACGAGGAAGACTCTGGACTCACCGGCACTTCACTGACGTCAAGGAACGGAACGAGATGGCGACGCCTGACTTTGGTCGGCTACCCGAATTCAGCGGCAGCTCCGGCTCCTGGAGATCCTGGTATGGGAGGCTACAGTTCTTCTTCGAGGCTAACGACATTACGGACGCTTCCAAGAAACGGGCTCATCTGCTAACGTTCTGCGGGGAACAGACTTACGACGTCGTCTGCGCCCTCGTTCAACCCAAGCAGCCCAACCAAGTGAGCTACGATGACATAGTCGAGATGCTCAAGGCTCACTTTGATCCACAGCCGTCTGAGGTCTTCTGCAGGGCACGCTTCCAACGTCGTGACCAACGACATGACGAAACGGTCAGTGATTACGTAACAGCGCTCAAGAAGCTAGCAGCAGATTGCAATTTTGGAACAAGCGTAGACGCTGCGGCGAATCCAACAATGCTGCCTCTTGATGTAATGCTGCGTGATCGTTTCGTTTGCGGTCTTCGGAACGAGCAGGTCCAGCAACGGCTGTTCGCAGAAAAGGACTTGACATTCAAGAGAGCCTTTGACATTGCACTGCGAGCTGAAAACGCCGTCGAAGATCAGAAAAATGTGAAAACGGAATTCAAAGATTCACGAAGCCTGCACGAGTATCTGCAAGACAGAAAATCAACGTCACTCGAGTGCCTGTGCCCCAAAAAAGAAACAACACTGTTGGCGTTGCGACGCGCAGCATAGTCCGGACACTTGCGAGTTTGACAGCTTCCTGCAACTACTGCAAGAAACGCGG
The DNA here is from genome assembly GCF_013339695.2 of Rhipicephalus sanguineus. Classification (NCBI taxonomy): domain Eukaryota; kingdom Metazoa; phylum Arthropoda; class Arachnida; order Ixodida; family Ixodidae; genus Rhipicephalus; species Rhipicephalus sanguineus. The sequence continues at coordinate 58,533,123 of NC_051182.1, forward strand.
ACACATTGAAAAGGCCTGCCTGAAAAGCGGAAAGTGGCAAGAACAAACAAGAACAACAACATCGATTATCCCCGACAAGGAACTTCGACAGTGGCCTCAGCACCAGTCACGACTCAACAGGATTCACCAGACATGGTACTTTACGAGCTCAACACCTTAATCGACGCGTCCAGCACGCAGAAAGTCATGACTCAACTACGCATACATGGAAAGTCCTTGGAGTTCGAAGTCGACTCGGGTACAGCTTGCACACTCATCAGTGAGGCCACGTTAAAAGCCACGTGGACAGATGACCCACCACGGCTTCAAACAGACAACATTCTCCTACGCACATGGTCAGGCCAGTCCCTCCACGTTCTCGGATGTGCAACGGTGGATGTAGTGCACAAGAACAGGAAATTCACATTACCGCTTGTTGTCATCAAAGGAGCAGGTTGTAACCTCCTCGGACGAAACTGGTTTCCTCATCTGGGTATACAGATCACGGGCATCAATGACGTATCAGACGACAAACTTGTTTCGAAGCTTCTAGACAAGTACCAGTCTGTGTTCAACGAGGACATCTCAGGACACGTCGGTCCTGCGGTACAACTTGAACTCGTGGAAGGAGCGAAACCAAAGTTCCTAAAAGCACGACCAGTTCCTTTCGCGCTGCGGTCAGCTGTAGAAGCTGAATTGGATCGACTGCAAAGTCAAGGCATAATCGAGCCTGCGCAGCATTCGGATTGGGCAACGCCTCTCGTACTTGTTCGAAAGAAAAACGGCTCGTTGCGAATATGCGGCGACTACCGTTGCACAGTGAACCAGGTATCGAAGAAGGCAGACTACCCACTTCCAACAACTGATGAAGTCCTTAGCCACTTGAGGGGAGGCAAGGTATTCAGCACCCTGGATTTGGCACAAGCTTACCAGCAACTTCACGTAACGCCGGAGACAGCAGAGATATTGACCCTGAACACGCTGAAAGGGCTTTACAAGGTCAAACGATTGCCTTTCGGAATCTCTGCAGCTCCAGCCATTTTTCAACGCTTTAAGGAGACTATGCTGTCTGGCATCACAGGCGTTTGCACATACCTATATGACGTGATCATCAGTGGAAAAGACGCCACTGAACACGCCGAGAGACTGGAAGAAGTTCTGAAGAGGCTACGCAATTGCAACCTTCGTCTCGGCAAAAACAAGTGCTGTTTTGCAGTGCGAGAAGTTTCTTTTCTGGGACACCGAATTGACGAGACAGGCGTCCACACCAACGAAGAGAAAGTTCGAGCAATAACGGATGCTCCAGCACCAAACTGCAAGCAAGCACTTCAATCATTTCTTCGAATGCTGGCTTTCTACGACAGGTTCTTGAAGAACAGGGCAACAATTGCCAGCTGTCTCTACCAGCTTCTTCAGAAAGATGCCACGTGGAGATGGGAGACCAAGCATCAAGAAGCATTTGATAAACTGAAGAGATTGCTTCTCAGTCAGACCGTACTGGCACACTACGACGAACAGAAGGAGCTTCTCGTCTCATGCGACGCTTCACCGTATGGCATAGGAGCTGTTCTGTCTCAACGTGATGACCAGAATAGAGAGGCGCCAATCGCTTTCGCATCTCGGACGCTAGGGACAGCGGAACGCAATTGTGCTCAGTTGGACAGAGAAAGCCTTGCCGTAGTGTTTGCTGCACACAAGTTCCACAAGTATATTGCGGGAAGAAAGGCGACTTTCGTCACGGACCACCAACCGCTTCTCGGCATACTGGGTCCAGGGAAGCCAACGGCTCAAGTCCTCTCACCACGGATGACCAGATGGTGCATCACGTTGTCGGCCTATGACTACAACATCGTCTACAGGCATGGCAAGAGCCATCAAAACGCGGACGCGTTGAGCCGATTGCCACTACCAGAACGTCTCGATGAACCCTGGCCACCAGGCGACGTACTATTGTTCGAAGCTTTGTCGAGACCTCCGTTCACTGCTACAGAGATAGCACGTCTGACACAAGAAGACAGCATCCTGCAGAGGTTGTACAATGAGTGCAGGATGGCACAGTGGAGAAACTCACTGGAGATGAGTTCTCTCCTTACCGACGACGAGCGACCGCACTAGCATTTCATCGCGAGTGCCTCACACTTGGATCACGGGTGATCGTACTGAGCTCAGCACGATCCCACGTTCTGGCACTTCTGCACGCTGGTCACCGAGGCATGGTAGCCATGAAGAAGTGCGCAAGGAGCTACGTATGGTGGCCCGGAATCGGCAAGGTGACCGAAGAAACGGTGCGACAGTGCCGTGAATGCCTTTCAACGCAGAAGAGCCCACCCAAAGCTCCTATTCATTCCTGGGACCGTCCCAAGACACCATGGCACACGGTGCACGTTGACTTCGCGGGGCGACTACACGGGCGCACCTACTTGGTTGTTGTGGATGCACACACAAAGTGGGTGGAAGTCCGGCACGTGACGCAAGCAACATCCGCGGTTGTCATCGATGTGCTACGAGGCATCTTTGCTACGTTTGGCATTCCCCGAAAGGTCGTCTCCGACAACGGAAAAGCCTTTATTTCCAACGAGATAAGGCAGTTCTATACGGCAAATGGCATACAGGCTACAACATCACCAGCTTACCATCCTGCCACAAACGGCCAGGCAGAACGCTATGTGGCAGAGCTGAAAAGAGCACTCCTGAGAGATACAGACAAGTCCATACAGTGCCGACTTGCAAGATTCCTGTATCGGCAGCACACAACCATTCACACTGCGACAGGAATGTCACCTGCGAGAGCGATGTTTGGACGAGAGCTTCTATGTCCTCTCGATCTTCTAAAGCGGGAGATGGATATACCAATTCCTGAGAGCCAGGAGACATTGAAGAAATCCCGTCGTTTCGCAGTAGGAGAGAAAGTGCTCATCCGACAGTTTTTGAAAAAGCCAGATTGGATTGAAGGCGAAATACTGCGCCGCGTCGGACCACGATCCTGGCTTGTAAAAGCAACCACGGAAAGGTTCGGCGTCACCTCAACCACATGAGGAAAACGAGCCAGACCGGACACACAATCCAATCACCGACAGATTGGAGCGTAGCAGATGATTTCTCGGACACAACGTCAGAAGAGACGCCGTCCAGTTCTGCTGATCAACGGCCTGACTCGCTCAACATGCAAGACAAGACTCCCTCGCAACCGTCGACCACGACGTCACAAGCAGGAACCACCCGGCAACTGCGACAACCAGAGGTTAGGCGGCCTCCAGACCGCTATGGAGACTTCGTCTAAGGGGGAAGAACTGACATGTCTCGCTTGAAGACAACGACAACGAAGTGCGCGCGCGACTACACTGGCGCTGTGGCACGAGCGTGGTTCTGGTGTCGAACGTTAGCCATTCGGAACTCCAACGCCTAAGCGGCGCTTTTTACAGTGTTCATGTTTCCATGTGTAAAATAAATCGTCGTACAGCCACAATTGTGGCTGTACAAACGTAACAGCATACTCACACGGTTAGCCTTCATACGTTCTATTTCTGCCGCTACAATTATTTCTCTAGTCCTATTAACTTTGTTTCTTGCTATTACTGTTGTTTCGGAAAAGATTGTTTTGCAGCCAAACTCCTTACAATGGAGGCCTAGATGGCCACTAATTGCTATATTTACGTTGTAGGGCTGCCCTTTTAGTCGTTAATTAGGGCATCTTTCTGTTTGCCCAGGACAAAATTAATTGAATAGACGACACCTTCAATACATTTCACAAATCGGTTTACATGCTTTATGGTTTACATGCTTGATGTTTTCCTATCTTTTTTAAGTTATGCGCTAACCGGTGAATGTAAGGTATCGCAGTTGCTTTTTTTTTCTCTTCTGTATGGTTCCATAACCTCCTGGTCATCTCTTCCGTTAGCCTTTATCTTTTTGAGAACAGATTCCGCTACGGATATTCGCACATGCTTCGAATACCCTGCTGCCTGAAGATGGTCTATTTGTTTGTTAAAGCTGTCTGCCATCGAGTGAAAACATGATTTGTTTAAGACGTTCCTGAGACAGGTCAATGCAATGGATCTTTTAAAGACCTTTGAATGGGCCGTGTCAAATGGAAGAAGCGGTTTACTAGCGCGTGGCTCGTACGCTCAGCAAATGTGATCTTTAGGAAAACGAAGTTTTAGATCGAAAAACATGATGGCGCTTGCCACCGGCAATTCAAAGGTTAGTACAAGTGGTTTAAAACACTCTCGAAATTCTTACAGAACTTGACACATTAAAGATTCTAAGCCCGTTTCGCCCCTGTCGAAAATTATTAAAAAGTTGTCTACGTCACAGAATATTTTTCCTAATCTTGACATTTTCAATGGCTCATGCACTCGACTATCAAGTTGCGCTAAGAATAGGTAGCTTAAAATAGGAGCTATGCAAGACACAATGCATATTTCGGTAGTTTCAATGCACGGCTGATCTTCCGACGTCGTAAATGTCGACTTGAGGTACATTTTTGGAAGTTCTAAAAACTTTGTTCGGAAAGCCCGTATTTTGACAAGCAATAGCACCGTATTTTTCGATACATTTTTCAACACACAGCATGAGTTCAAGATGCGGCAAAGAATAATATAGGTCTTTTATGTCAAAAGAGCATGCCATCTAGTCTTTTTCATTGCATTTGCCTAAAAATGCGACAACTTCATCAGATTTTGGCACAACTAATGGGTCAACTACGTTTTACAGGTTCAATTTGCTCTGCAAGAACAAGGACCCGCTTCTTTGCCAGGTGTCGCTTTCTGAAACAATGACCCGTAGCGGTATATCTACTTTATGAGTTTTTGCGCTAAAAAACATATGCAGGCTCAATAGTTTGCTTTTGTCAACAGATTTAACCAAATAGTGCAGAGATACCTTCTTACATAACTCCTTAGCTTCTCTTTTTACTTTCTCCAGAGAAACATCTCTGAAAGTGAAAGACGATAAAATCGCTCTAAGGAGGCGATTTTATGGTCTATATATATATATATATATATATATATATATATATATACATACAGTAGAACCCCGCTGATACGTTTGTGAAGGGACCGTAGGAAATAAACGTAAGAGACGGGAAACGTAAGAGCCGAAAAACAGGGAAAACGGCAAAATATTTAGTGGTACAGAATTTTATTTAAATTCTTACGAGCAGCACGAAAATTGGCGCGCTCAGCCGCGATCTAGTCGATGGATAGAAACGCGGAGCTTAGGACGGCCTCATCCACAGAAATGTAATCAACGTATGTGATTTTTTTTAACACCAACAGCTGTAGGCATGAAAGAACTAAGCACACGCAATTCACGACCGGCGAGGCGAGTCCGACCGCGAACCGCACGCACGACCATGCGAGCTCCAACCAGCTCGAACTCCTCCCGCTCTCCGGCAAATAACGATGATGATGAGTCTACGCCAACACGATGGCAGAAGTGAATGCCAATCTCGAAGGCCTTGCTTTCGCAAGCAGTTACGTCATACACGCCATGTTTGTGCAATACAAATCTCAAAGGCTATGCTTTTGTCAATAGTAAATGCCAATCTCGAAGGCCTTGCTTTCGCGAGCAGTTACGTCATAGACGCCATCTTTGCAATTTGAATCTCGAAGGCCATGCTTTTATTTGCATCAATTGAAAGATTCTGTTGCTTGCGCCTCTCATGCGGCTAATATTACGGTCAAACGAGGCCAAGCTGCGTGAAAATGCACCATGGCAGCTCTCTTTGGTAGTCACTCGGTCGGCTCCGAGCGCACTTCGCGACGTATCATACGGGAACGGTCCGACAGTTACGACGTAACAGCGGGGTTTCCAATACATTGTATCCTATGGGAGCTATGCCGGGACCGGCGGAAAACGACGCAACAGCCGGGAAAACGCAGCAGTGAGGAACGTAACAGCGGGGTTCTACTATATATATATATATATATATATATATATATATATATATATATATATATATATATATATATATATATATATATATATATATATATATAGGGCGAACAGGAAGATGCCTTAATGAGCGACTAAAATAGTGTCACGTAAGTGACGGCGCGCTGGCCGGCGCCCCGATAGACAAAACACAGCGACTGCGTCGGCAATAAACTTATGAAGCGTTTTATTGGGCTAACTTGTGCCCTAAAGTGAAGGAATCGGCCGAGGACGGTAGACGACCGCGTGGCCGAACGGTGGGCGTCAGACTGCCTGGGGGGCGTATGTCGCAATCGCTTATCTGGTCCGTATACGTCACGTTCGGGCTTCAGGCTGGCGAACGGCTACGCTTGATAACAAGGAACAGCGTTGAAACGGATAAAGAGTCCGATAACACATTGCGGCCTTGCTTCCTTTAAACGCACGTGGCATTGCCCCTCCGCGAAAAAGAGCATCGTCTCGATGCTAAAACGAGACTAGATACAAACCGAGAAAACGCAACAAGATCAACAAAAATGCTACAATTGCATCTAGTATGCAACACGACCTGGGAGATGAGAATGTCTCTTAGTCCGCTAACGTTCAAAGTACTTCTTGAGGCGTACGGCGTGAACAATTTCAGGTCGCGCGCGTCGCCGTTGGGATTGTGTGATTCCATCAGGCACAATTTCGTAAACTAATGGGCCGAGTCGTCGGGTTACTTTGTAGGGTCCAAAATATCGGCGCAAGAGCTTCTCGCTCAGCCCCCGGCGGCGAATCGGTATCCACACCATAACGCGATCACCGGGTGTGTACTCTTGGTGTCGTCGTCGTAGGTTGTAGAGTCGAGCGTCGGTGTGCTGCTGCTCTTTAATGCGCGTTCGAGCGAGCTGGCGGGCTTCCTCGGCGCGTTGAAGAAAGCCGGCGACGTCAGTATGAATGCTCTCGTCGTCGACGTGCGGTAACATCGCATCCAGCATAGTCGTGACTGGGCGGCCGAAGACCAGCTCAAAAGGTGTCACCTTTGTCGTCTCCTGTGGTGCGGTGTTGTACGCGAACGTGACGTACGGGAGAATGTCATCTTAAGTCTTATGCTCGACGTCGACGTACATGGCGAGCATGTCGGCGAGTGTCTTATTCAAACGCTCCGTGAGGCCGTTTGTCTGCGGGTGGTAGGCAGTGGTTCGCCGATGGACAGTGTTGCTCAAGCGTAGGATCTGCTGTGTGAGGTCTGCGGTGAATGTCGTACCTCTGTCGGTGATAAGGACTTCGGGTGCACCATGACGGAGGACGATGTTCTTCACGAAGAAGCTAGCGACCTCGGTTGCACTGCCGGACGGCAATGCCGCTGTCTCGGCGTAGCGTGTCAGGTAGTCTGTAGCTACCACTATCCACTTGTTCCCGTAGGTCGACGTTGGAAAGGGGCCAAGCAGATCCATCCCTATTTTCTGGAATGGTTTCTCTGGTGGTTCAATTGGTTGCAGGAGGCCGGCGGGCCTCGTTGGCGGTGTTTTCCGACGTTGACAATCTCGGCAGGTTTTCACGTAGCGTGCGACGTCCGCGTTCAGGCCAGGCCAATAGTATTTTTCTTGGATTCTTCGCAGAGTTCTAGTGAACCCCAGATGCCCTGCCGTCGGCTCGTCGTGAGACGCCTCCAAAACCTCTTGCCGTAGATTGACTGGCACCACAAGCAGGTATGTGGTTTTCTGTGGCGTGAAGTTTTTCTTCACAAGCACGTCGTTGCGAATACACAGTGATGAAATCGCGCGCCTGAACGCCTCTGGCGGCGAATCACTCTTGCCTTCAAGGTATTCAAGCACGGCACGTAGATCAGGATCGGCGCGTTGATCGTGTGCAAAGGTGTCAGAAGCCACGGGCCCAAGAAATGCATCGTCGTCGTCTTCGTGTGGCACAGTGGTATCAACGGGGGCTCTCGAAAGGCAGTCGGCGTCTGTGTGCTTTCGTCCTGACTTATAGACGACGGTGACGTCGTACTCCTGCAGTCGCAAGCTCCAACGAGCAAGACGACCTGAAGGGTCCCTTAGGCTAGCAAGCCAACACAGAGCGTGGTGGTCAGTGACGACCTTGAAGTGCTTCCCATAAAGATACGGCCGAAATTTTGTGACAGCCCAAACAACAGCGAGGCATTCCTTTTCTGTCGTTGAATAGTTCGATTCAGCTTTCGACAGGGACCTGCTTGCGTAGGCGATGACTCGCTCGAGGCCGTGGTTCTTTTGAATCAACACTGCACCGAGTCCCACGGCGCTTGCATCTGTGTGGACCTCGGTTTCAGCGCGTTCGTCGAAGTGTCCTAGTATTGGCGGCGACTGCAAGCGTCTTTGAAGTTCGCGAAACGCGTCCTCTTGGGGCTTCTGCCATTTAAACTGCACGTCGGGCTTCGTAAGGCGTGTGAGCGGTTCGGTTATTCGTGAGAAGTCTCTTACAAAACGCCTGTAGTAGGCACAGAGGCCCAAGAACCTACGGACAGCTTTCTTGTCACGGGGCGTCGGGAAGCTTTCGATGGCTGCCGTCTTGTGGGGATCCGGTCGGACGCCTTCCCAACTGACTACGTGTCCTAGAAACAGTAGCTCTTCATAGGCGAAGCGACATTTCTCCGGCTTCAGAGTGAGTCCCGACGCCTTAATCGCCTCTAGCACGGTCTGCAGCCTGTGAAGATGCTCGTCGAAGGTTGATGCAAAAACGACAACGTCGTCGAGATAGACGAGACATGTCTGCCATTTCAGCCCGGACAACACCGTGTCCATGACACGCTGAAATGTCGCTGGTGCTGAGCATAGGCCGAACGGCATGACCTTAAACTCGTAAAGCCCATCCGGTGTGATGAAGGCAGTCTTCTCACGGTCCCTCTCGTCCATCTCGATCTGCCAGTAGCCGCTCCTGAGGTCCATCGACGAGAAGTAGTTGGCGCCACAAAGTCGGTCTAACGTATCGTCGATTCTCGGAAGCGGGTATGCTGTTTAAGCGCCGATAATCTATGCAGAAGCGTAAAGTGCCGTCTTTTTTTTTCACCAAGACTACGGGTGACGACCAGGGGCTCTTGGAAGGTTGAATGATGTCGTTGCGGAGCATTTCTTCAACCTGTCCCTTGATTGCGTCGCGTTCTTGCGCTGATACGCGGTAGGGACTTCGGCGGAGAGGACCAGCTGATTCATCAGTAATTATGCGATGCTTCGCTAACGGCGTTTGTCGGATTTTCGACGACTTTGAAAAGCATGCGGCATAATCAACAAGTATTCGACGTAGCTTCTCCTCCTTTTGTTGTGGCAGGTCGGGGTTTATATCGAACTTCACCTCACTAGTTTCCATCGACGGCGCTTCTGGCAATGATTCGGAGAGCGCTAGGGCGTCGCTTACTTCGGCTGGGTCGTCCAGGTCTTCCATGAAAGCGACCGTCGTGCCTTTGTTGAGATGCTTGTGTTCCGAGCTGAAATTGGTGACAAGCACAGTTGCTTTGCCTTGGTGTAGCTGGACGACACCACGTGCGACGCAAACTTGTCGATCGAGGAGGAGCTGCACGTTCGCTTCCACGATTGCATCACCACTTGACAGCGCATCGGTTTCGACGATTGCCATGACGCTCGTATGTGGCGGGATGCTCACCTGATCGGCAACGATGGTGCATGCGGCGCGGTGACGATTTATCTGCACTGGTGCTGACTGCTTTGTCGTCAGTGTTACGGTTTTTGTCTGCAAGTCGATTACTGCGCCGTTTTCGTTCAGAAAGTCCATCCCTAGGATTACGTCGCGAGAGCACTGCGGTATGATGATGAAGCTCACCGGATAGCGGTGACCGTGAACAGCCACTCGCGCTGTGCATCGTCCAGTAGGGGTAATCAGGTGGCCGCCTGCCGTGCGTATTTGTGGACCGTCCCACGCGGTTTTGACTTTCTTGAGTAAGTTCACAAATCGTCCACTAACGACGGAGTAGTCGGCCCCGGTATCAACAAGTGCAACCACTGGACGTCCGTCGAAGGTGACCGGCAAGTCGGCATTTGATGTCCGGCTTCGATGTCGATTGGTCACCGACTGTGCAGTGTGTCGTTTCGCACGGTCACGGCTGTGCCGTGCGGAAGCCTCTTGGCGAGGCGTTGCGGAGAACAGTCGTGTCGTCGTAGGTTCGGATTTCGTCGTGGCGTTGGTTTCTGTCGTGGTGTCGAGTTCCGTCGGGGGCGCTGGAGGGTTTTGCGGTGTTCGCTCGAGAGCGGCGTCACCTCCTGACGTCGCAGACGTTAGTTTCCCCTACGGGGGCTGGGCGATCTCCCTCTCGCGTACCCGTGATACGGCGATGGCGAGCGGCGTGAATACGGTGATGGAGACCTGAAGCGACGAGGAGCGGCGTCCTCAGTTTCTCGCAGGTAGGCCTCAATTTCTCGTGGCCGCTGGCCAGGAAGGGGTGGCGGGGCGTTGATGCCGTATCCGCGGAGACCCATCTGACGATAAGGGCACCGTCGCAGGAGGTGATCGGCTTCGCCACAATGAAAACAAAGTGGTCGTCGATCTGGGGTTCTCCAGACGTCAGTCTTCCGCGGTGCAGTTTGCGAGTACCCAGGTGAATGTGTGGGCTGGTGCGCACGTGGCGGTGGTGGTTGGGTTTGCAGGCGTTGTGGTGGCGTATAGGTTTCCCGTCGCCAGCTTGTTGGCCTTGACGGGCTTTGCAGAGCGGCGGCGTAAGTTAGGACTCCCGGCTCCGGGCAAAGCGGCGACGTGGGTGTGCTCATATCGATTGAATTGACTGTTCCCAGGGCTTGCTGTACCTCGTCCCGTATGACGTCAGCGAGTGAAGAAATTTGTGGTTGCGAACCCGGCAGCAGCTTACGTAACTCATCACGCACGATGGCACGGATGGTGTCTCGAAGCGACTCTGTAGAGCCACTTCGGAGGTCATTGCCGTCTGACGGAAGAGTGCGGAACTGGCGATCGTATTGCTTTGCGCGAAGCTCAAGCGTCCTCTCGATAGTGGCGGCCTCGCTAATCCACTCTGCGACGGTCTTCGGCGGGTTGCGAATTAGCGCGACGAAAAGTTGCTCTTTCACGGCCCTCATGAGGTACTGGAGCTTCTTGTCCTCGGTCATGTCCGCGTCTGCGTGGCGGAAGAGCTTTTGCATTTCTTCCGCAAAGATGGTCACGGACTCGTTTGGGTGCTGCTGACGAGTTTGAAGCAAGGCCTCCGCTCGTTCTTTGCGCAGGATGCTTGCGAACGTTTTAGATGCCTGCCTCTTGAAAGCATCCCAGGTTGTCAAGTAGCGCTCCTGGTTCTCGTACCAGGTGCTAGCGGAATCTTCGAGAGCGAAAAAGACGTGCCGAAGTTTGTCTTCGTCAGACCAGTTGTTAAGGACTGCAACTCTTTCATAACGTTCCAGCCAATCTTGGACATCTTCGCAAGGGGAGCCGCAGAAACGCGGGGGTTGTCGCGGCTGCTGGATTACCAACGGCACAGGCGTGGTGGCGGTCGCCATCGGTGACGGTGATTGGTGGTTTACGGAACGACTAGCGGCAGGGAGTGGTCCGAATTCAGCCGGAAGTCCTTGTTGTCGGCGGCTACACCGAGTATGTGTCTCCTTGTCTTCTTTGGTGCCTTGTTCCGTGTCTGCCGCTCGAGAGGCACTTGGGCTGGTGTCGCGGCTTGATGGGGCTGTCCGCAACATCCGCACCTCCACCAAATGTCACGTAAGTGACGGCGCGCTGGCCGGCGCCCCGATAGACAAAACACAGCGACTGCGTCGGCAATAAACTTATGAATCGTTTTATTGGGCTAACTTGTGCCCTAAAGTGAAGGAATCAGCCGAGGACGGTAGACGACCGCGTGGCCGAACGGTGGGCGTCAGACTGCCTGGGGGGCGTATGTCGCAATCGCTTATCTGGTCCGTATACGTCACGTTCGGGCTTCAGGCTGGCGAACGGCTACGCTTGATAACAAGGAACAGCGTTGAAACGGATAAAGAGTCCGATAACACATTGCGGCCTTGCTTCCTTTAAACGCACGTGGCAATAGCATCACTACAGCGTAAATAGAGCAATTCGTGACCATCTAGTGTCCATTGCAGGGATTGTGGCTGCAAACCAATATTTTTCCGAAACAACAGTAATATCAAGACACAAAGATAATAGGACCAGAGAAATAATTGAAGCGGCAGAAATATAACGTATCAAGGCTAACTTTGTGAGCATACCATCTCTAATCCTTTCACAAAAAGAAATAAATTTTTTGAACCGTAGGTGATATTTATAGCACGTGTTCGTGACGCTTAGCGTTGATGCATGTCGACGAGAGATAGGGGCACAAAATGTTATCTTTCTTTCTATTTTTTTACTGTCAAGGTATACATGTGCCCACATGTCGAAAAAAAAATATCAGTCGTAAGTCAGAGCTGTTGTCGTGCCTTCTTCATCTTGTGTGTCCTGTTCTGTCAGAGGGCTGTGTGTGTTGCGAGAGCCGAGGGCGTGCTGCCGTGGGCGAGGGAGAGGGTGGAAGATGTCGAGGGATGAACCTTCGAGAAACACGCCAAGATGGGGTGACGGTGAGGAGCAGTGGAGTGTAAAATAGCGTGTCAGTGTCAGTGTTCAGGAGTTCGCGCTTTCAAGATGGCGAACATTTCTCGTTCTCCCGATGAAGAACGGACGTGAGCGTGAGCTCACGCGAGAACGGGCATGTCGTCGACGAGCCAAGCGCGATGTTCGCGCAAGAGAGGCCGAAGCTAAGCGCCAGCGAAGGGAAGATTTGGAAAACATAAAAGTACGATATAGCCTGATCAAGGACGGGCTTAACCTTTGCTGTTTCGACAGTGTTCGCGAAGTGGAGCTGCCTGGATCCCTTTTTACTTCCGAGGCGACTACACATAAATGGTCAAGTTGTACAAGTACAAATTCGGGCCCTTTCTTTACATATTGTAAACACGGAAAACGTATAATCTTGCTCCCAAGAGCCCATCATATAGGTAGACAACCGCTTTGCAATAAGAGAGTATTAAATTTCGTGCCTGAAATACCGCATACAATACCGTCATTAAGTTATACAAGTTAATAGATGTTGGCTTGCACCGGAGCCAACAGCTGATGGATGCCGCCGTGCTACATTAACAGTCAGAGTGGTGTATTATTGCGGTCGCCCTTGAAACTACCTGATACCACTGCGCGTTCCTTCAAGAACGGAAGGAGCCATATCACCAGAAACACTTATTATATTAGCGTTATCAAGTCAACGCACTGGCCTTAATGTTGTCATATGGTTCAGAGCAAAGACATTTCTTGCATATATGAGAATAAAGTGTGATCGATAATATCAAGGATCCTTTTCATCATGAACAGAGAAAAAAGATAATCACGATATTTTCTGCCTTCTTTATTAACGCCTCAGCTTAGTCCACAGAAGTAATAGCCTAACTGTATCGAACTCATTGAAGAAATGAAGGGACACTAAATATAAAAACGATGTTTCTGATATTGGTAAATTATTCGTTCGCACTTATCACCACGCTTGCCGCGAGAAGTCGCATGGTGAGCGAGAAAACGCGCAAGAACAAAATGTCGGTGGCGACGCCCAGGGGCGTAGCCAAGGGGGGGGTTGGGGGGTTCAAACCCCCCCCCCCGAAATTTTTCAATTTTGCTTGCATATATAGGCACGCACACATACATACACACGCACGAACATACATAAAGTATGGTTGAACCCCCCCGAAAAAAATTTCTGGCTACGCCCCTGGCGACGCCACCTTAAAGCTCCCGCACCGGTCGCCGTGACGTCATACATTTCCACAGCGTCTACTAGGCCCTACGCAGTTCCTGAGCAGGAAAAATGAAGTACATTGTCCTCTGAAGTACAACAGAATTAACATACTAAGATTAAGGAAATATCGTTGAGCGCATGTCGTCAAAATACGAAAAGCACACGTTGAAATCCATGAAGTCACGCGCGGCGATTTCGGCGCGAAATTTTAAAATGATACGTTGACCTTGATTTCCTCCTTTTTGACAAACAATGTGACGTTGAAATTAACGACATAAGAGTTCTAAGACTACAAGTTATCAATCTAAACTGATTCACCGTTTCACTTTAGTGCCCCTGTAGCACAATTAGATAGGCAAACAGCAAGCAACGCGTTTCCAACCACACCGCATGGGCAAATCCGGTGTAAAAGTGTTTTTTTTTTTCTTTAGCTTAACGACACTACACGGTGAAGTTCTCTCTCGACCAGCAGAGACGTAATAACACGCAGTGTCCGTGTTCCTTGCTCATGTGTCATCGATCTTTTGCGCGCCATCGATCTAAGGTGAGATATAAACTCGTCCAGCAGTCTGTCCTTCTGTAATAACACGGTGTGACTAATCGCGACAGCGTGATTTCACACGTGGCGCAGCGGTACAATGGACTCGGACTACGCCTACTGTCGTTTTGCGTAGTGCGCCGGCAGCTCGACAGTAAAGTCGCGAAACTTTTTGGCTGTTATGACACGATACTGATCGCCGCCTGCAAACACGTTGTCGTCCTGTGTATTGTCGATTCTGTTTGTAAAATACTTCTTCCGCCACCCGCGAATCGTACATTCGCCCTCACACTTTCCATATGCCCTCTTTTGAAACAGAACGTGCGTTCTGCGTCCTCTCCTTTATGTCGTACCAGACACACATGGGCGAAACGTCACATAGGCCTAACGAAGCTGTTATCATTTCGAAGCCGCTTTAAATTATTTTTTTTCTTTAATTTCGTAGCTTGCTTCCGAATATAACGCCAGGGACACGCTCAAAGTTATTATATATGGGGAAACAAACCAGTTACAAACGCGTGAAACGAAGTGCTAACATTCATACCGATGAAAAAAAGAGATTGTTTAACTTAGTTTTGTACTGCTTCATCAAGCGCTTTCCAACCCGCAACATAGCACATGTGATCCTACCTGTGGTATTCCATCTATTTACTGCAGCTTTTTCTTCGTCACGCGTGTCATTTGTTCGCGGTTAGCCAAGAAGCCACACCTGGATATTCTGCGTGCGAATGTGCTGTTGAAATTTTAGTTTTGCCGTTAAGTAATAAAATTCTGAGATCTTACTTGACAAAGCTAGGCTGTGACTATGAGTCCCTAGCGGGGGACTACGGACCACTTTTTACCAGCTGCGACTGACATAATGGACAATAAATTGAAACACCGAATTCAGTGGATCTGTGCAAGGATCTGTACAAGGATACAAGGTTCTGTAGCGACGACGGTGACTACGTTTACCACTTAGGCAACATAAAGAAAACATTAGTTAAAAGATATTACCCGCAAGATGCTGTAAACAAAGTCTACAACGAAGCATGTCAACTAGATAGGAAATAATCACTAGCTCAAAGGGCCCTCGTAGCAGAGGCCAACCAGCCGCTAGTATTTATAACCAAATACTCAAGTGCGCTACCAAACATAAATAATATCTTCCGTAAGTATTACCCAGTACTGGCAAGCAACGAGCGCCTTAGAAAAGCGTTTCCCGGAGTACCAAAGGTCGTGTATCGCCGCAACAGGAATTTCAAGGACATGTTAGTGCATTGAAAAGTAAACCCTCGTTCTACGGCCCACATAACACCTTGTTCTCGTCCAAGATGTAACACTTGTAAACACCTTCAAGATGGTGTTATAGTTAAAAGCAGCGGAGGTGATTACGTCCATCATATGAAACCTAGTTTTACCTGCACTAGTTCAAACGTTATCTACAGGATCGAATGTTCATGTTGTCACGTGGTCGTGACGTCGATGAAGAAAGCAGCCGGCGTGTTCAAGATGAAACTGTTTATTTGGCCGAACTTGTGGCCGAGAAACGGAAAGTTAATTCATAGCAATACGCACGGTATGCACTGACAGCGGCGAAGAGAGCGTCGACCGTCGATCAACTGACAAGCGGTGAAGCGCGTCGGCTTTTATACAGGCGCTGTCGAACTTTCCAGCAATATCGCTGGTGGCGGCGGTATCTCTCGACAAAGCTGGAACATTCGCGTGCGGCGCGCAATCTTAACAAAACGATCTACTACAATCACGAAGCTTCTGAAACACTGCTTCTCGGACAGTGTCGAGCGTTGATAACCGTCCTTGCTGGTCAAACCCGAATACATAAAAATAAAACAAGAAGTGGGCGTGGCAATATTGTCAAAAATGGTACATTGGCGAAACGGGACAGCCTCTTAATGTTAGATTAAACGGGCATCGCGCGGACACGGCGAAGAAATTACCCGAAGCAGTGGGACATCGTTTTAATCTACAGGTCACAAATTTGACGATCTCAAACTTTACATACTTCAGTCAAATTTCTGGTCTCAAGAGACAGAAAATATACAGAGTCATACCTTATTCACATTTCAATAGACTCCAGGCAGCAGGTGTTAACGTTTCTAAGGGGGCTCTTGAATCTATTCGGTATGGCACATGCACAATGAACACCAATGAGAGTTAAGGTCTTCTTGTAGGAATTTCGAACGTACTATTGTTAAGTGCCACGTGCTTCCACTGACAATCACTCAGCCAAACGTATACCTTGCCCCCCCCCTCGTTTTTTGTTTCTTTTTTTCCTTCCTTATGACTCACCCAGTTCGTCACGACGGTCTCTGCCCCTCCCCCACCCCCTCTTTGAGAGTTGCCCTCCCCTTCTCTTTTGTGGTGGAGAGGGCCCGAAGCATATACACACGAGAGCTAAGCAAATCAGTTCCAGCCCTGAAGATGACAAGTCCACTTGTCGAAACGTCGGCTCGAGCACCCACCCCCTGTTTGCGGATTTTTTAATTGAAATCTGTAACGACTGATAAATTATTATTTCAGAACACTGTTGTCGTTACTTTAGCCATCCTAAGTTCATTATGAAGCGACAAAGTAAATGTCGGTTTCATTTCTTAATTTCGCGCCTAAACTTCATCACTTCAACGTCAGTCTGACATCGCTAATTTGGAAGTCTCTTTCGTAATTTGGTCCCCTTCCCGCAACAAAACTTTCTTGAACTTGTTATGTTAAAGGGGTCATGAACCACACCTTGTTCTTGGTAGAAAACCACATCCTGCGTAAAGCAGCCAATGCCATGAACAGCTCAGCCAAATCTTGCAGTCGAGCGAGGCAGGGAAAGTTTAGAAGAGGATCGCGAAGTTGCCACTTTCCCAGGCAACTTCACGCTCCGCACTACGGTAACGGAACCCGTCACTTTAAAGCGAAGCTGAAGCACTTAAAAAATTACTTTGAAGAACCACAGTTTAACTGTGGTTAACCACACCAAAGCTCCGGCAACGCGCGCAGCTGGAGCTAGTCACGGAGCAGTGGCATAGCCAAGCGGTGGGACACCGCGCCTGTGCCCTTTTTTTGCCATGGCATAGCGAGCCCAAAGTGACACTCGACCACATCACATCTGCCTGCCCGGCCCCCACTTCAGATCAAGGAAGTTACCCCCCCCCCGAAAATCTTCTGCTTAGGCCCCTGTCACGGAGGGCACAGTTGAAGATACGAGAGACCCTCGTTCACACTGCGCGCGGCTGTTTGTTGTTATGGCAGATATTGCAATCCAAATGCAGAAATTTCAGCGTCTCTATGTTTACTTCAACCTCGGGTACATGAAGGGTATTCTCGCCATTAGTTCGAATCAGTGAGCGGCGGGTACCTTCCACCGGAGTGCAGCGCGGCTCCGCCAAGGGTTCCGCAGATGACGTAGTTCCGGTTAGTTCTACTCACGCCCACACTCTCAGCGCGTTCGCGTGTGCGGAGCCAGGAAAACTTCTCTTCCGCAAATTTTAAAGATTCTGCTGCAAAAACCGCGGGAAAAAATTACGACGTCGTCCACAATAATGTCGGTCCTAGTTAGCCACAAAGTATTTCCGAGTTCTAAAACCACTTCAACTTCCCTTTGACAACTTCACTATAGTGACGCGGCAACAGTTATCACACACGTTTGACGGCCGAACCGTGTGACGACGTGGCATTTTGGAGACTCGAGTGGTCTACCCGTATCACTTGAGCGCATATAACATACGGTCGCGTTGAACATGCATGATAGCATTCCCCCGCGTCCCTAGCGGCAAGAAGCGCAGATTTGACGGGATGCTTTCACGCGCTCGCAATGGAGTGAAATCGAGGAACTATGCCTTTTACGATGACTATACTTTTCGCGCTTGGTCAGTCACCAGAGTGACGGTCCATCCGCGTTATCAACGCGATCAGACAGCCGCAGGTGGCGGACGATAAGAACAATATAGCATAAGCCAAAAAGAATCGCTCCGCGATTGCACCCTTGCTCGATCCACGTTATCTTCACAGCGCAGAGCGGCAGTCTTGTGTGCTCAGTCTCCGCTCGCCGCGATGGACGGTCACGTTTTCGCGGAGCTCCGTCGTGGGACCAGCTATTCGTAGCAGCGTAAATATCTCTCCTTTTTCCCCAGTCATTTTTGTTTATACAGAGTTATTTAACGCACGCCTGAGCGTTTGTTATTTTATTTTTTCTTGAACCGCGCCCAGTGCGCAGCCCTTCTTAGGGCTTCAAGGCCATCAAATGTAGATCCCCCACCATAGCCTATCTTCTATCCATCTTTCATGATGGCAGACGACCTTCCACCGGGATTTCCCCCGTGCTACTCACTGAGTGGTGATTTAAACCACTCGAAAACGTACGAGCTCCTCATGAAAGAGGCTGCCAACCTCGTACGCGAGCAAGCAACTCAGGAGCCATGGCGTCTCAGCCCTCCCCGCATCTCTCCAGTCCGCACCAACCGCACTCGCGCGCGGCAACTAAAAGATGCGGCGAGCCTCCTACGCAAGGACACCATGCCTGTGTCCCGCACACGCACCCGAAAGGCCTCCAGGACTCCGGCCGCCCCGAAGAACGCACCACAGTCAGGCAAAGCCAGGAAGGGTGAGGCGAGCGCCATGACAGCACCCCCCACTACCCCTTCATCCCTGTCAGGAAAGTCGGCCCAGCAGACAACCGCGGCCATCTTCTCGCCGCCAGCCTCGTCGCAAACGCACCCAAAGAGTCAGCAACGCTCTCCCCAAAACCCGCTTCTGGAGCCAATAGGCAGCAGCAACCGGGAGGAATGCTGTACACAGCATGACAAGGTCACGTTCGCACCCTCACAGCAGGAGAGCGAGACAAACAGCCGCAGGTCACCCCCGCCACAGACGCCCCCTTCTTGGAAGCACACCGCGCCCCCTTCCTGCTACCCCGCCGATCCTCCCGCGGACAGCAGCCCAGAGGAAGCCCGCCTGGCCGGTTCGCCTCTTCCCTCCTTTCCCGCAGCCGCTGATGTCACGAGGTCTCCTCAGAAAAAGGCAGCCTCCTCTCTCGGCACAGCCAAGACAGCGGCGGCCACCCTCGTCCCCGATCTCCCTATAACAGCGTGTTCGCGCTCAGGGAAGAACCTCATCGTTCGCTTTGAGGGCACCAAACTGCCCGCGGAGGTCTCCCTGTACAAACAGCGCCGAACCGTCAAAGCACGACGGCCGCGACCTGTTCAGTGCGATTCCTGCGGTCGGTACGGACACGTCCAGACCACCTGCACTTTCGACCGGCGCTGTATTCGCTGTGGGGCAGACCACGAACAGTCGGAATGCACAGCACCGGTGGCCAAATGCCTGTTTTGTGGTGGCAAGCACATTGCCACGGAACCGCGCTGCCCTCGCTGGCAAAAGGAGCGGCAGCTCGCAGAGGCTCGCGCTCAGGCCAGGCGAGATACCGCTAGCCAGGCGGCGCAGACACACGGCGCCGCGAAGAGCTCCTCCGAACAGGCCCGTGTTTTCCAGCCAACTAGGCAGGGGCTGCTGTACTCCTCCATCGCTGGAGGCAGCTCAAACAACGAGCTACCAGCATCCACTCCCGCCGACCCCTCTGCGAGCGCTCGGCGCGATTCGGCGATCGCCGTGCTCGCAGCAGCAGTCAGAACAGCGCTGGAGTTTCTCCCGCCGAACTCTCCTGCCCACTCGCTGTGCGTCGCGGCTCTCGCCACACAACAAGACCTAAACCAACATGGCTAGGGACCCCAGCAATCGTTCCAGGCCGCGCATCCTGCAATGGAATTGTCGCTCGCTGCGCCGCCGACACGCCGAACTTGCGGAGCACAAAGCTCTGCATGAATTCGACATTCTCGCCCTGCAGGAGACGCACGCGCACGCCGAGGACCTGACGCTTCACAACTTCATCGGCTACAGCGGACCGACGACGTGCGCGCTGAGCAACTGCTCTGATGCGGCCTGCACCGACCCCGGTCATCCCCCTGGCTCGCCCCGAACTGCCCTGTATGTGCGCGCCGCCCTCGCGCACACCTGCATTCCCTGTGAACGTTTCTGTGATGACGCAGTGGAGTGCCTCGCAGTGACAGTGCGTGTGGGTGGTGTGGACACTTCGGTTGCGTGTGCCTACGTTCGCCCGAACCTCCGTTGTGATTACGCGTTTGTCCCCCGCCTTGTCGCGGCGCTGACAGTTGGCTGCATCGTGTGTGGGGACTTCAACGCTCATCACAACAGCTGGGCTTGCGGACTGACTGACCTTCGCGGCCGGTGCCTGTCTGACGCGATCGCCACCATAGGTCTCTCCATTCTGAACACTGGTGAGCCAACGTTTGTGCGCCGCAACACACGCCCCTCCACGATCGACCTGGCACTGGTGTCTCAGTCCTGCTCGTACATCTGGACACGAGCCCCAGACACTGCCGGATCGGACCATTACCCCATCGCCCTCTCGCCCAGCCACCCGAGTCGCGGGGCGAAGCGCGTGTACAGTTTCGTGAGGTGGCGTGTTTTTCGCGAACTTTGCGCGAAAGCAACGCTCGCTAGTGGCTTTTTCACTCACATAGCGCAGTGCGCGCGTTCAGCCACAACGCCCTGTGTTGTGCCTGCCGGATCCCCCTGCCCTGACGTGAAGCTGCTGAAATTGCGCGCCGCTCGCCGACGTCCACGGCGCATTGCGACCCGCACGGACCGTGTCGAACATTGGACGGTGCACAATCGCATAGATGCGGTCTGCAGACGACAGGCACGGCGACTCAGGCGCAACAGCTGGTCCGGCGTCTGCTCGTCTCTCAGCGATCCACGTCGCCGTAATCGCGCCTGGCCCACCATGAGAGGACTTCTCAACCCAAGGGCCCCTCGCCACCCTGTGCTCGCGATTGCGGTGGCTCGCGGCATCACGGAGCTGGAATTTTCAGAGATATTAGCATACGCTTTTACCCCAGCCCTCCCTGCGCCTCCAAGCGTGAGTGCCGGCACTCTCGGAGGCCACCGTCCGACCTTATCGCCCTCTGCGCCGACAGACGCGGCCGTCTCGCAGCAACTCGCTTGCCTGTGCGACGCCGAGTTCACTGAGCACGAACTCGCTCGTGTGCTCAACCGCAGACGTCACCGCAGCGCGCCGGGGCCGGACGGCATAACACACAGCATGCTGCGGAACCTCAACGAAGACCAGCGCCAACTCTTGCTCGTCGCCTTCAACGAGGTCTTCAACAGCGGCTCCCTCCCGGATACCTGGCGTACAGCGTTGGTCGTGCCAGTTTTGAAGCGCGGGAAGCCACCGCGCAGCCTCGCCTCATACCGGCCGATATCCCTGACATCGGTGCCGGGGAAAACCATGGAGGCAATGGCGCTTCATCGCCTCCAATGGATAGCCACTGCGAC
This sequence comes from Rhipicephalus sanguineus, assembly GCF_013339695.2. NCBI lineage: Eukaryota > Metazoa > Arthropoda > Arachnida > Ixodida > Ixodidae > Rhipicephalus > Rhipicephalus sanguineus. The sequence continues at coordinate 58,554,638 of NC_051182.1, forward strand.
CGGCACCTTCCCTCCACAACAGTGCGGCTTTCGCGCCCTTCGCGCCACGGCTGACGCGATTGCCACGGTTGTTGGCACCCTGGAACAAGCGCTACACGACCGGGAGACAGCCCTGCTACTTCTGCTCGACGTGCAGTCAGCTTTTGACTGTCTCCCCCACACGACGATCATCCAGGCGGTCTGTGCGCTTGGTGTGCAGGGCAAACTCCTGCGCTACATTGAAGCCTTCCTCGCGGACCGCTCACTGACTGTCCGTCTGGGGAAGGCGAACAGTACGCGCCGCCCTGTCACCACCGGAGTGCCAGAAGGAAGCGTGCTGAGCCCGTTTCTTTTTAACTTGGCTCTAGCACCGCTCACCGAGTGCCTTCCCAAACAAGACGCTTTCACTGTGCACGCGGTCACCTACGCAGACGACATCGCCCTGTATGTGCGCGGCCCCACCCGATGCCTCGCCAGGGTGCGTAAGTGCCTCCAGAACGCCCTAGAGGCCGTCGCCGGGTTCCTGGACAGCATAGGACTGCGCATCTCGGCCGCCAAAACAGAGGCACTCCTCGTCCACCCGCGTGCTAGTGAACGGCGTACAACCCGCCCCATCACATTCCACGGTGTTCCGCTGCCCTGGAAAACCCACGTCCGCTATCTTGGTATCACCATAGACCATAGACTAAAGTGGAAATTGGAGGTGAGCCGTGTGAGACGTGAAGCACGCCGTGTCGAGGGTGCGGTCCGACGGATTCTCGCGCGAGGAGCCGGATGCCCGGCCTCCTTCGCGATAAACATTTACGAGGCCATGGCAATGTCCAAAGTGCATTACGCGCTTCCTCTGTGCAGCCTTCGCCCCATACAGTGGAGTGCCATCGACGCTGACCATCGCCGAGTTCTCCGCATGTGTCACGGACTCCCGCGCGGTTCGAGAGTGGCTGCCACGCTCGCGGAGACAGGCGCCTGGCCGGCGTCACTCACAGGCGAACTGCGCGCGCTCTACCACCTCGAGCGCCTCCAACGTGCACCGGATCGGGCCGCCATCCTGTCCCAGTTGCGGGCACTGCCCAACTCGCGTGTCCGAACACTATTCGACACGTTTGACTCTGTCGTCGTGGACTCCGCACCCGAGATTCCCCCGTGCCCCCCCCCCCTCAGCAAAGAGTGCCGCTCCCCATCGGCTTCGAGCTCCCAGGCGTGCGCTCGAAGCGCAACACACCGGCCTGTGCTATCGCGCAGGAAGGCGCAGCCAGAATGGACCAGGACCTTGATGGAAGGACACAGTTTTTCACTGATGCCTCCGTGCTGCGGGACCACTCTGCGGCCGCTGCCTGCGCGGCACCACAGCTGGCATTGAAGCGCCAATGCCGGCTCGCCTACCGCGCCTTCTCCACCACGGCTGAGCTGGTAGGAATACACCTTGCTGCCGACCTCATCCGTGAAACGCCGCAAGTCACACGCGCGACAATCCACACCGACTCGAGGTCTGCCCTCCGCCAGCTCGCCCAAGAGGAACGCGCCCCCCCCCCCCACTCGCACAACGTGTGGCGTGGTCACTCCACAGTCTGCGCGAACACGGATGCGACGTGGCTCTCCAGTGGATACCGTCGCACGTTGGCATCGCAGGGAACGAGGCTGCCGATGACCTGGCAAAGACAGCACACGTCCCAGCTGTTCCACTGACAACGTGCGCGGACTCCGTGGACTCAGCGCGCCGAAACCTTTGGCGAGAGCTCGTGCGAAACCACCCCGACGAGCGCATGGCCGCCGGCTCTCCACCACGCATTCTATCGGAAACCGTCCTGACCAGGAAAGAGCGGTCCCTCCTCCTCGCACTGCGGACAGGTTCCGTCTGGCCTGCTGAGCGCCGGCACCGCCTCCGCGGTGAGCCCTCGCCCCTCTGCAGTGACTGCGGAGAGAGGGAAACCGTGGCGCATCTCTTCCTTTCCTGCTCCGCCCTCTCCACCCACCGCGAAGCGCTCGCTCGTGCCTTCAAGCAGCTGGGTCTTCCGTCTGCCACGGTAGATGACATCCTGCACCCGGTAGGATCAGCCCATCGCGTGCACCCTGCCCTGCGCGCGGTCCTCAACTACATCGAAGCTGCGCAACTGGCCGACCGTATTCTCTGAACCACGCCGTCCAAGCCCCCAACAAACGGAACTTCCGTGCTTTTTTTTTCTTTTTTTTCCCAGTCATGTGTTAATCGCGTGTTCCCTTTTTTTCCCCTCTCCCCCCAGTGCTGTGTTTAACTCCCCCAGGCCTCCTCCTCCACTCTAACTCTAACTTCTCCTATACTTTTCTCCCCTTTCCCCCCAGGTGTCGCGGTTGTGGTGTCCTCGCCTGAGAGACAGTTACTGCATCACTTACCCCCACTATTCACCTAATTTTTCCAAATAAAGAATCTCTTTCTCTCTCCACGCTCCCGCTGTGACGGCGCGAGGTATTTTCGCGAGGAGTTCGCTTTGTGGCGGTTGCGCTGTTCGTAGGAACGCTGAACTCCAGGAATAATTGCTGGGCTGTTGGGTGCAATAACACTTACAGGAATTATCCGGGCACGCGTTTTTAACCGTTTCCATTTAGAAAATGCAGTGCCATGGCCGTTCGATGGAAAACGTTTTTTTCATTCAGCTGCGGTGGCAGTGCAATTGCTGGTATCTCCAGTTTCAAGCGGCCGCTGAGTTCACTGCCGCGTTAGCCCGAAGGCGATAAGCTGTGATTGTTTAGTGAGCGAGGCGGCCCGCGCTACACGTGCGCAGTTTCGCTCAACGGGCTCGTCACCTCCGTTGTCTTCCCCCAGCTCATGCATTTTATGTTGCCGCGTTCGCCTGAGGACACACGAGGTATGGCGAAAAGAAGCACGCGCGCTAACGCTACGTTCTCTGGCAGCTGCTAGCACTTTGACGTCTTTTGGAAGCAAACGGGAAACAAAACGCCTCAAGCGAAGCACCAAAGCACGGCGCAGTGGCTTGCCGCCGCCTGCGTCGCCTGCTCCCTTATCCCGCCAAATCTGCTGCCGTGGCCGCTTTGGCGCTGAAGGCAGCGCGCGACTGTGGCGGCTCCTAACGTATGCACGGTGCCCATAGTGCAGCTGTTAAATGACTGGCCCCTTCACCGTCACCAGTTCCGCTTCTTTTCGCGCGTTGTCTTGCTTACCAAATGTGTTCTCGCGGTCAGAGTGGTGCTTTCGCGTGTTATTAAAGGACAATTTATGAATGCGAGGGAAAGACTTTTTTTTCTCCTTCCAGGTCCGTTTCACGTGCACATAACCCTAAATACACGAACATTGTTGCATTTCGCCACCATCAGATTGCGGCGCGACCTCGCAGGTAATCGAACCCACGTTCCAATTCCGACCTGCAGCGTAACGCCATGGCAGTCACCATAGCTGGCGGTTCTGCCCTGCAGAGTTCTGCATGTGGACCGTGCGGTGTGTAAATTAGTTACGCGATAACGCTAGTTAACCCTGTTGGAACACTACATGCAGAGCGGCACCATTTCAAGAGCTCGTTCCTGGGCTCTTCAAAAGAAACTTTCTCAAATCTCGCAAACAACGTTGCAACGACTTCCGAGCATGAATGATTAAACCGCTGGAGCTTCGCCAACGCACGTGCCATGTGTTTCAACACAGCCGGGCACGCCCGCAAGCTACCATAACAGAAACAAGATGAGCTCTTAATCGAGGCTCTGCTGTCGTGCGAGCTACGCTATCGTTTTTCTCGGTCCTTGTGTGACAAGGACGACAGAGTCAATCGCGGTTGACAGCGCCAACCTTGAAATGCAATATTGCAAGGTGGCCTTCACTTAAACAGCATCCAGGGGTGCAACAGCCAAAATAGGATTTGGAGCAACTTTTGAGCCTGAAAATGTTGTCTTTGGGAGCAGGAAAATTCACATTTGCAACAGGTTATGGGGGAAAAAGACCAGTTTTCTTTTCGCCGAATTCCCAATTTTGGAGCAGTTTAACGAATAAAGCTTACCTTTAGAGCAGCAAACAAAAAAGATATACAAACTAGTCAGCATCGGCCAACTCGTGCACAGTACATGTGAGTTCTGGTACTTCAACAAAAGCAGCAGCGTGCTGAACCACTCCACAGTGCAAACAAGGACGAAGTACACATTACCATTTGCGACGCCTGTCAAATGCTAATGTGGACCTGCCAAACTGGCGACCTCCAAATTCGGGAGATTCGTAAAGCAGGGGCAAGTGTGGACCGCAGAAAAAAGGAAACTAGCGTACGTTTTTTAGTTTTTGTTTCACGGGGCTGCGTAAACGCCATAGACAGCTACGAACGATTGCCAGTAATTTTTTGTTTGTCAGCGATCATACTAGTACTCGCAAGTACACGGCGCGTGCACGCACGTGTTCAATTAAAAGAACAAAATGTGCTGTTTCCGGGGACAGCTAGTACTACTACCCCTTCCTGGTCTCACTATGCTTTACCACAGGACACAATCGTACTGCGGCGAAAGTGGCTTAAAAAGCGTTCTGCACGCGATAGAACCTCGCGAGGAAATTTGAGAACCACTGTCCTTTCCGTTGCGGTGGCATCACATCTGTTTATCGGGAGATATATGGACATGCCCGTACTATCGGGAGGATTGCTCGAAATTCGGGAGTCTCCCAGGCAAATCGGGAAATTCGGTTGCCAGGTAAATGGCCGAAATATGAGCGGCAGCACGTTGTCAAAATTTGTCTTTTTTTTTTTTTTAGGCAGAGCTTCACCTTTAATTTTCAAATGAACATGTAGAGCAGCATTGCAACCGCCAGAAAAAGAAAGTTTCCGGGCGCCCAACATAAAGCACGTCTACGCCTTTCCTGCCCGTCTGGATTGGATGATGATGTCCAAACTACAGATGGCCAGCACGGCCCCTATTTTTCGTTAAATTTAGCGCAACTGAGAAAATTTTGAGGCCGGTCGGGCAATTTGGAGCACCGCGCCGCCATTTCTACAAATTTCACGGCTTTGGCGCAAACAATAAGGGATTGTATTAGATTGGCGCAGCTGTTGCATCCCTGCGCGGCATTGAGCGGCGATAATGCGTTACGAAGGCTCATCAAAAGAGATTTCCCTTTCCCAGTTCTTGCTGTGCTATAATATACAATTCTATGTTATGCTTCACGCTCTCCCCTCCTCCTTCCCTCCCCTTCACCCTCGCGTCCCTTTCCCACTCCCTTGCTATACTATACTATACAGATGTTATGCCATGTTATGCCCTCCTCTATTCCCTCCTCCTCAGCCTCACTTCCATTTCGCACCCCCTTGCTATACTAAAGATACAAGGCTATCCTACGCTTTCTTTTTCTTTCTCTCTCTATTTTTTTTCTCTTTATTCCGTTGTCTCTCTCTATCTCTCTCTGTTTCTTTTTCTTCTTCTTTTTATTTCTTTCTTTCTCTCTTTCGCTTTCTTTGTCTCTATCTTTTTCTCGTTCTCTAGGAGAAGCGAAGGTTCATCGCTGCGCCCCACACCCTCCCAGTTAAGTCAAAGTATGGGGCAGACTTTGCGCTCCCCCCCCCCCCCCGTGCGCATGCCTGTGCATCTAAGGCTTTCGCCTTATGAGATCATTGCTGTGACAAAGCAATAGACGGCACGTTGACACAACTTATACCTCATCTATAAATGTCTGCTGCCTCGATTATCTAATCTGGGAACCGCTTTGCCCCAGCACCCTGCAATCGTTTTGCTGTGCGCAGTCGCTTCTCTTTTGTTCTCTTTCGTCTGTGTTGCTCTTCACAGTTGTGTACCTGTAACCTTGGTGAAATTTCAAGCACATGTACTCTAGCTTTCTTGTTTCAGCAGCAACATGTCTGGGAGGAATAGTCGGGGAGAAATGCTCGTCCACCTGGCCCCAGAAAATATTTCAAAATTTAGCCCAATTAGCGTCATGCATTATCAATACCCAGTAAAGAAATATCTGGCCTTCTCTCTCGTTTGCAAGTTTCATGCATACGCCGAAACTGGATTGATAGCTTTTCTTTTTTCTTTAGGCGTTGTGCGCAAATTCTCCGCTCGGACTGTCCTTTCAAACATCAAAATTATTGTTCTACAATTTTTCGCCGCGCACGCTACTGAAGGTGCTGTAAGCACCCACGTTCAGTGGACTATTCGGTTCCTAAATTCTTTATTAGTATTTCAAGTGCCATCGACGTTCGACAGGCTGCAGAGGAAACACGCAGTCGTGAATGTGGCCTCCGCAGTCAGTTCCGACAGCGCGCTGTTACCATTTTGCAGCAGCGGTGGCAAGCCCTTTCATTGGTTTACGGTTTCAACGCAGCTCAGGCTATAACAGACGCCGTGATGGAGGGTTCCGGATAACTTCGCCTGCCTGACGTTCTTTGACGAGCACTAACGTCACACGTAGTGTCACTACATTAAATTAAAGCCGACGGTAATACCTGCCAGGAAATGATTACCGCTAAATTCTCGTAACAGCACACACAGGCCGTGACGTTTGGGCCGCTGTGTGCAAAATAGGCGACGTTGTAAGCCCTCATATTATATAGAAAAAACAGTTCGAAACCTCATCTGCGGTCTCGTGCGTGCTGTGCCGTCCCAGTCTGCACTCAGAATATATCGCGTTTTGTTTTTATAATAATTTCTGAGGTTTTACGTGCCAAAATCAAGACGTAATTACGAAGCACACTGTATTGGATGGATTAATTTCCCGGAATAATTTCGTTCCCCTGCGGTTCTTTAACGTGAACCTAAATCTATGTACACAGGTGTTCTCGCATTGCGTCTCCATGAAAACGGCGCCACCATGGCCGGGAATCGAACCCGGTTCCTCCATCTCAGCAGCACAACCCTTTACCTGCTGAGCTACCACGACGAGTTTTGTTACAGATGCATGCAAAACGAGTGAACTCCGCGTGTAATGCATTAAATGAATTCGTACACGACAGCGAGTTCGAATCTCTGTTTCCGTACAGCAGTAGCCTGCAGTCCAAGCAAATTATGCCCCAACGCGCGTCTTCCTGTGGAGGCTTGCCGTCGTAGCTCAGCAGGTAAGCTGTCGCGCTGGTAAGCCCGAGGACGCGGGTTCGATTTCCGGCTGTGGTGGCCTCATTTGGATAACGGGCGAAGTACGAGAAAACTCCTTTACTTAGATAATGGTGCATGTTAACGAACCCCATGTGCTCAAATTTAATCCACAACCCACCACTGCGGTGCGCCTCATGATCAAATCGTGGTTTAGGCTCGTAAAAAAAAAACCTTGAATCGCTTAGGTTATTATAAATAAGAGCGGCAAACTTGCCTACTCACCGCATTTTTCTGGCGTAATGACGTCGCTTGCGGCGAAGGAATAGCCGACGGCGAGCAGCAAACAGAAACCGACGCAATGAGCACGAACCATGACGGACCACGTACGCGTGGACCGGGCTGTCAGCGGGTCCTTTCGGAGCGAGTTGGCGGACGACTGAGTGCACGACATCAGCGGACGCCCGCTTCCTCTTGAGGCCACACCGAACAAAAACGAAAAAAAGAACGGAAAAAATCTACCGCTTAAGAAAACTGCGCGCTCGGCCGCACGCACTATCACCCTCTCCACTTCTTACCTTAACCCTCTCTTCGAACGGTCGCCGTAGTGGCTCGGTTTACTTCCCCTTCACGTCATTCTTTCTTCGCTCGTAGGGCACAGCCGAGTGCCTTCCGTGTCTTCCGCACGTTACAGCCGAAAAAATCGTTTCGCCGCGTACACCCGTGAGCGATGGGACTCCGCGAAACCTTGGATATAAACGCAGGCGATTCGGTAATACTTCGCGGAAATGGTCGCTTCAGCGAACCCGCCGCGCGTATAATTGGCAATTTTTTTCTGTCCCCCGTGCGAGTCGACGCAACGGGTGACACAACTCCAGTCATTTCGCTCGGCAGCGAAAGCCGGGAATGTTTCTCCCGAAGGTATAGCATACGTTACACCGGTTGCCACGCGTTCTCGAAATACGAGCACGATTCGACCTTGTCCCGGGCTGCGCTCATTTAATGACACGCACCGGTCATTGAGGGATCGAAAACTGCTTTCCGTGGTTTCTGCGCGTGTAAGGGCACCATAATCTTGCCGCACCGACGATAAAACGCTCCTTGCCTGACGATTTTACGGCGTGTGGACAGTTGGCAAGCTGGATAAACTGAAAATGGGATACAGCAAGTGGCGGCGACCTGTGCTGCCGGGGCCGCCGAGGCGATCGCAAAGCGGCGCAACTGAGCGAGAACATCGAGGTTTCGGCGGAAGCGAGGTCCCAGTGAATGAATGGAGACGAGGGAAAGAGAAAAGCCCGTCCTTGAGTGCACGTTTGAGCTTCCCGTTCTCACCCTGGGGGCGTTACAATGAGCACACCTGCAAGCGTAGGCGGCGGCCCTTACGCGAGTGCTTGAAACAGGCATCAATACCTCGTATTTATGCCTGCCATAGTCGTACTGTGCCTCGTACGTAAATCACTGAGAAGACTCGATGCTTCGTGACTGGCGAGTGTTTTCTTTTGATTCGTCGTAGGCGTAAAGCTTTGCCAATAAAAGGGGGAAAAGCGCGTTTCTTATGATTATCTCAGTGCCTTCAAACCTGGAAATCAGCGCTTAGTCGGCATTATCATCCATGTACAAATAAATATATGCCCCTTCGGAGCGACTAACTGCCTGTGCGGACTTTCTTTAGGGCATTTCCTTTCTCCTGACCCGTTCATTTTCCCCCGCACACATAAGCACAGTAGAAGTCAACTGGTCACTCTACACATGAGCAGTGAAAGATTACCAATCGGCGGTTTCCAATAAAATGCTTTCGTGTTCTATGCATGTACACAAAGGCTGCTGTTATTCATCAGAGCGGACTCTGTGTTCACATTCCCACACTGACGTCATTGAGCCTGTTTTGATGATTTTTGCGCTGGGTTTTGTGTATATTCTGTACCTTTCCAGCACTGCGTACATCAGTCCGATATGGAGCAGCGTGAGAGGCTTTCCGAGAGGTATATGACTCCAGTAGTAAATCAGGTACCTCTCCCTCTATCTAACTACAGTGCTGAAATCAGGCGCAATAGTTCACCAGAAAATCTGCGGTGCACAAGATCTTCCAGGAACCATTACTAAAATTCCTCATAGAAACGCATTGGTCTGGGAGACTCACTCTCCCTATGCGAGCAACAGTTCCTAAACTGGAATTAGCACTGTTCGCGGCACTCATTTCACTCCGTATTCGTCAAAGCCGTTTCAAAAAAGACTCGAGAGAGGACTGTTACGCTCTTAAAACTGCCCGACTACAGTTGTGAAAGTTCAAAAGAACCCTCTCTTAGAAACTGATCTTAACTGGAGCGATATTTTAGTCAACGTCAAACGACAATAGAACTGTCGACACTTCAAAAGAAGCACGGCGAATCTCATGAAACAGCGGCTAGATCCATCATGTTGTCCGAACACGTATACCAAATCGACGGAATACAGGAAATATCCGGACACTCTAACTGTACTCTGTCGAACGAATCAATGCACTCCAAAAAAAAACAAAAAAAGCGGGCATATATGGAGTGTCTTTCTGTCCCAGAAATGTAGTCGTGATCTGGCTTGCTTGCGTTTGCTTTATTCAAAACTCGGCGCTCACCGCTTTCCTATCAAGAGTGTACTACGCAACGCTGAAAGCGCGTACGCCGTTTGTAACCTTGAAGTATCGGGCTTGTGGCGATAATGAAAGGAAATGCACACAATTAAGATATATGAAAATTATCGATGTAGCACGCAAAGATGCCCCAAGTACGCCCTTAATTTGGAAGAGTGTAGTTTTGTAATACGCGACGACCCGACAATTAAGGTTGCTTGGTGATCATTGCGTTCGGCGGCGGCGGAGCGCGAAATCCTGCGCTCGATGCTGCACACGTGGGCGTCAATTCGGTAGGATGCTACATGCAGAAATGGCCAAACGGCTGCAGGGTGCACTTTTGAAGAATACCGAGTGGTGAAATTTTATTTAAGCCACCCATTAATAACGTCGTCCTTCAAATCTCACTGTGAGGTTCATAATAATCAGTCTCGCGAATAGTAATACCGCAATATTAAAGCCGGCATCAAAATACTTAACGCTAAACCTCGCTTCTGTTCCAACAGCCACGGACCTATGACGAATGGAAACACCTCTCCTGATCGACAGCTTCTATCGATCGAAGGCCTAAAGCGTTTTCTTTTTCATAAGCTAACATGGTGTGATGATGTATTCCTTGTTCATTAACTATCGTTCCTTTTCAATTAACATTGTACACAGAAATTTTACTCGGAGTCATTACTCTTGCCACTCCTTTCTGTAATGTCCTGGCGGCACCAATAAATAAGTAAATACAGCACCCTATGCTTACTAAGCTCTATTTCCGTGGAGTGCTTTTTTTGTTTTGTTCTTTGTTAGACCTGCAATGAAGTGCGTAGGCACGCATTGTTGTTTAAGCAGAGAGAGACCGGGTTGCAGTCGCGATTTTACAAGACCACCAGAAGCGTAGGTTTCCTTTCAGCTGGAAGGCGGTGACATAGTCAGGCTGGTATCGACCCCGTGGGTGGCAGGGTAGTAGGACCAACTGTGCAGTAATGCAGTAGTCCTACTGTCCCCAACCCCTTTAATGCACAGTAGCAGGCCCGTAGCCAGGATTCTTTTTCGGAGGTGGGTGGGGCACTTGCTGAAAGCCTTGAACAATTTTAGAAAAACACCTATTTTCGTTATTTATTTTCGGTCAAAATCCCCTTCATCAAAATTTCCGGGGGGGGGGGGGGGGCTAGAGCAAACACTCCCCCCCCCCCCCTGGTTATGGGGCTGCATAATAGTAAGGCTGATTGTGAATTGTGAGTGCGGTGCACAAGTTAAATCTGTCAATGTTGTGATCAACATTGGGAAATTTTTTGGCGCAAAGTTGATTCCAGCATTAAACATGTCTAACATCATGCATCCCCGTAATTACGATTGCTATAATATGTGGCTAATGCATGTGACCCCTCTCCTACTTTCCCGTCACTCTACCGCGACGAAAGGATGTCTATGCCAAAAAAGACAAGGTCACCCGTCGCTTTCTTCCTCAAGTGCATTAGCTCGCGCTCGGATATTTCCCAACTTCGACGCTACAAGCCAGTCGCAGCCAGCTGCTTGTGAGGCGCCAACGAAGCGCTTTGGCGCGCTTCGCTGGCGTCTTGGTGAAAGGCACGAGGCGGCAGAAGAAGGGCAAACACAGACGTGCCTGTCAGCGCAAGGAGATAGCATCGCGTTCGTTGTGGAGCCATCGCTTTGCAAAAGTACAAGCGGACTAGTCGTGGTCTTGTGCGCGATCTTGACAACGGCGCGCGATATCACGTGCTCGAGTTAAAGCGTGAGGCCTTACCTTTGAAGGCTGCATTCGAAAGCTGTTGTGTTCGTTTGTTTAAGGCCGCTGCTAAACATCAGCCAACGACTTGGGTGCCCTGATCTAAAACTTTCTCTTTTGTCTAGTCTGTATTGGCTATTTCACGGACGCGTTCAAGTGCCGTCATCTTGGACAGTTAACACTGCTTTTTTGTACCCGTATCAACCAAGCGCATAGTGCTAATGTGAGGTCTACGGGCACACACGAACACGACTGGGCCAGTGCACTCGACGTTTTATGACCGTGTCTATTTCGTCTGACGAAATGGGAAACTGAGAAGACGTTCGTTTATCAGCCGAAGATGGTGACACCCATTAATCGAAAATAAAATCGTGTATGATCGCCGACAAAACAAGGATGTATCAAATGGAGCACAGCCGTAGATGCTCGGGGGCTCTGAAAATTGTAGTTATTTGAAAATATCCGAGAAAACTCAACACTCGGGAAAAAAAATGCGGAACTTTCGCAAGTTGCCCCTCCATGCAAGTTATTATAGCGAAGTGCTTGGCCATACTTGTAGAAACAGAAACATTGTCACACCACTCAGTCGTTGTACTGACTTTCAGTAATGACAGTGTTCTTGTTATAACAGCGGATAACCACGCTCTAAAAATAAAGCGAGCGAAAAAAAAAGAACGTGTCACTTTTGTCTCCGAACAATAGTCATCTATCTCGCTTGCCTTTCCTTGCACTTCTGCAGCGAGCCCGATACTTTCAGGTCACGAGCGGCATGCGCGTTATCAGCGTGACATGGCCTTCCTAAAGGGCCCCCTAACCAGCCTCTGAAAATACAAAAAACGAGCTCGTTATTCTTTCCCGGCGTTTCTCGTCTTTCTGGCGCACTTCGTGACGCAAGAGCACTGATTCGCGCGACGCTATTACGGCGCATGCTTTCGATTCACCCGTGTACGCGAAATATAAGTTGTGAATTGTCTCCATTGGTTTTTCATGAAGCCGCCCATCCGTTCTTCCTTGTCTCGCATGGCTATCGTGCGCGATCGACTGATTTCACTTCATTTTGTGTGTTTTCGACTGCGCAAGCGGAGATAATAGCGTGTAGCCGACCAGCTCGAAATCCTGATAGGTTCCACGCTTATGGCTGGCATTCTAAACGCGTTTTTAAGAAATGAGTGGCCAGCGGGATACAACGCCTGCAGGAAGGGTACTGAAGCCGAGAAAGAAACCACTCCCTCGTATTTGAACTCGGCGTCTTCAATAAGGAAGTCGCGAATGCCGAGTTTTCAAGTAACGCAAGCAATTCAGATGCCGTTTATTGTATGCGGAGAAACACACACCTTATTTAGAGGTCCCCCTTTCTTAGAGTGCGCCAATACACGTCACTATGCCAGCACTGAACAACAGTTAGCCAGCGTCACACAGTGACGGCATCACGTCACTGAATATGTTAGTTAAATTATGTAAGAAATCATCATACTTCGGACATCATCATGTCCCGGTACAGAAAGTGGTTGGAAGCAGCCAAGAAAGACATTGTACTAAATATAATACCGTCGAGGTCTAATATCTCATAATAATCTCTGGGGTTTAACGTCCCAAAACCACGATATGATTATGAGAGACGCCGTAGTGGAGGGCTCCGGAAATTTCGACCACTTTGGGTTCTTTAACGTGCACCTAAAGCTATAGGTACACGGGCCTCGGACATTTTCGCCGCCGCGGCCGGGATTGAGGTCTAATATCTCTAGCCACTCGAAATATAGGGCATTTTTTATCGTTATTACACTTGTAAAAGTGAGCGGTGAATGCAGCGTCGGTGGCATTTTCACAATACATTTTTATGAAAAGGGTGGTATTACGAGTCGCAAGGAAAGCCACACGCTATTTCTCATTAACCAACGCTCGCTAAACATTCCAACTAAGATGTTTGCTTATGTAGCAGAAAAGAAAGCAGTATTGAAAATACTAGACGTTTTTTTTTATATTATCTAGAGTCGTCACGTGCTTCTAAAAATTGTGTAATCTTAATCCTGTGTTCAGCTTATACTGACGCCAAGGTCGGTGACGACAGCTGCTTAAGCACGTCATTTGCTTTAGCTGTCCGCAGATGCAGGCTCATAAATGCCGGGCTTCAATATCTGCCGCTACAGTTGCTTTTCTAGACATCAATTACACGCGATACTGCGTAAATTATAGTAGAATAATACATATTCCTACACAGGCCCAAACGTGCTGGCGCGTGCCAGCACACGTGGTTTTATAGTGAACTAGAACATCCTAGTGCTGCGAACGGAGGAGCCTGGCAATGCAGCGGCTGAAACCGAACGCGTCGCCTCACCGCAAGGATCGCGGCTGCACTTTTTTCTAGCGTTCCGATGCGTTCGCCTATAGTGGACTCACTATGCGTTGCTCTTTTTGTTGTCACCCCGCAGTTATTATTTTCTTTTTCTTTTTTTTGACAAGCGTCTAGCGCTGACAGCACTGCTTGGCGCCGCCGTTGAAGAACGGTGAGACGCCGTGAGCTGGTGTATCACTGGCGTCTGAAATATGGTCGCTGCGCCTTAGTCGGAGCAGCTGTAGTCAAATATAAAGAAAAATATGAGTGTAATAATAAATTATAACGATTCCAGTTCACTACAGACGCCGCTTACACACCGCAGTTGTACGTCCTCACCCGAAAGCGCTTTAATTTTTCTTTCTTCTAGTGTGTTGACCTGCAAATAATACGGACGAAAATTATCATCCCCAGCGTATGGTCCACTGTTCGATCTCACGCACTCGCTGCGTCCAAGTTGCTTAAAATTAGAATGAAATTGTTCTCAATCGCGGGTACAGTTACAAGTGTAAGTTGTTTCAACCTCCTGAAACAGCCGAGTACGATATTCTTTGGAAGTTAGTGGAAGCGAACGGCATACACGTTCTCTGTTAAACGCGTTACACAGTTTTATTTGGGCATCCGCAGCACCTCTGCGGACGCAGCCTGCCAGCCATTCCCAATGACAGGCTGCGTCCGCATATATGTAGCGGGCGTTCAACTAAAACTGTCTATTAATGCACGGCACCGCTACAACGACGCGGAACGCGGAGAAATGCACGCAAGAAACGCGCGCAAGCGCCCACAGCAGAAGGGGCGGGGCGACTAGAAAAAGTTGCACTGGCGCCACGTGGATTTTTCTTCGCCAAGAGGAACGCCTGAACCCTCCCGTTCGCGCCACTAGGAAGCTGGTTCTATTTCACTGTACGTGGTTTTGTCTGCGATACGCCAAGCTAGGGCAGCATACGGCAGCCCGGGCCCCTAAAGTGCTCTGCACATATCATCATCAATGCGGTCAAAGAACATGACGACGAAGACTTCTCCTTGGCGCGAGCGCACGCTCGATATGTTACAGAAGGCTATGGTAGGCTTTAGAAAGCGGACGGCCGCCAATGGAACTACGGACAAAGCCCAGCGCAAGAGCTGCTTCGCATCTAAGATTGTTTGAAACTATTATTCCAGATATTCCAAGGCCAATTAAATGTTAACAAAGCGTACATACTGCGACCTGGTAAATGGAGCTCCAGAACTAGCCATAATCGGGCAATCCAAGCGTACAGCGCTCATACCGATACGTTCAACACTCCTTCTTCCCCAGCGTAATTGAAATGTGGAATAAATTGCCAGTGCGTGTTATGGAACAGTATGATTTTTCTCAATTCCAACTGACTTTGGATGACTATCTAAACGAGTGTACGGCTTCATCTTCATGTATTTGTGTTTGTGAATGTTGGTCATTTTGTTTTTTGTTTTCTTTTTTACGTTACCCACTCCGTAAGGACCCCCGCAAGAAGTTGACAGTATTGTTAAGTAAATAAATAAATAAATAAATAAATTCCCTCTGCTTCGGGTACCTCAGCCGCCTACTTCGCTGTCTGTATGAGCCTTTCCTTTTCATAGGCGCAATTGATATTTCAAAATTACGTACACGACCGGTGGGCGTTGCCTTCACTAAAGAATCTCGGTTTTACGCTGCATTGCTCGGCAGGCTGGTGATGGCGCGGCATTCAACAGGCGGCGATAAATTGCGAGCCTGACCTCGGTGCTTTCCGGCTGCTGGCAGCGTCAAGCGCACGTGTCTTAGCTTACTAGTATGAGCTGTCCATTAAAAACACTCGATGCGACTGTCGCCAAGGGCAGCGCGTGCAGCGTGTTTCCATGTCTTCCTTGAATAACAGAACCCAATCTCGCGCTCAGCGTAGTTATTACAGGGACACGTTCTAATGCAAATATCTTTTTATGATTGCAAACAAAAAATGAAGCACTCCGCACTATAGGTCGGCAAACTCACTCATGAGTTGACTTACTCAGACTCATATACAGACTTGAGTCTGAGTTCGAGTGAGTCAGGGTTAGTAAAGGTTTTGTTAGTCTGAGTCCGAGTGAGTTGAGTTTAGAAAAATTATGGTGAGTCTGAGTCAGAGTGAGTCCGGTTGAGGAAAACTTTGGTGAGCCTCAGTGCGGGTGAGCCCTAAGGGCTAAATATATTGCATGAGTGAGTCTGAATGAGCTCGACATTTTTTGCCGACATTTGGTCCTATCTTCTAAACTTCCGCATTACTATCAGCCTTATGTCGGCTCACCTTTATACTCACGTATACTCGCACATACTTCAACGCGCTACCGTTTATACGTCAGCTCAATATTTATTGATCAGAGGCGTGAGTTGCGGAGGGAGAGGGGACGGAGGTGCCTTAACCTCCCCCCCCCTAAACTTTTTTCTTCGTAGGAAGTTATTGATAAAATTATCTCCTGTGAGTCATCTCTTTCAAAAAAATGTCCTTATTGAATTGCAAACTCTGATAACTCATACATGAAGGCACGAGATCAAAAGGTGCTAAGTAGACCACCGATTATGCGGGATATTGGTGTTAAATAGCATTGACAGTATAGTAGAAAAAGTTAATTATAGGCTAACAGACTCATGAGTCGACTCACTCAGACGCACTCAGACTCAGATCGAGCCGTGAGTTGGAGCCTGAGTGAGTTCGAGTGAAATATATCGCTTCCAGATGATGCGCGATATTGAAAGAAAAGGCATTACACCCCTTTTTTTCATTGTCGAGCAGACTACTGTGTGAACATGCACTATTTTGCACATTCTTGTGTTTTTAAAGACGATAGTCTTTCTTGGGGAACT
The DNA here is from genome assembly GCF_013339695.2 of Rhipicephalus sanguineus. Classification (NCBI taxonomy): domain Eukaryota; kingdom Metazoa; phylum Arthropoda; class Arachnida; order Ixodida; family Ixodidae; genus Rhipicephalus; species Rhipicephalus sanguineus. The sequence continues at coordinate 58,571,112 of NC_051182.1, forward strand.
TAAACGCAGAAATTTTGGTCTGTCTTTCTGTCTGTCTGTCTTTCTGTTTGTCGGCACGTCACCCGATTCAGCCAACCGGCCGAAGTTGAACCACTTGCTTACCGCCCACCCATCTTGAACTGGTACGGCTGTTCATACTTGTGAACGTTGTCGATCAAAAAGTAAATATTACGCATATCTGAGGCGTAACATCATTAGGTAAGTATTAGGTGGTGTGTTCCTTTAATAGAAAATACATAGATACGCAATTTTAAAGACCTTGATGGTATGCGTTTAACGTTGAGACAGTAACGCGTTTATTAAAAGATTGCCACAGCTGAAGCGATCAGCGGTCCAAGCCGAGCAAGCGCGAGCGCCAACAACAACCGTCTTCGTCTTCTTCTTTCGCAGGCGTTCTTGTCTGCGCCCTACCATGTTACAAATCACTCCCCCGCGGAAAAGGAGCCATCCTGGCGACCTAAGGAACAGGTACAACTGGTGCGTCATAATGCGGCCTCAGTCGATCGACGTGAACAGTCTCGCGGCCGCGACGACTGCGTACCGTAGATGATTGAACAGGCTTAATAATATAGTGAACTGGGGATTCTTGACGTAGGACGCGGTAGGGGCCTTACTTAGGCAGTAGCTTTGTGGAAAGGCCAGGAGCGGAGGAGGGAACGCGAAGCCACCCCAACGTTCCAGGCGAATACGACTGAGGAGGCAGGTTTTCGTCGTGACGGTCCTTCTGGCACTACTCGCCCTACAATGTTACAACCCTAGTTTCTTAAGGTGCGCTGAAAATGCGACTGCGCTGAAACTTGTCTTCCTCCGTGCCCCCTGCACAAGCTCATGTTGTGTTTCGGTTTCGGTTCAGTATTGCATTTGAGAAGAGGTTTATTGGCGGTACGTTCCTGTGGTGACGCTCTGAACAAACACAGCGAGTCGGGGCAGAGCACCGTCCAGAAAGATGCCAGCGACCAGCAGCGCGAGGCGAGCGTTGGCGATACTGCTGACCGGCGACGCGTCTTCTTCTTCACAATTCGCCCCCGCCGGAAAAGAGCCATCCTGGCGACCTAGGAGTCTGGAGGCAGAGGGCTGTGGTATGGCTTGAGACGTGCCACGTGGACGAGGTCACGTCCACGCCGGCGCATGTCGTCAGATGGGGAAACTGGCTCAATGATAAAGTTCACCGGGGATGTTTGCTCCAAAACACGGTAAGGCCCTTCGTACTTTGGGACGAGCTTTGAGGAAAGCCCAGGAGCTTGGTACGGAACAGCCAGCCATACAAGAGATCCAGGGGAATAGCTGGGACTTGGAAGTGAGTCGGCGTTGTTTTCCTTCTGGCGCTGTTGTTCTTGGGATGTAAAGGTGCGCGCGAGTTGGCGGCATTCTTCCGCTTGTCGGGCAGCTTCGGACACAGGTGGGCATTCGGAAGCGTCCGGACGATATGGTAGGAGAGTGTCGATGGTGTGCGAAGGTTCGCGGCCATACAGGAGGAAGAAAGGTGAGAATCCCGTGGTAGCCTGTGTCGCGGTGTTGTATGCGAACGTTATGAAGGGAAGAACGCGGTCCCAGTTACCATGATCAGATGTCACGTACATCGCGAGCATGTCACCGAGGGTGCGGTTGAATCGTTCGGTGAGCCCGTTAGTCTGCGGGTGGTATGCCGTGGTCCGTCGATGAACAACGTGGCATTCGGAAAGCAGCGCTTCGACGACTTCCGAGAGGAAGGCTCGACCTCTGTCACTAAGGAGTTCCCGAGGTGCGCCATGTCGAAGGATGAATTGGCGTAGGATGAAAGACGCTACGTCCCGCGCAGTGGCACTTGGCAGAGCAGCAGTTTCGGCGTAGCGTGTCAAATGGTCCACAGCGACTATGATCCACCGATTGCCATCCGGTGTCATTGGAAGGGGCCGTAGAGATCTATGCCGACGCGGTGGAAGGGGTTGGCAGGGCACGGAAGTGGCTGCAAGGCTCCAGACGCGCGTGAAGGCGGTGATTTGCGACGCTGACAGTCGGGGCAGCACTGAACAAATTTTCGTACAAAGTTGTACATGCCGCGCCAGTAGTAGCGATGGCGAATACGTTCATAGGTTTTGAAAACTCCGGCATGGCCACATTGTGGATCGTCGTGGAAGGCAGCACATATTTGTGATCTTAAGCTTCGGGGAATTACCAAGAGCCATTTACGGCCTGCGGGAGCGTAGTTCCGTCGGTGTAGCAGCCGATCACGAATGGCGAAATGGGCAGCTTGGCGGCGGAGAGATCGGGATGCAGGAGTGGTCGAGGCTCCCGAAAGATAGCCTAAAAGAGAAGCGATCCATGGGTCACGGCGTTGTTCAGTAGCTACGGAGTCAATGTCGAGAGATGTGACTGAGTGTGTGCAGTTCGTTGCGCAGGCCGAGTCTGGAGGTAGAGGCGAACGAGACAAGGCGTCCGCGTCAGAGTGCTTGCGTCCGCTGCGATAGATGACGCGAATATCGTACTCCTGAATTCGGAGTGCCCAACGGGCTAGTCGGCCAGACGGATCTTTCAACGTGGCGAGCCAACAAAGGGCATGGTGATCCGTTACCAGGTCGAACGGGCGACCGTACAAATACGGGCGGAACTTGGTAAGCGCCCATACTAGAGCTAAGCACTCCTTTTCAGTGACGCTGTAATTGGTCTCTGCTTTTGTCAGCGTGCGACTCGCATAGGCGACGACGTATTCGGAGTAGCCGGGCTTACGTTGGGCGAGGACAGCGCCAAGACCGACCCCACTAGCGTCTGTATGCACTTCAGTTGCAGCTGTTGGGTCGAAATGGCGAAGGATGGGAGGAGAAGTGAGCAGACGACGGAGCGTAGCAAACGCGACGTCGCACTCAGGAGACCAGGAGGAGAGGTCTGTGTCGCCGCGTAGGAGCTGGGTCAACGGCGACATGATGGACGCGAAATTTCGGACGAAGCGCCGGAAGTAGGAGCATAGTCCGACAAAACTTCGAAGCTCTTTGATGGTAACAGGCTTCGGGAACTCGGCGACGGCACGAAGTTTCGCAGGGTCGGGTAGAACACCGTGCTTAGATACTATGTGGCCTAAGATGGTCAGCTCCCGCGCGGCGAAGCGGCACTTCTTAAGGTTGAGTTGCAGTCCAGCGTTGGTTAAACACGTCAAAACCTGTCTGAGCCGATGTAGATGGGTAGGAAAATCGGGAGAGAAAACGACAATATCGTCGAGGTAGCATAAACACATAGACCACTTGAGGCCACGCAATGTGTTGTCCATGAGTCGTTCAAACGTGGCAGGTGCGTTGCAAAGGCCAAAGGGCATCACGTTAAATTCGTACAGCCCGTCAGGTGTAATAAATGCAGTTTTCTCGCGATCAGCTTCAGCCATCGGAACCTGCCAGTAGCCAGAACGTAAGTCTAAGGACGAGAAGAATTCTGCTCCTTGAAGGCTGTCAAGGGCGTCGTCGATGCGCGGCAAAGGATAGACGTCTTTCCGCGTCACCTTATTTAAGCGACGGTAGTCGACGCAAAAACGAATAGACCCGTCCTTCTTGCGAACTAGCACGACAGGAGATGCCCAAGGACTGTGGGATGGTTGAATAACGCCACGGCGTAGCATATCTTCGACCTGGTCGTTGATGACGCGACGCTCTGCAGCAGAGACGCGGTACGGTCTTTGACGCAACGGCTGGTGCGAACCGGTGTCAATGTAGTGGTGGACTTCCGACGTGCGGCCCAACTGCGGCTGAGAAACATCGAACGAAGTCGTGAAGTGTTGGAGAAGTCGAAGAAGCGCGGCGCGTTCTTCGGCAGTCAGGGTATCAGCGATTGAACTCGTGAATATTTCACTCGACGAGCCCTCCTGTGTTGAAAGGGCAAGAAGGTCGCTCGAGTCAGTATGACACGATTCGTCTGGCACGTTCAGAAAGAACGAAGGGTCAAGCTCTTCCACGCGACCGAGACATTCGCCGACAAGCAACGTAACCGGTGCGGAGAGGGAATTGTAGACAAAATATTGCTGTGGCCGGCAGCGATGTCAAGAGCAGCAAAAGGCAGTGGGACGGCTCTGCGACTCATGAAGGTGTCGGAAGGTGTGAACAAGACCGTAGCATCGTTGAGGCCACCGCAAAAGACAGGGACAACGGCAAGAGAGGCAGGCGGAATGTCGGTGTCCTCGCGCACGACGAGTTTAGGCAGCTGAACAAGAGCGTCGTGGAATGGCTCTGCACACAGCGGCGAAAATTCAACTTCAGCGCGTGCGCAGTCGATGACGGCATTGTGACGTGATAGAAAATCCCACCCGAGGATGACGTCGTGCGAGCAGGCAGAAAGAACAATAAACTCCACGACGTACATAGTGTCTTGTATGAATACGCGGGCAGTACAGGATGCGAGAGGTGTGATGTGCTGTGCGCTGGCCGTGCGTAGCGACAGTCCAGAGAGCGGCGTGGTCACTTTGCGTAGTGAACGGCAGAGCTTGGCGGCTATAACAGAAACGGCTGCGCCGGTGTCTACAAGGGCAAATGAAGGAAAACCATCGACAGATACGGCGACTACGTTAGCAGGGGAAGTGCGAGGACTTGGGCAGTTCGAAGATGGCGCAGTTCTTGCCTCTTGAACTGCGGCGTTTAGTTTTCCTGGTTCGAGGGTCCGGGTCGGCGACGCATTGGGGAGAGCGATCGCCGTCGAGGAGATGGTGAGCGGCGCGACGGAAAGTCAGGGTGGTCAGTGTAAGCATCCGATGGTGAGGGTCCGGTAGGAGATGGGCGCATGGGATGAGCGCCGTATTGGAACGGCCGGGTAGCGTCGCTGGATGTTTGAAAGCGACGGCGACAATATCGAGCAACGTGCCCTGGAGTACCGCAGGCGTAGCAAATGGGGCGATTGTCAGGAGTCCTCCAAGAAGTGCTGACTCGCGGCTCGGCCCAAGATGTAGGAAGAGGTGCAGATCGGTGGGCATATTGCTGCATAGGTGGGTAAGGCTGCTGGGGAGGCCTACGCACCACCTGGGCATACGTAATAGGGGAGGCTACGGGCTGCATAACCGGCGCATATGTAAGAGGCGCGGCCACGGACTGCTGATGGTGAGCGACGGGAACGGCTTGAGCGACCTCTTCGGCAATAACAGTGCGGAGCGTTGGCGGCAGACGAGAGGGCGGCTCCTGTGTGAAGGGGACCAAGGAAAGTTGACGAGCAACTTCTTCGCGCACGAAGTCCTTGATCTCCTGAAGCGTCGGCGAGTGCTCGGGAACAGTACCAAGACTCGAGAGCGAGTCGGCGTGCGATGAAAATGGCCGAGTCAGGGCGCGCTGCTTCCTCAACTCGTCATAACTTTGGCATAAAGTGACGACTTCCGAAACTGTGCGACGATTCCTGGCCAGGAGCATCTGAAATGCGCCATCGTCGATCCCTTTGAGGATGTGCTGAAGCTTGTCCGACTCAGGCATGGCGGCGTTGACACGGTTACAAAGATCGATGATGTCTTCAATGTAACTTGTGAACGTTTCGGACGGCTTCTGTGCTCGTGTGCGCAAGCGTTGTTCGGCGCGGAATTTACGGACAGCGGGTCGGCCAAACACTTCAGCGAAAGACGTCTTGAATACTGACCATGTCGGGATGTCGCTTTTGTGGTTGTGATACCACATTTCGGCAACGTCAGTGAGATAAAACACGACGTGGGTCAACTTGTCGGCGTCATCCCACTTGTTGTGTGCGCTCACCAGTTCGTAGTTTGTGAACCAGTCTTCTACGTCGGTCTCACCGGCACCGCTGAAAACCTTGGGGTCCCTCAGCCGAGGAACTCCGGTGCCGCTGCCGGACTGGGCGGACGGGGCCGGTTGGTCGACGTTGGTTGTCATGACGGGCGGAAGTGTTCTGCTTCGCAGCTCCAGGTTCAGTTGACGGGGACCCTCAGCACCCTCCACCAATTGAGAAGAGGTTTATTGGCGGTACGTTCCTGTGGTGACGCTCTGAACAAACACAGCGAGTCGGGGCAGAGCACCGTCCAGAAAGATGCCAGCGACCAGCAGCGCGAGGCGAGCGTTGGCGATACTGCTGACCGGCGACGCGTCTTCTTCTTCACACATTGTACGAATGACAGGGGGCGCCGCTCTGGCATTCCTGTTTTACCCAGGCGACGTGTAAATAAGAGAGTTTGTGGAGAGTACTCGTTGAGTGCGGACGTTTCTTCTCCTTCGGCACATCGCGCCAAACAGCGTGTTTGGGCTGGCCGGCGTCCCCACCGGTCGCGTTGGTCCCCGCCGGTCTTCGCCTGCCGCTGCGCCGGGACTACCAGCCCGCAACACAGCACTCATGTTTCCCGACGTATTGCCAGATGGCGTCGATAGCTCACGCAGCGCCTCTTCTATAGTCTTTCGACGACATTTGCAGCGAAGCGCGCAGATACGCGGCCAAATTTTTTTCACGCGTAGTTATTTTCATTCGTCCTAAACTGTCGAAATTTCACTATGTGATCTTTGAATTTTCTTACCAGTATTTTCACCTGTATTATCGTCTGTGTTTTACTGGATTCTATTATTTGATGTGTTTCACATACTGTAAAGACTGTTCAACGCTGTTTTTCGTTTTCTTTCACAGATTTATTTCGAATTGTTCTCACAGATTGCTCAACATTTTCTTTTGTACAATCCACTCCTGCCTATTGCTTGTAAAGCAAGTTGGCAGCAATAAATAAATAAATAAATAAATAAATATTTTGGTGAGTCTGAGTCCGAGTGAGTCCGCATGAGGAAACGTTTGGTGAGTCGGAGTCCCAGTGAGCCCTAAGAGCAAGATATATTTCTTGGGTGAGTCTGAGTGAGCTCCACATTTTTTTCCTACCTATGCTCCGTACAGATCACAAACCAGCGAAGCACAAATGTGCGTCCCGGGTGTTTGTCATCGGCTTAATATCGACGGTGCATCTCTCACTGGGCCTATACAAAGCACAATTACGTAGAGTGCATGCTAAACAAAGATGGGGGCACTTGCATGCAGCAATTGAAAGAACCATACATGGCACATCCATTATGACAGTTCGAGAAACGATATCGTGCAATCTCACAGAAGCCTTACTGACACATGCTTCCGACATTACACGATAAAGAAATATCGTTTCTTGGATTGTCATGAGGGATGTGCCATGTATGTTTCTCGGAATTCTTAATTACATGCAAAAATGGGTCGGCATTCATTTTTTCGGGCATGCACTGTCATACGTGTGTCTGTGTATTTTAAGACACCACCAAATGAATCGAACAGGCAATTAACCCAGGGAAGTGCTTGACGCTGGATCTTCTCTGACTTAATATTCTGTTGGATTCATTTGGTTCTGTCTAACATGTAGACGAGCCTCTCTCAAAAAATTCTCCTATCAGAGCCTATACGCGGACGACATCAACCTCTGGGTCCCCGGAGGAGGATTGACGGCCGCGTGGAGCAAACACTTCAGACGGGCGTGGACGCGGTCCGGGAGTTCTTGCGAGGTACGGTCCTCGAGTGCTCGGCGGCTAAATCCAAGCTATTATTTTACAGACCCACGAGAAGGAGTCGCAAAACCGTCCTTTCCGGAGGAAGGAGGAGATCGGAAATTAGAGTCGTAACGGCAGAGCGCGTTCCCATACCTAGCGTAGACAACATAAGGATATTGAGACTGCACCTGCGCAGGCTAATGGTCACAACGGCGAGACGGTACGAAGACTTGGACGTTCGGTAGACGGCCTGATCTGACTCTTCCGCCGCATAACGAACAGCCGCAGCGGTATGCGGGAACACTGCGCGATCCGCCTCGTACAGGCGTACCCAATCAGTCGCAAACCGTAGGTAGCCCCTTGCTGGCGTTCGAACGAAACAAGATCGACTGCATGATGTGTAAGGCGTTCAAGAGGCCGATCGGCGTCCCAGTCAACATGAGCATGAACACGTTCTTCGAGCTGGTCCTGCACCACGGTGTAAGATATATACAGTGGTCTTCAAAATGCCCTAGACGAACTGCCCGAGGCACATCACGTTGCACAGTATAAGTGACTGTCCATGTCCACGATGAGCCGGCACATCCTCGAGTCGCTCGGCATAACTTACCACACACAATGCGGGGAGAAGACGGTGGTTCCGATCACGGTCCGCGACCGTCTCAACCTCCCACCGCTCCCCAAGAACATGCACCCGACGCACCACATCGAGCGCCGCCACAGAACAGCGAGCGACCTTCAAAGGATGTTTGGCAACAGCGACGAGGCGGTGTACGTGAACGCTGCGTGATACCAAGAGGGAAGGTGTACTCATGCGATCGCGTGTGTGAACCGCACGGGCAGTTGCGTCGCGAGCGCCACTGTGCGCACGGGACAGACAGAGGTGGCCGAAGAGGCCGCGATAGCTCTCGCACTGGTCGCGGTGCCGGAAGGTGCGGTCGTGATCAGTGATTCGCACGCTGGCATCCGCAGCTTCGCGCGCGGCCGCGTCTCGTGGGAGGCGGTCCGCATACTTCAAACTCGCTATGGCAGCGGGGACGGCGGCAAGTATACGTCGATGCGACGCCGGAGAGACAGGCCTCGTTTATAAGCTGCTTCGCATCAAAGGGTACCTTGCATGATTTATGGCGTAGTGGGTACTTTGCGTGATTTATACTAGAGCACGCGCCGCAGCGGAGCGAGCGCTCTATGGCACGTCCATATGTCAGGCAAACATTCATTTCTGCACACCTTGCGCGAGCTCTCCTCTCGTGCGAAAACTTCGTTCCCTTCTTTCTTCCGTACATCTAGTGCCACGCGGGACACTGGTCACGCCGGGGGGACAGGCCTCGTTCATGAGCTGCTTCGCATCTAAAATCACCCTTTTCGTTGATGGTATCTGAACCAAGGAGGTTTAAATTTTAACCTCCTTGATCTGAACGCCCGATGCTATACCGATTGAGCTACGACGCAAAGCGCTTCGCCGTGTACTTCGTTGGGTATTTATGCAATGTAATCCCTGGGAGTGTTAGCCAGCGCCACTCGTAGTCAAAGTGGTGAGTGTGGAACACTCTTTTTTTTTTTTGCCAGAGAGCGTCACGTGGCATGGGACCAACTTAAAGAACACAGCTATAAAACGTCAATTGTTCTTATCGCCAGATCTCTACAAAATTTTTACAGGCTCTCTCAAAATGTTTTTGTCAATTCTCACCAGCACCTCGCGAGAAGAGCATGGCTTAATATACAAAGATACCGCAACGCCGCCTACTAGGCTTGCGGGTAGATAGCAGAGGCGATGAGTGTTCAATTGCTCCGTCATCGGGCCTATTATTTATTATACGCCCGCCCTTCGTTCTTCGCAGGCCTCCGAAACCAGCAGCCCGAAGCGTATCGGGGCCCCAATGAAACCTCCCCTCAAAACGCCGTTGCCCACCATCTTGGCCCGGACGGACGGCGCAAATGAAGGTTACGCGGAACCATGGGGGCTCCAGCACGGCTGCCGGTGCGATCGTCCCTCCTAAGAAGCAGAAGCAACGGCCGCAAAATAAACAAACGACCACCGCGGAGCCCTCAAAGCTGGCTGTGGCCGCGGCGGTGTGGCACCGTAAAAGAAGCAAATCCGGGGCAGCAACCGCCGCAGCCATGGCGGCGACCACCACTTTTCAAGGCTCGGTCGCAGTTCACGCCACGACCATGGCTACTGTGATCGGCATAGCAGTCTACGTTCTTTTCGTTTTCGTTGATCTCGGTTCCCCAACCGTGCAGGCGCACAATGCCGCCGGTAAGCCGCGGACTTCGTTCATAACGCCGGAGCTGCTTCGCGCCGAACGTGTGGAGGCTGGACTGAACGGATCCAAATGTATAGACTTCTGCAGCGACGTGGTCATTGCGACGATGTGCGAGTGTCGCTCTCGCGAGGAGTGCTCGCAGACGGGCGACTGCTGCGCCGACCGCTTCATCGGGGATGTTCCCATGCCGAGGATCGCCTGCGTGCCCGCCGTTTCCTACCGGGAACTGATGGCCGTCGTCCGCTGCCCCGAGACGTGGACACCGGCCGACGAGAGGGACAACGAGACGAGAGCGTGATGCGAGAGTGAGAACCCACGCCGCTTCAACCTCACGTACCTGGACGATCTGCCAGTGTTGAGCCGCCTCACCTGGACACTGTACAGGAACGTGTACTGCGCCTCCTGCAACGGCGACACCAGAGACCTGCGTAGCTGGACGCTCGTCGTCCAATGTACTCCCAACGAAATGTCTGAGGTGAGCGCAGTACTTAAGTGCGATAAACGGGTCGTATGTATTACTCGTGGATAGTAATGTGCGTTGCATAATGATTAGCTTGCCGTCATTCATAAGCGAGGCTTTCGTTCGCTTAATAATTATTTATTTTCAGTTCTATCGCTCGAAAGCTCGGCCACAGACGGTGAACAGCACGTTATATACGGATATTTTAACACAATGATCATCACTAAAAAAGGACAACAACAACGATAATAAGACAGCTCACACAATATCCCATATTTTCAGTTCTGGTAATTTACTAACAAAATAACTACAGGTGAAAATGGTAGCACTTACTGAATTGATGCATTGTACCCATCGACTGTTAATTGTTACCTGAAAATACAATTTCCTTACGTTTGAAAATCACCAATGATACACAATTTAGCGGTAAATGATACAAAGTTTAGTTTTAGAACTACAGAGCGAGAACTCTCGTGGGCCTCATGGTGTTTGACGTGCTTTCCTTCTTCGTTACTCCCTTTGGACTTATATTACAGCCAATTTTAACAAATCGTTAGCAACTGCGCAGGTTTATTTTTCATGGCGAGGTGCTAAAATTCTACTCTTGTACAAACGTGGGCAAAAAGATGTCAACTAACTACCGCACAACTTTTTAACCTCTCACTCTTGCGAATGACCCGAACATATGATTTACAAACATGTCATAAATTGCCAAGGATAAAATAGCAGACTAATTGACTCCCAGCATGGTTATCGTTGTGGTGTCATACCGTAACTCAGCTGGTTGAGTTCACGCATTACGATGCTAAAGCAATAAATCTTGGTAAAGAGTTTGAGGTAATTTTTAGTAATAAGCCCAAAGCTTTCGACACTGTGGTTCTCCATAAACTACTATCTCAACTAAGTCGTATCTTTGAAAAAATCCGGCAGATCCTACACACTGTGGGAATCGATGTAATGCGAAGCAGTCAGCGAGGATATGCATACACTGCATTGTTTGTTTTGATGAAAATGGAGGCGTTCATGTCATGACATGTTCACTATCTCATGTTTTTCATACATGCATGCGTGCAATCTGGTGTATACCATGCGAATGAGACGTATATCGTGGTATATGAAATGCATAACTTGTCATTTATATTATTCATACACCAATTCTTACACATATTCAGGTGTTCAAACGGCCGCGAGTGACCATGAGCGTGGAATGTAAATCATGCTTTACATGACGTGCATGTCATGATTTTCATGTTACGACCTGTCGTTTATGTTCGTCATACAGTCTTGTAACGCCATACTAATTTTGGTATGCATCACGCTAGCGAAACGGCCGCGAGCGCACCGTGAGTGTAGCATGTAAATCCTGCCGTGCATGACATGATTTTCACGTTAAGAACTGCCGCTTATGTTCGCCATACGAAATTATACCGTACATGGCATGCATTTCATGATTTTCTTCCTGTAACTATGCTCGTAACGTGTCATTTACTTTCGTCATACAGTCGTGTCACGCCACCATAATTTTAACGCGCTAGCGTTAGAGAGCTCGTGTCGCAGAAATTCCGGTGTCGGCGTGGCACCGTTGGTTGTGAGCGAAAAATCATCCGTGAGCGAAAAATCGAGAAAGTAGCAAATAAAATAAACGATAAAATCTTCGGTCCCAATGAGGATCGAACCCGGGCCGTTCGCGTGGCAGGCAGGTGTCTTACCACAAAGCCACGATGTTACTTGCAGCTGCTTCGGAAAAAAACACTACATAAATGTCATGTAGTGAAGGGAGTCTCAACGCATTTTGTTCGGCAGGTGTCACGACGAAAACGAGCCCATACAGCGATTTGTAGGCGCAATCGCGAGGCCATCAAACTACGTCGAAAAAGGCCGGGATAGTGCAGCCATCGCCGCTAAATACACACACGAACATTCAAACAGCTCTAAAAACGGACAACTATGTCCATCTAGCGGAAAACATATCAAGCCAACGCAGCAAACGCTAGATAATGTGCTGCCATCTGTGAGGCATTGTGAGAAATATGTCTCGACTTTTCATGGCATCCGAGAGGGCGGGCGCGCGGCGTATATCTTGGAGGCCATGCGACTCTTGCTTTAGATCGAAAGCCTGTACAATTCGCGCGCGTGCGTGCGTGTGTGTGTGTAACAATACACATTAATAAGTATGCACTTAGTGGTTGAAGTGCGCACTGGGGGCCGGATTTCGCTATCGCGTTCAACTCTTGAAGGCGAAGCTTAAGGGTCCCCCAATTTTTGGTATGCATTGAGCTAGCGAAGTGGCAGCGAGCACACCGTCAACGTTGCATGTAAATCATGCCGTACACGCGATGGCTTTCAAGCTACGACCAGTCGTTCAGGCTCGCCATACAGGCATGTTACGCCACGCCAGTTTTGGTATAGTATCAAGCTAGCGAAAAGACTAGCAGTGCATCACGAGCGTGTCATGCAAATCATACTGCACATGACATGGATTTCATGTTTTCATGGTATTACTTATAATTTATGCTCGTCAGACAGGCATGCCACGCCATACCAATTTTGGTATATATCCATTTATTGAAACATCCGCGAGCGCCCCAAGACCATATCATGTAAATCATGCAGTGCATGACATGCATGTCCAGATTTACATGTTACAACCTCTAATTTATGTTCGCCATGCCCTCTTATCACGCCGTACTAACTTTTGTATATATCATCTTAATGAAACGCCGTGAGAGCACCAAGACCGTGGCATGTAAAGTATGCCGTTCATGGCATGTATATCACGATTTTCATGTTACGAGCTGTCGTTTATATTCGTAATATACTCGTGCAGTACCATACCAATTTTGGTATATATCCAGTTAACGAAACGGCCACGAGCGCAGAAAGTCATAGATAGATAGATAGATAGATAGATAGATAGATAGATAGATAGATAGATAGATAGATAGATAGATAGATAGATAGATAGATAGATAGATAGATAGATAGATAGATAGATAGATAGATAGATAGATAGATAGATAGATAGATAGATAGATAGATAGATAGATAGATAGATAGATAGATAGATAGATAGATAGATAGATAGATAGATACGCTCAAAGTCGCAGAAGTTCGCTGAGAAATGCTTGGCGTTTATTAAACCGAAACTGGTACATTGAATAGTTTGTTTTCTGTCCAACAGTTCCCAATACGTACATTATGATATTTCTGACTCCACTTTCGCTAATGCTTCGGATGACGTGTCGCAAGGTGCAGTTCTCGGCTTGTTGCTGACGAAAGCGTGACGCTGCCACCACGAGCGACTGCTTTCTTAGAAATCCAAAAAAACGGCAGGAAGGGGAAGATGGAAGCTTGCGATGAAAAAAGTCACAGCTTCGCTCTAAGGGCGAAGCTATGAATACGATAGCAAGAGTGTGGGATGTCACACGAGGAACGACAAGCAGCTCGACACTAGCAGCGCGCCGCTGAAGCACAAAGAAGGACGCCCGAAAATAGCGCACAGGAAAAGAACCAACAACTGTCACTGTTGTTACGTCTTTGTGCTTGAGCAACGCGCCGCGAGTGTCGACAATGGAGAATCAGGTGCTCTTAGATATTTCTTTTTCTTTTAAAGCGTTTCGGGTGTGGCTGTTGTTACGGTGAGTTCTCTCGCTCAGAATAGAAGATAAAAAGAAACCCAGATATCGACGGATCCCAAGCACGTGTATCGAAACGGCGATAAACAAATGCTTTATTACTGTGTATTCCCAAGTCTCCATTTTACGCTTCCCACTCATTCACTTCCGAGGCTAGCTCGATGCTGCTAGTTTAACGCTAATTTGTTGATTTATTTTAGTGAATTTTGTTTAGAGAAGCAATGAGCGACTTCTCTCTCTACACTATGCTGCTTCTGATGCCCACTCCTTCTTCTTCTCGAATTTTCTCTTTGTATATCTATCCAATAATAGCACACGCCGAGCTGCGCATACGCTAACGCCGAAGTTTATTTTAGAGCGAAGGCTCTGCCACTCCATATCCAGCAAGGTCATTCATGGCGTCGCAGTGACCTTGGGCTGTCAGAGCGCAAGAGCAACGCACCTTTTGGCAAAAGAAGACGTGCATGGCTCTAGGCGCAAGCCAGATAGATAGGAGAATCCTCATCCTTCTCGGCCAGCGCGGACGCTACAGCCGCAGCGGCTATTATTTCATCCCTGCGCCTCTCTCGCTCCAGATCACGTCACGTGATCCGTGCAGAGGGGCGTCACAGCTGTACTCGCTCAGAGCCTCGTCGCTGTGATACCACGGGACCAGGCGAAGGTTTTAACGGCTTCTTCACCAGCACTTGGTCGCTCAGTCTCGGCGCGCCGGCAGTGCCGTCTGTGCGTGCGCTTCAGCCCAAGGAACACGCCGAACCCAATCATCAAGTACATACAGCTAGACCGCAGGCAGCGTAATCTCAAGCAAAGGCGAAGTTGCCTGCCGAAACACCGGAGCAAAGGGAGGCCACATTAGCACGCTATAGAGAAGATTACCAAACACGGAAGCGTGCCAAGGTAGAAGCTACTGCAGCCGCCGGGTATGTGCATGGTCTTTGGAAATCCAAGCGAAAGATACCTTTCGTTTTCGATAACTGGGTTTTCAATGGTTCAACAGGAGCCATTTTTGTATGACAACCTCTTTTAAGAGGCGCAGCGATACGTACTAGGTGGTTACTAGCGCGTGCAGCAGTGACACAATAATTAGCGCTGCTTTGTACGTTGTACGCTGTTTAATCTAATATTTAACGCAATGAGCAAATAAAGTTATTGTTTGGTTCCAACACTGCTAGTGTGTAAAAGAGCGGCTACAAGAAAACGACTCGCATTCTATACATGTCCGCCGGTTTTCTGACCTGAGCGCGAGGCAACACAAATTCTGCCTGTCTGTTGCTTTTTATTTGACCAGGTTTGCAAATTGGGCAAGTTCGCAAATAAACATTTGTTCATTACCTCCCCTCATCTACTGGCTTGTCAAGCTTTTACAAAATATTGCCACACGCGTTTATTCCTTTTATTTTAATGTGATCGGTCTTCGCCCACGAAAACCTATCACCACCACTCGTCGCAGGCAGCGCCGCAATGGTTGGAATCTACGCCATTGTTTGAGACTGTTATGTTGAAGGGACGGACAACCAATTCTATGGTGCCATATTTGTTTAGCGCAACGGAAACCTTAGCGCTGAGAGTAATCACAGAATGGTAAGGCGGAAAACCTCATGGGATATTTGCGCGTTGCTACAACTATCAAACTATGAACTGTCGTCTTTTTGCGTCTGTCTGCTTCTGAAAAGCGTATAAAAGGGTTGGTGTGTTATACATAGGTAATATTTGCGTCATTGGGCCCAGCGACTACGCTTGAATACTGGGCGAAACTTACTATATTTCAGAAGCTGTGTCCCAAGATATACATAGATATGTATCACAAAAGCTTTCACAACCCACCGCTGAGGCTTAGCGGCCATATCTGATATAACTAATAATAAAATACCTATAGGCTTTTAAAGTTGCTGCTGACTACTGCCTATTTAGCTTGCTTCGAATGAGTAGCCTTCTAGGAGCCTAAGTGGCTCTTAGAAGGCTGCTCCTCCGGTTTACACTGTAACTGCTGTAACTGTGCTGCTTGTTCACACAGGCGAAGAGATTTTTCTCTAGATGAGCATATATTCACGCTGAATTTCCCATTAGGTCTCCTATTATCTATGACGCTGAAACTATATTGATATTGCTTTGCTGTCCCTTTAATACCCAGAAAACCGAACCTCAAAGAAGTTTCGTATCAGTGCTTGTCGTCCCTCAGTGCGCTATTTTTGCATGGCGTATGAAACCATGCTATGCCACACACGAGGACCTGTGCACCTTCACCCCCCCCCCCCCCACCCGGTGACAGTTAACTTTGCAAAGAAAATCGGGAAACTGGAAGTATGGCTTCTCCTCAAAGTGATCTGTTGATATAGAATGTCCATATCAGTTTGTTTATACCATGCCTCGCTGTCTCTCCCACAGGTACGCGACCGGCTGTGCGGCAGTGAGTTCGATCGCCAGCGTCGTCCACGCAGTACTTCGACCACGCTGACAGCGCTGCACTCTACACTGTCCGCTTCGTTATTGGCACTCGCATCAGTCGCCGCCGGCGGAGCAATGCCGGCGCAGACAGCAAGTCCCAAGGGTGTTCAGAAGCCTCTGCTGCACCGTACCTAGAGCGTAGGCACTTCTCGCTCATAGTCGCGCAATTAGGCGCCAAGCATTTTTGCATATGCGTAAAAGTACGCAGCACACAAGATACTTGCATCGCTGAAATGATAGGTTAAAGCGAAGAAGACGCTTGCCGAAGGCGGTTGGCCAAGCATCATCAGCGTGTCGGAACACCATCACCTGCACGTCATTGCGCATCCACCATCGACGCTACAGCCCTAGTGCGGACTTTCACCACGACCAAGTGCACTTTTGAAAACGTAGAAATCGTGACTAGACAAATAAAAAGCGCGATATCAAATTGGCGTGTTGTACATTGCTAGAGCATCGCTTCCGGGAGGATGCATTGTCAAATAACTATTCCTAAACCGCGAGCCCCCGCAATATAGCCTTAGACACTCACACTACCTAACAGAGCGTTTTATCAAACAAGTCCCGCCTTCGCGCGCTTAGATAATTGTTTTATATTTAGGGCTACCTACATATGCGTTAATTTAAGCACACTCTGGCAGGATAACACAACAAATGACGCTAAAGAGTCATGCCGTCGACCTCGCCGGAAACCTTAGTTTTATGGCGACCGAGACTGCGTGGACTGTTGTCTCCCAACGTAAGCAACACGCAAAAAGTCGCCGTAAAGAAAAAAACAGTGGACTATTCGGGACTTGTGCCAACCGTATGCGTTGTGCTCTGTGTCGTCAGAGAAAAATAGTAGAATCAGAGGTGCCGAAGCGCGAGCGCAGATAACGTGACGAGTTCCTTGAACAACGCCCAACTGAAGACTGCTTTAGGTGTTCGTAACAGCTAGGCGCCCCGAGAGTATAAGATAATGCGCGGCGTTACAGCGACGACGCCACTCGCGTTCTTTAAAGCCCTTTGGCTATGTAGTATCTTCGAAATAGACGGAATGAGACACTCTTGGTTTCACACTTGAAGCACAGAAAAATACCATTGTCACTGACTGGATACACCCGACATCGCAAAGAAGTTGGCCTTTGCAAGTTCTTAGAAAAAATAACTCAGCGTCCTTTACACTTCCTCGAATGCAGCAAGCTCCTTGACCATTATCAGTGTCATTTCAGAGAAGGCTTGTCGACTTCAGTCATCGCGCTTACTGAGACACGCATTCGTGATTCTTTTTATTAATGTTCCTTGGTACAAAAAATACGTACACACGACGTGGTTACTGCATTCTGCAT
Organism: Rhipicephalus sanguineus; assembly: GCF_013339695.2. Lineage (NCBI taxonomy): Eukaryota > Metazoa > Arthropoda > Arachnida > Ixodida > Ixodidae > Rhipicephalus > Rhipicephalus sanguineus. The sequence continues at coordinate 58,588,680 of NC_051182.1, forward strand.
CCTCGGATTCCCATGTTGTCAGAGTCTTATTGGAAATAGGCGCTCAAAAAAGTATGTAAAATGCTATTGAAAGACATATGTGAAAACGCAGTTTACGTGTTGAAGTAGGCAGCGTAATTCCTTGCCAATATACACAAGAGATTCGCGTATACTTCAAGGCGGCCTATAAGTAGCTGCACGCTTTCCTTAAGCGTTTCTTGACCAGGTTCGCGAAATCGTGCAACCAGCTGACGTACATCCGCAAAAGCCGCGTTCTGAAGCACGTGACCTCTTGCACCGTAATTGGTGCCGGCGCCTACTACTGCGGCAACTACCTGCACCAGCGGATGAGCAGTGGCCACATTTTCTTGGCCATGTTATCGAACGTGCGCATGCAGTTGACGTCACCGCCATGCCATGACGATCGGTGCGCGCTCCAGTGCGCCGCAGCAACCACTGGCAGCCGCGGCGTAGGAGAGGGGAATCTAGTTAGTAGACCTTGCAGCACTCTTCTGTAACAATAACTTTGCCAACATAAATACTTTCGCGCTCGCATCTCATAAGATTATGCTGAAGGATCCTCAGCAACTTTTCATTGTTAAAAATAACTCACTGCGTGCCTCACTACTACGGCGCCCATGTTTGCCTGCCTTCAGAGAAGTTAAAGTCATGTTGGCCGCCCTTTCAAAAAGTAAATTTTTACCTTCGGCATTCTAAAAATGCACAGACATTCAGAATGGCCGTGCAGAAAAAAAGTACGCCTTTATTTTTGTTCTCTTCAAAAGTTATGGCCTTTTCTGTGATACCCTGAAACTGAAAATGACATGTTTCGAAAATGTATTTCCTGTTTTTTTTCGCAACCTAATTTTCAATCGGTTTTTGTTGCGCAAAAGCTCGTAACTTTTGAACAAAACATTTTCTAATGACATTTTCCATGCTTCCTGTTTAGGAAGTTAGCCTGTGCAATGAACTAGGAAAATTGAAAACGATAAATAAGTTATGATGTAATATTTCAACTGAAATCTAGCCTTTTGAAACGACACATTTTATTTTTTAGGCTATAATATACCTAATATTGATGATAGCCCAAGGATTCTAGTGCATCGCACAGCCTACATACACAGCTATAATGCTCCCAAGTCATTACCTTTCTTTATGGCTTGATTAGTAATGACTGTGGGTGTGACGGACGTATTTTGGGCAATTTTGGTAACTATATAGCAATTATTTCTATCTTTTTTACTCAACACACTTGAGTGTCCCTTTAAAACTGTCCTCCTGATGGCAAACACAAAGCAATCAACTTTGCGTCAATTTTAAAAAAGATTTCTAAAAGGTTGTCGATATACCCTGAAGGGATCCTGAAATGGTTTTTCGAAATTCTGAAAGTGTATAGGCTACAGCATCATAACATCATTCGCACCATAAAATAAGCAACGCACCTTGTATACAGACAACTACGGTCAGCTATATTTCACCCTCTTTTCACACTACCTTTCCTCCTTAACTCGCCTAATCGTGTCCTTCTCATGTCCGTGTTTCCTTTCGCGCTATACCAAAAGCCTTTCATATGAGTAACCAACAAGCCCACGTTGCAAGCCTCATCGACAGATTCAGCTGCACTACCCTCTCAGTGGTCTCCGCGGTTGACTCAGGCCGCGCACCGTACGGCAGCGGAGACGAAGCGCATCGCGGAGCGGTTGAGATCTGTTCCGCCAGATGCCGCGACACTACCAGCCATTCTTATCTCATTCTCCTGTATGCCGACAAGTGACGAACCAGCCTGCTATCACCAGCCAACAAAAAACGAAACGACTCATGCCCAGCTGTCATCATCAATGTTATGCCTTCTATTGGCACTTCCTGTAGACCAGGATAAAACATCAGCGGTAGGCTGCCAGTGTTGCCTCAGCATAGCAAATAGTTACACAAAGCAGTCTCACTTGTTCCTCACCAAGAGTTTCCTGTAACCTGTATGGTCTGTTATGTTCTGGCACTCATAAGTCGGTCGTGCAGGATAGACAGCGCTGCACTATAGGTTATGCAACTACTTTCTCGGCTCTCTCTCCGCACGGCGTTTGGCTGTGCGCTTATCTCTGAAATGCAAACGGTTTCCTTCGAACAGCTTGTCTCGTCCGCTGCCAGGCGCAAGCTCCCCGTGGCTTCGGTTACACGACCTTGCTACTGCGTCCTAAAGGCCGGCTCGGGTTCAAGGTCCAGGTGCGGCGACTCGCGCTCCGAACGTGAAGGAAGCGTTGACAGGCAAACACATCTTGCTTCCCGTAACCGTTCGAGGGGACCACCATTACTTTAACGACCGGCACCTCGGTTTTGGCTCGCTGAGTGTGGGGAGACGGCGGGAAGGCGCCAGGTCTATAACACCTGTATATCTCGGGCGTGGTATGCGTACTTGCTGTCACTTCTGCTGTTCCGTGCGGGTGGGCCTGCGGACGCATTGTGCAAAAGTGTGTACACAGCATTGAGATGCATCCACGCGGCGAGGAATGGCTGAGAGCGTGAAAGGAGGACTGAGAGAGCCATGATGGGAAAAGAGTGCCAAAACGCCTGTAGAAAGTGCAAGAACACCGCTGTAGAGATTAGGGACAGTCCAATAAAGAGTGGCTTAATTTGGGTGGCAAACGTATTAGCTAAGAGAATGTTGAGGCGGACCAGCAGTGGCCACCTCCCGTTTTCTTTGTTTGCCGCAAGGTACTAAAGATTGGGTGGAACTCCCTTTCCTTCAGTCTAGGCTGTAACCACAGAACTGATCGATCAGTAAGACTCCGTACGATGCAACTTTTGTCTGGCCCGTACCCTCTCTGTGGTCGAATAGTGAAACTCGGTCCGTCGTATGTTACAAGTGTTCTAGGCTCTAACTTAAGAAAGGTAAGTAGAAAAGTAAGACGCTGTTTATGTCTACGTAGTCATAAATGTGCTTCGGCAAGCTGTTCATATGACTAAATATTTCGCTGCAGTACACCTTCAAGTTTAGATTACCTCCAACCTGCCTCCCGCTTCATCAACGTCGATAATCGCCTTGATGGCACTTCGATTCACTTCAAGGAGAACAAACGAACGAGAAAAAATTTGGCAGATCCCACACGGGCCGCGGTGTAGGTATACCCGTACACCGCGGCCCGTGGTAAACGGGCATGTGCCACGCGTGTCTAGAGGAACGAGTTTGCCGACGTGCGCGAAAGGATTTTCACGTTATCCATGTCATGACCCGGCAGTCATATTCCTCAAATCCTCTTTTCCTCCCATGCCAGTTTTGGTCTACACCAAGTTAAGGAGGCGATCATAAGAGCACACAGACGATAGATAGATAGATAGATAGATAGATAGATAGATAGATAGATAGATAGATAGATAGATAGATAGATAGATAGATAGATAGATAGATAGATAGATAGATAGATAGATAGATAGATAGATAGATAGATAGATAGATAGATAGATAGATAGATAGATAGATCTTGTAGCAACAAACGCAATACCTAAATCATTTATTCATGTCTCATTGTCCCCACGCCTGCTGCACAGCACGCGCTGACGCTGAACGACCGTACAGAAAACGCACGCTCGCCTTCGCGCAGGGCTGAGAGGGTCCGGCGAAACATAAACACGCCGTGTGTTTGAACTGGTCGATGTCAAAGCGCAAGAAGCGGCACTTGTCCACCAGCCACGACTCGTTATTTTGTTTTCCAATAGATGGCGCCAAAAGCGGGCGTGCTTTCCTTAGGTGTCTGTTGACGGAGCTGCAGGCAGCCGCCGTAGAGCCAGGCCACGCGCTCGCTTGTTCTCTTTCATAATGGACGACATTGTACATGGCGAGCATTTCTATGATAGTTTTATTGAGCCGCTCTGTGAGCCCGTTGGTGTGAGGGTGGTACGCAGTTGTGAATTTTTGTTTCGTGGGGCAAGAGTGCAATATGTTTGGACAACCTGGGATAGAAAGTAGCGACCCCGATATGTAGGCAGTTGTCGAGGAGCGCCGTGGTGAAGTATGACGTCTTCTAGGAGGAAGTCGGCGACGTCCGTTGCACAACTGGTAGGAAGGGACCGCGTGATCCTATACCGATTGGTGTAATCTGTGGCAACGGCTATCGACTTGTTTACACTGACCGATGAAGGGAAAGGGCCAAGGAGGTCAAGACCTACTCTATAATATGGTTGAGATGGTATTTGAATGAGCTGAAGGCATCCTGCTGGAAGGACTGCTGTTGTTTGCGGTGCTGACAGGATTTGCACGAAGTGAGGTAACGGTAGACGGACTGGTAAATACCGGGCAAAAAGAAGCGGCGTCGAACACGGGCATAAATGCTTGAGACTCCCAAGTGACCAGCCGTAAGAATATTGCGCATCTGCGCGGAGACAATCTGACGCATATGCTTGGGTATGACCAGCAGCAGTTCAGGTCCGTCAGGATGCATGTTGTATCGATATAATACGTCATCTTGGAGCACAAACAATATCTTTATAAGACCTGGCAGACCACGACTTTCCGGATCGTGTGCCGCGAGACGCGATAAATGTGCCCATGTTCGCTCACTCAAGTTGTCTCTACGACTAGCTGTTACGACTGCGGCGAGCATCAGCAGTGCATGGGAGTGTGAAACAAGGCGAGAAATCGACCCACGCGATTTTCACTACAGCACAAAGTGCTAGAACAGGAAACTAAAAGCCATCCACGATGCTGCATCTGCACGCGCCGTTGCTTAAGTAAAAAAAATGCGCCTAAACATATGCGCTAAATGGGCTCCATCTGAGAGGAAGAATAACTCAAAGTGAAGTGACGACGTTGCCGTCCCCGTGAAAAAGTTGGATGATTGCTTCATGATGAATTATTTCCATATACATTTCCGAAGGGGAATAATCCGCGGTTTACGCCTGAGCAACACATTAATCAGTGTCCTTAGGAAGTGAAGCAAGCTATTGCGCACCTTCTAAGGCAGGTCATTATATGAAGAGCTCTGTGCAAATTTACCCGAAGTCACTCAAGTTTTCTCCGGTCACGAGAAACCTTGCCGTGAGTTGTAGACAGGGGATGACACACTAAGCACGTGTCCTGCTTCCCCCCCTCCCCCGACCGCCTCAGAAACACACACAAATAGAAACTCTGAACAGGCCCGTAGCCAGGGGGGAGGAACCAGGGGGCCGCCCCCCCCCCCGAAATTTTGATGACACATGGTGTTTTATCGAAAAAAAATCATAAAAATAGCCGTTTTCTCAAATAGTCAAGGCTTTCAACAAGTGCCCCCCGCCCCCCCGAAAAAAATTCCTGGCTACGGGCCCGACTCCGGTGTTCCCCAAGGCAGTGTAATAGGTCCGTCACTTTTTTTAATATACATTAATGATTTGCCCGCTAACCTTTCATCCTCAGTTAGGTTGTTTGCCGACGATTGCGCCATATACCGCAACATTAAACGTTTTAATGATCATTCCGCACTCCAAAATGACCTTGACCTAACCTTCTGGTGGTGTGAAACTTGGCAGATGTCCCTTAATACCTCTAAACGTAAGTTAGTCTCGTTCACTCGAAAGCTTACTAACTCAGCATTTCACTATACGATTAATAACATCATGGTTTCGGCTACACCATCCTACAAGTACCTCGGCGTTCACCTTTCATCGGATTTATCCTGGACTACGCATATAGCAGCTGTTTCATCGAAAGCCTCTAAATCTCTTGGTTATCTCCGCAGAAACTTGCGCAGCGCTCCATCTAACGTACGCGCATTATCATATATTACTTATGTTCGCCCACAACTAGATTACGCAGCATCCACATGGTCACCATATCAAGATTACCTAGTACGTATGTTAGAAGCCGTCCAGAATAGGGCAGCGAGATTCATCTCTGGCAACTACGACTATCATTCAAACATTACACTAACAAAACAGGACCTTGCATTTCAGTCACTGGAAGAACGCCGCACCACTGCTATTTTATGTCTGTTTCACAGGTACATTTATAGTGATAAATTTCATTGTTTGCCACTTCATTCTCCTGTGCGCACATCCCGACGCATCCATAACGCACGTAGTTTCATGCGCATTCATGGTCACACGCAGGCATTTAACTCGTCATCACTACCTCGAGCCATTGCACATTGGAACGATCTTCCTGATCACATTGTATCCATCCCTAATCGTGAAACATTCCGTGATAACCTGACTTCATTGTACTCTAGCATTGTATAACGTTGTTCCATCTTGCTGTTTGTAATCTTTGTTTTTAAATGCGAAGCATTTCTTAGCGAACTTCTGCGACTTTGAGCGTATCTATCTATCTATCTATCTATCTATCTATCTATCTATCTATCTATCTATCTATCTATCTATCTATCTATCTATCTATCTATCTATCTATCTATCTATCTATCTAGCCGCCTACGACTTTGTGCTCTCCTGGCCGTTTCGTTAATCGGATGTATACCAAAATTGGTGTGTCATAACATGGCCTTATTACGAACATAAATGACAGGTCATATCATGAAAATCATGACACGCATGTCATGAACAGCATCATTTACATTCCACGACGTTAGGCTCTTGCGGCCGTTCCGTCAATTTCGTATACACCAAAATTGGTACGGCGTGACAAGAATTCATGACGAACACAATGACAGGTCCTAACATGCAACTCATGACGCGCATGTCATGTGCAGCATGATTTACATGACATGGTCTCTGGGCGCTCGCGGCCGTGTAAATGAAGGGATATATACGAAAACTGGTATGACGAGACATTTCTGTATCACGAACAATAACTGACACGTGGTAATATCAAAATCATGACATGCATGTCATGTGTGACATGATTTACATGCCACGCTCATGGCGCACTCGCGGTCGTTTCGCTAGAGTGATATACACCAAAATTGGTATTGTGCTATGTGACTGTATGAAGAACATGAATAACAGGTGGTAGCATGAAAACCATGCATGAAAAGCAAGCTCCTGCTTAATGGGTGAAGTAATTACTTCACCCATTAAGCAGGAGCTTGCTTTTCAGGCAACCCTTTCAATATCACTTAAAGTAGGCAGGCGGCATTTTAAACGTACGCCGCCCGAGTACCTTCCTTTTTTTTTTTTTTTGTCGTCTGTAGCTGCCTTCCCCACCACCTTCTGCAGCTCCTTGGCGGACATTTAAACCGCCCGGTTTTTCTCCCCGCCTGTAGTTCCCTTCCTCACCACCTTCTGCAGCTCTTTGTGATGGCTGCACTCGCCCCTCTCGCTTGGTTGTACCCCCCCCCTTTTTTTTCTCTCTTTTTTTTTTCTTTCTTTGCAGCTACCTTTAACTCTGACAAGGCAGACCCGAACGTGTTTGCAAACTCTCTTGAAATGTGGCAAGGGCTTTACTCTTCTGCTTTCGAGTTTCTCTCTTTCCAGGCATCAATTACCAACAGCAACAGACACGCCGCCGCTGGACATGACGTCATCACTAACCCCATAAAACTAACACGCCAGGGATGACAAGGCGCCTTTGACAAAGATAGGTCCCCTATCGAAACGTCGGCCAGCCTGATCTGAGGCACTTTCTCCTGTTTTGAAATCTATGCCACGCTCATGAGGCATTCGCGGCCGCTTCGCTAGCTTGATGTACACCAAAATTGATATTGCGCGCAGCGACTGTATGACGAACGTAAATGAGACGTGGTAACATGAAAATCATGACATGTACGACATGATTTACATGTCATGCTCATGGCGCATTCGTGGCCGTTTCGCTTGCATGATATACACCAAAATTGGTATTGCGCGACGCGACTGCATAACGAACGTGAGAGGTGGTAACATGGAAATCATGACATGCAGGTCATGTACGACATGATTTGCAAGCCACACTCATGATACATTCGCGGCCGTTTTCCTAGCTTGATATATACCAAAATTGGTATTGCGCGACGCGACTGTATGACGAACATGAATAACAGGTGGTAACATGAAAACCGTGACATGATGTCATGTATGTCATGAGTTACATGCCGCGCTCATGGTGCATTAGCGGCCGTTTCGCTAGCTTGATATGCACCAAAATTGGTATTGCGCGAAGCGACTGTATGACGAACGCAAAAAAAGGTGTTAACATGAAAATCATGCCATGAATGTAATGTATGGCATGATTTACATGCTATACTCGTGGTGCACTCGCGGCCATTTCGCTCGTTTGATATACACCAAAATTGGTATTGCGCGATGTGACTGTATGACGAACATAAATGAGAGGTCTTAACATGCGAATCATGTTATGCATGTCATGTACGGTATGATTTACATGCCCCTGTCATAGTATGCTTCCGGCCGTTTTGTTAACTGGATATATACCAAAACTGGTATGGCACGACACGAGTGCGTGATGAACATAAACGACAGGTCATGCATTGTATGTGCCAGAATATGAGTTTCATTGGTATGGTGTATACTAGATTGTGCATGCATGCGTGCATGGTAAACATGCGATATATGGTGGACTAGATGCCACGGCATGAATGATTTCATTTGGCTCAAAGACAAACAAGGCGATGTATGCAGCTCTTTGCTGGCTGCTTCGCATTACATCGATTCCCACAGTGCGTGGGATCTGCCGAATTTGTTTGTTTTTGTTTTTCTTTTTTTTTTGCTTTTTGTCTGTATTCCTCTTTATTGTTTTGTAAATACTGATGCCCCCCTTACTCAATGCCCTTCAATGGGCCTGTAAGGCATTTTGAATAAATAAATAAAAAAAAACAGCACGAAGACTGGGCACAAGAGAAGAAGCACACAACACGAGCGCTGTGTCACAACCATCCCTCAAACAAATATTACTACAAAAGCAAGCCTTGTGTCTACCGTATAATACCTAGCATGAAACGACTCAGTACAACGCCCACGCCGAGACAACGTTCCATAGGGAGGTACAGTCACGCTCAACATGACTTGCAACACTGGAGCGCGTGGCCTCGTGAGTTCAAAGACTGCGCATGGCTTCCACTAGCCCTTATTTCAATAACTAAACGCTGTTCTCTCACTTTAGTGTTATCCCAAATAAAAAAATACCATTTAGTTTAAATAATAATAAGTTGGAGCCATGCGCAATCTTTGAACTGGTGAGGCCACGCGCTTCCGTGTTGCAAGTCATATTCAGCGCGACTGTACCTTCTCCACCTCACATGGCAGGAAACAATGAAAGCACACTTTGCAAATTCCCACGTGTGTTCGGCGAAAGCCTGTGTCCATTCCACTGGGAGTGTCCTCTACAAATGCTTCCCTGGCCTTGGTGCCGGGTGACATGTTAGCCCGCCGCATGCGCATTCGCTCATTTTTCTTCCGGCGTTTGGTATCGGGGGAATCCACATTCTTGGGGCGCTTCTCCGATTCGCTTGCCGTGAAATCATCACCTCGTGGCTTGGGAGCCATCTGACTAACTCGACTGCTCCAACGAGACGTCTGACAAAGAAGCGTTGCCGCGCGCGCCGCTGTGTCACCACGTGATTGCCGACAGGGTGCGAGGAGGCATGGACGGACTGTCGGACGCCGCTACTGTGCCATCAGTTGATTGCCGAGGGAGTGTAAGGGGGAGAGGCCAGAGCTGGCACCGTTCCAAGGCACGGATGGTCGCGAGTATGAGACATTAAAGGCTTTGGCTTTAATATTCCTCGCTACGCCACTGCTCTCGCAAAAAGGAGTTTTCTCAGGCTTTGCGGTCCGTTCACCTTTAAAGATCTTTCTTTTTATAAAGTACACAAATTGATTCCACACTCTTCGTAGCGTAGATTTAAGCTAGACCACGTAAAGCCTCTTCTAAGCTGTACCAGTAGTATATATACGAGAACATCGTTTTTTTGTGTCTGAAAGAGCTAAATCTCATTTAAGTCCATAGAACAAAGAGCAAAGAACAATGTACAAAATAAAGCGCAAGCCTCACACACGGCTGCATAGCGGATGATGAGCGCTCTTAGAAAGGGAAGCAGTCTGCTTTTCATTTCTTAAAAGCTTCTCTTCTTTATCTCCGTATTTGTAAGCAACTTCTCTATTCCATTTCGCGTCAATTAAGGGGCTTGTAGCATGTTCCAGTGCTGCTACAATTATTTGCGATACTAATCATCATATACATACTCCACCAATCAAGTAGATCAGTTCGTTCCTTGCGTACATACGAAAAACAGCGAAACAAAAACGACTTTCTGGAACAGCATGCGCCTTTCATCGTGACCAATATTTAAAGCGCTCCTTTGGATCTATGCGAGCAGTAAAGAAAGCTTTTGTAATAGATGACGCCTCAAATAGTCTTGGCTCATAAAGCATGTCATACTATGCTAACAAACAGTATCTGCCGCCTGCTGCACAGCACGCGCTGGCGCTGGCGCTGCAACGACCGTACGGAAAACGCACGCTCGCCTTTGAGAAGGGCTGCGAGGTCCCGGCGAAACATAAACACGTCGTGTGTATGAACTGGTCGATGTAAAAAAGCAAGAAGCGGCCTTGATCTCGTACAGAGAGGATCAGGGTGGGCAGGATGTATTCTTGGCGCTCTCATCCTGCCCGCGTGCTCTGATTGCGATCGGCCTAACCCTTTTTTTTTCTTATCATGATGTTGGTCACGAGGCCAGCTAGCTTTAAAGGAGAACCTTTCTAATATGAAACTCTGTAGCCTTTTTTTATTACTATTACGCAGTTACGACTGAACGCTTCCGCTTATGCGACCTGTGCCTTTTAGCCCTTCACTCTAAAAAAGGGGGGGCGAAAATGGAGCAACGGGCTCCGTTCCTCCTTCGGAGCAGCTACTTTCTCCTTTGCGGACGATTTACTCGGTCGCGCCCTCTTGCGGCAAGCGCCAAGGGAGAAACTTTTCTCCTCAACCACGTGACTTGCGCGCGCGCGCATGCGCACGCCGAGTTACATCGTGATTCCGTGCTGCGGAGAGCGGCCGCCCTTTCGCGCTCACTCGGCAGCCTGAGACCAGATTATCCAGTGCTACCGATCTCGGCCAGTCGCTTGCAATTACTTGTACCTAGGATTGATGCGAGCAACACACGAGTGACGTTCATTGTTTTTGTTCTATGTGTTGAGTAACGTGTGTGGCGTTTCTTTCTTCTTTTTTTTATAGGCTCGGCGTGTGCGCGATGCGCCGCATACTTCCGTGTGTCTCGTGTTGTTTGTATACGTTTGCGCACGATCTGCTTGTCATAAATACAGTAAGTCCCGCTTCACAAAACAGTCTTGTTTTAATGAACACCTTAGACTGGACACCAATAATTCAATTTTTTTCGGCGTTAACATACTTGGCAAGAGCACGCGTTTTTAGTTTTACACTGCACCTATAGCACTTATCAATACAACAATATAAAGAAGCATGAAAGTGAATTTTTACAACATTTTAGCAAACGTGACACCACTGGACAGTGCATGCGTGAAAGTACGATAACATATAATTGCTGGAGTTTGGCGTGTCGAAACCACCGTATGATTATGAGTCACGCCGTAGTGTGGGACTACGGATTAATTTCGATCAACTGGAGTTCTTTAACGTGCACACGAACATAAGCACATGGGTGTTCTTTGCCTTTCGCCCCCATGGAAATGTGGCCGCCGTGGCCGCATTTTAACGTTAACCTGCATCATAATTGCACAGATCTGAAAAATAAATCAATGACTTCTGTCAATTAAGCCAAAATTCTCAATCACATGCGTTTTGGAATACACATGCCATCACTGAGAATTAGGACGGACTTATGCACGCGTGCAGTATTTATCTCTCGTTCTCAGGATTTTGCTTTGGCCTGCGAGACTCAACACAAAATGCGCTTCTAATGACAGCTGTGCACAGCAGGTAATGACTAACACTCTCACTCACCTTTGTGAAAAGAGTATTCCAAATCCAACGCAACACTAACCACCGCCACAACAACTACACAGTAGTGATGCAGAACTATCGATGGCACTATCGATACTATCGATACCTGAGTCACTATCGATAGCGCTGTCGATAGTAAAAAAAATTCGGCAGATCCCACGCATTGTGGGAATCGATGTAATGCGATGCAGCCAGCAAAGAGCTGCATGTATCGCCTTGTTTGTCTTTGAGCCAAATGAAATCATTCATGCCATGGCATCTAGTCCACCATATATCGCATGTTTGCCATGCACGCATGCATGCACAATCTAGTATACACCATGCCAATGAAACGCATATTCTGGTATATAAATGCATGACCTGTCGCTTATGTTCATCACGCACTCGAGTCGAGCCATACCAATTTCGGTATATATCCAGTTAACAAAACGGCCGGAAGCACACCATGAGAGTGGCATGTAAATCATACCGTACATGACATGCATAATATGATTCCCATGTTAAGACCTCTCATTTATGTTCGTCATACAGTCACATCGCGCAATATCAATTTTGGTGTATATCAAGCGAGCGAAATGGCCGCGAGTGTACCACGAGTATAGCATGTAAATCATGCCACACATGACATGCATGTCATGGTTTTCATGTTAACACCTTTCATTTACGTTCGTCATACAGTCGCTTCTCGCAATACCAATTTTGGTGTATATCAAGCTAGCGAAACGGCCGCTAATGCACTCATGAGCGCGGCTTGTAAATCATGACATACATGACATCATGTCACGGTTTTCATGTTACCACCTGTTATTCATGTTCGTCATACAGTCGCGTCACGCAATACCAATTTTGGTATATATCAAGCTAGGAAAACGGCCACGAATGCGCCATGACCATGACATGTCAATCATGTCGCACATGTCATGCATGTCATGCTTTTCATGTAACCATGTCTCATTTACGTTCGTCATACAGTCGCTGCGCGCAATACGAATTTTGGTGTACATCAAGCTAGCGAAGCGGCCACGAATGCATCATGAGCGTGGCATGTAAATCATGACATACATGACATGCATGTCATGGTTTTCATCTTACCAAATGTTATTCATGTTCTTCATACAGTCACTTCGCGCAATACCAATTTTAGTGTATACCAATCTACTGAAACGGCCATTAGCGCACCATGAGTGTGGCATGTAAATCAGGTTGTACATGACTTGCGCGTCATGATTTTCATGTTACCACCTCTCACTTACGTTCGTCATACGGTCGTGTCGCGCAATACCAATTTTGGTGTATATCATGTAAGCGAAACGGCCGCAAATGCACTATGAGCGTGGCATGTAAATCATGACATACATGTCATGGATGTCATGGTTTTCATGCTACGACGTGTTAGTCATGTTCCTCATGCAGTCACATAGCGCAATAACAATTTTGGTGTATATCAATCTAGCGAAACGACGGCGAGTGCGCCATGAGCGTGGCATGTAAATCATGTCATACATGACATGCATGTCATGATTTTCATGTTACCACGAGGCAGTTATGTTCTTCATACAAAAATGTCTCGTCATACCAGTTTTCTTATATATCCCTTCATTTAAACGGCCGCGAGCGCCCAGAGACCATGTCATGTAAATCATGCTGCACATGACATGCGCGTCATGATTTGCATATTAGGACCAGTCATTATGTTCGTCATGAATTCTTGTCACGTCGTGCCAGTTTTGGTGTATATTAAATGAACGGAACGGCCGCAAGAGCCTAAGGTCGTGGAATGTAAATCATGCTGTTCATGACATGCGTGTCATGATTTTCATGATATGGCCTGTCATTTATGTTCGTAATAAGGCCATGTTATGACACACCAATTTTGGTATACATCCGTTTAACGAAACGGCCAGGAGAGCACAAAGTCGTAGGCGGCTAGATAGATAGATAGATAGATAGATAGATAGATAGATAGATAGATAGATAGATAGATAGATAGATAGATAGATAGATAGATAGATAGATAGATAGATAGATAGATAGATAGATAGATAGATAGATAGATAGATAGATAGATAGATAGATAGATAGATAGATAGATAGATAGATAGATAGATAGATAGATACGCTCAAAGTCGCAGAAGTTCGCTAAGAAATGCTTCGCATTTAAAATTCGATGGTACTATCCATAGTATAAAACCAACAGCGCGAACTCATTGCAGAATAAACTTGGTTTCCCGCACGCGAAGTACAAAGGGGAGCCGGAGGAGCAGGCTGAAGGGCAAGAAAGTTGACATGCTTGAGATCTTCACCAGAGTGCTTTGCTGACACATGGTCATAAAGTCAAACCATTCAGTTGTAGCGGAAAGGAAGGCGTTACATGTAGTCGAACTGCGCAGCTTCAAATTCATGAATTGCTTATGGTCTAAGCGTACTCAACGACGGGTCACCTACATTTATTCGCGGTACTTCTTATAGCAGCTCGTATTCACCGTGGTGTTCCCCAAGGGGGAGTTCTCAGCCCAATTCTGTTCAACGTTACTATGATTGGACTGGCAGCAGAACTTCCCAGCACGGTAAAAGTCAGCGCATATGCGGATGACATATGCATATGGGCGTCTGGAGCTACTCGTCCGCAACTGCGTGCTCGACTTCAACGTGCAGTGACGTTAACAGCTAAATATCTACGGCGGCAGGGTCTCACTCTTTCCATTGACAAATGCGCAGTGCTTGCATTCACGCGCAAAGATATGTCAGGATACCCTATAACTATTAATGGAACGGCGATACCTACTGTAACGCACCACAAGTTCCTTGGGGTAATCATAGACAGGGATCTATCGTGGTGGAGACACGTCGCAGCATGAAATCAAAATTGAAAAGTTTTGTTCTCGTTCTTCGGACTGTGGCAGGAGCAAGATGGGGCCCATCAGAATCGTCACTTCTTCAACTCTACAATGCGCTGTTTGTAGGATATATACGGTATAGCATGCCGGTGCTCTCAAACATGAGACCGAGCTGTGTGAACACGCTAGAGAGTATTCAAGCTCAAGGATTGCGAACATGCTTGGGCCTACCACGCTGCACGTCAACGAATGGAACCATCGCGGAAGCTCGGGCTTGTCCCATCAGTGTATACATGCGCTGCGAGCCACTTCGAGTGCATCTTCGCCTCTTGACCCGACACAGGCAGCACCCGCTATCAGCACTCCGTGCCACCCACCCAAACTGCAGCTTTTCAAGAGCAATATCACGGCATGAAAACGTTCTACCATCAAGGTTTTCTTCCCCGAGATTTCCTGGAACACCGCCGTGGGTCCTGCCTAAGCCGCCTGCTAGCCTTGTGATTCCTGGAATTACGAAGAAGTCCCTAGTTTCACCAATTGGCCTCAAACAACTGACCCTACATCACATTTATACAGCGTACGGCGGCACCATGCACGTGTGCACCGATGGATCTACCACGCTATGTACCTCTGCTGCAGCCTTTGTCATCCCACAAATGGTTATAACTCGACGGTACAAAATAGACCACAAGACCACATCAACTGCCGCAGAGCTTGTTGCTATCCGGGAAGCAATAAGATTCATTTCTGGAGAGCAACCTCGTACATGGATAATATTCTACGATGCGAAACCCGCTTTGCAAACCATTAATTGCGTCATGAGACAAGGTCCATACTATATTTTAGCCATAGAAATTATGGAGCTTCTTCACGTTGCTTCAACAAATGGCCACCTCGTCACCTTCCAATGGATTCCTGCCCACTGCGGCATAATGGGAAATGAAGACGCAGACGCCGAAGCTAAAGAAGCCTTGACCAGTTGCCCTGAAGTGCGCACTGCGTTTTCACGACCAGACACGAACGCCCTGCTTCGGTACGTAATGCGTGACCTCACACTTGAGCACTGGACGAAACCGGAGCGACGACACCGGCGATTACACAAATGGGACCCCGAAATGAGGTTCTGTATGCCTCGTAAATTAAAACGACATAACACAAGTATGATTCACCGAATTCGTCTTGGTGTGGCCTTCACAAGACGTTATGCACATATCATCGGCTGCAGTGACACCGGTCCCAACTGTGATCACTGTCTAGTGCCAGAAACACTTGAGCACATATTTTGTACCTGCCCAGCATACGCACGCGAACGACAAAAACTGATTTCCTCGACTGAAGCAGTGCATAATAGGCCATTAACTGATGAGGTTGTGTTGGGCCCATGGCCTGACGCCAACAGCACAACTGTGGTCATAAGAGCGGTTGCAGCTTTCCTACAAGCCACTGGACTGGATGCGCGGCTATAGCACTGCACCACCTAGACGGTACTGTACATACTCACCTCTCTTACTTACCATCGTCATCCATCATTCTTTTTTCTCCCCTTTCCCCACCCCCGGTGTAGAGCAGCAGGCTAGAGCATAATATCGCTCAGGCCGACCTCTCTGCCTTTCTATAAATAAACCTCTCTCTCTCTCTCTCATATTGCACTTTATGATTTCAAAATAAAAAAAATATCATGAACCAAGTTTGTTAATTGTAAGGTGTAACTGGTTGCTTTAGGATGTGAATTATTTGATTTACTGATGGACATATTGTGCCCTTTTCACTGCGGAAATAATTTATTTCTTTTGCCAAGAATTGCTCAATTGGGCACGACACTCTTTTCGGCCCATGCTCACCCTTCTACATGTACCAGGTGCTGCTCGGATTCTTCGCTGTCGCGGCGAACATCGCCGGGGCGGGGGAACATGGCATCATCGAACCTTGGCCGAAGCCTATCACTACTGATCTGCAGTCATCGGACCGTGCCTTCCACGGACCACGGGATGATCTGCTGCAACTTGTGTATGATCTGCGGCACACCGAGATGGATTCTGCGCATCGTGGAACGTTTCCGTTTCCACTGCGTGCTGGCCATAAAAGGGGTCAAGCTGCGCTACAACGACTGGGGCACGACACTCTTTTCGGCCCATGCTCACCCTTCTACATGTACCAGGTTAGTTACCTAGGTGGAACTAAATGTTATCGCTCCAACAATACTATGCTTCTAAGAGTGTCGTGCCCCATTAGCAAGCGACAACCTATATGTTGTTTTAAATATGTGAGCGTGTATTTTATCGATGCTGTGCTCTTTTTGCTTTGCGATGGATGCTTGATGCTTTCTCAATTCTTGATACTCTTATCGGGTGACGTAGAGCTGAATCCAGGACCCATGAGTGCGGCAGAGCGAGAGCAAATAACGAACATTGAGAGGATTCTATTAGAAATGAAAACGGGCCAGGAAACTGTGCTTGCGAAGTTAACAGAAATTACAACTAAACAAAGTGAACTGGAATCCAAGATAACGAACTTAATAGAGAAGACAAGCCTTGTGGAAAGTCGTATTACTCGTGTGGAAAAAATTGAAGACAAATTATTGGCTAAGGTGGACGATTTCGAGAATAGAACCCGTAGACAGAACCTGTTATTTTTTGGTGTGGCTGATAGGGAAAAAAATGAGACTTGGGAAACGTCAGAAAATTTAATTAGAGATATATGCAAGGAAGTGATGAAACTTGATGATATTTCAATTGAACGGGCTCACCGCATAGGGGCTTTTAAGGAAACCCAGAACCGGCCCATCGTAGCATGCTTTTCGCTGTGGAAGGCTAGAGAAAGCGTCTTTAAAAACGCTTTCAAACTAAAAGGTACTTCGTACAGTATTTCCGAGGATTTAGCCAGGCCGTGCAAGAAAAAAGGCGACAGCTGTGGAACTATGCGAAAGATAAAAGAGACTGCAAAGAAAATCGTGTACGTCTGAGTTATGATAAACTAATTATCAATGGGCAAACATTTGTCTGGGATAGCGACACGCAGACGCCAGTCCCACTAAGGGCGCATGCGCAAATGGATAGAGGCAAATGACCTACAATAAATTCTGTTTCCCTCAATGACAACACACTCTGCTGTTCACTGCCTGAACGGCTTTCTGTTCTGCTAGTAAACTGTCGCAGTATAAAGAACAAAGTCGATAGTTTCATGTCCTTGGTAGCAACCATTAAGCCTCAAATTGTAATGGGCACTGAATCATGGTTGGATGACTCTGTGTGTAATGTGGAAATCCTTCCGCCAGGTTTTACTGTCTATCGGAAAGATAGACATGGGCATGGCGGGGGAGTGTTTCTTTTAATATCAAATACATCGCCAAGCACTGAAATTCTTTTTGAAAACAACTCTGAATCTGTCTGGTGCCTCGTGAATTTACCCAAGGGAAACAATGTCGCGTTTGGGACATACTATCGCCCACCGGGCAGAAGTGAATCATTCGGTTTTCTGTCTGATGTGCTATCTTTTATGCCTAACAGCGTATTTCTCGGTGGAGATTTTAACTTGCCGAACTTCAATTGGACTGCTGGACGCGTAGCTGGTGATGGCTCCCGTATCTACTCAGAGTTTGAAGAACTGCTCGGATTGTATGGTTTGCTGCAGTACGTGCTGGAACCTACACGAGAAAACTCAATTTTAGACCTGGTGCTTTGCAATGAACCAAACTTAGTATCGGGGATTACTGTTTGCCCAGGTATTACCGATCACAGGGCCGTTGTCGCAGAGCTTGGCGTACAGCGTGTACGGGCATCACAAACTCCACGAAGAAAAGTGTTCAGCTACGACAGAGGAGATTACGCTGCTGTTAGAAATGAACTAGAAAACTTCTTCCCTACTTTTCAGGATATGTCAAAAGCACGCTGTCCGTTGGCTCTGTGGTCAACGTTCCGCGACAAAATACTCAGATTGGTCGAAAGTCACGTTCCATGTAGGTACTTGCGTAAAAAAAACGCATAAACCTTGGTTTAACACAGAAATACGCAAACTTATTAGGAAAGCTAAACGCGCGTATAAAATATTTTCTGCTAACTCCAGTCTGGTAAACCAAAAGCGCTTAGAGGGAATAAATAATTTATTAAAAGTAACAATTAAATCGGCGAAAGATTCATTTTTGTCAAATTAGGCAATGACTTAAAGCAAAACCCAAAGTCATTCTGGAAATATGTAAAGCAGAACCGAAAAGAAGATGTATCTATACCACCTTTAAGTGTCGACGGCGAAACCGTGACGTCAGACTTCCAGAGGGCGGAATGCTTTAATCAATATTTTCAATCAGTCTTTTCGCATGAAACTACCGAGCAGACAACGCTTCTAAACAATACCGCTCAGAGCAATATGATGTCTGACATTGAAATTGATGTTAGTGGCGTCGATTCATTATTACGCCGCTTAGACGCAACAAAAGCCATTGGACCTGATGGACTATCCCCAGTAGTCCTCAAAGAGTGTCATGACATCATTGCTCCGTATTTAAGTATCATCTATAAACTCTCCCTTGAAACTGGTCTTATCCCTCAGGATTGGAAAACGGCAAACGTTACACCCGTTTTTAAAACTGGAGACAGAAAACTGAGAGAAAATTACAGGCCAATCTCTTTAACGTCGATATGTTGCAATATCTTTGAACACATTTTACATTCAAACATATTTAAATTCCTTGATTCAGACGCTTTCTTTACTCCCTCCCAGCACGGTTTCCGGAAAGGTTATTCCTGTAACACCCAACTAATAGAATTTCAGCATTTCGTATCCAAAGCCATTGATAACGGTAGTCGGGTAGACGCTGTTTTTATAGATTTCCAAAAAGCATTCGATACTGTGTCGCATAAGCTCTTGGATGTAAGGCTTGCTGCATTAAACATAAATAAAAATGTTCAAACATGGATACGAAATTACTTAAATGGTAGAACCCAGTCCGTCGTCCTAAATAATGTCAAATCTTCGTCAATAGCAGTGACTTCGGGAGTTCCCCAAGGAAGCGTTTTAGGGCCCTTATTGTTCCTAATCTACATAAACAACATAGTTGAAAACATTAGATCTCCCATAAAATTATTTGCTGACGACTGTGTCATATACAGAGAAATTGCGACTGAAAATGATATACACACTTTACAAACTGATCTAGATCACATAGCGGACTGGTGTAAAAAGTGGAACATGCATTTGAATATAAAAAAGTGTTGCAGCGTGAGCTTTTCAAGGAAAACATCCAAATCAGAGCATCAATATAACATCTATGACGTCCCTATCAACATACACAGCGATTATAAGTACCTCGGCGTTTACTTTACCGAATCGTTTACATGGAACAAACATATTGACACGGCCATAGCAAAAGCTAGTAAGATGCTTCACTTTATCCGCAGGAATTTCAAACAGGCGACGCGCGAAATCAAGGAAACTTTATATTTTTTGCAAGTCAGATCCATACTTGACTATGCATGCGTAATATGGGACCCCCACCAAGACTATCTTATAAATAGACTTGAAAAACTTCAGAACAAAGCGGCAAGGTTTGTTTTAAATAATTACAGTCCCTACGCCAGTGTTTCTCAAATGAAGGCCACCTTGGGATGGGATCTGCTCCGTGTACGTAGACAGAAACTACGGCTTAAGCTGTTGCACCAGATCTATAACTCTAACACAGGTATTAATCGTCATAGCTACCTTGTTGAACCATCCTACACATCCAC
The DNA here is from genome assembly GCF_013339695.2 of Rhipicephalus sanguineus. NCBI lineage: Eukaryota > Metazoa > Arthropoda > Arachnida > Ixodida > Ixodidae > Rhipicephalus > Rhipicephalus sanguineus. Next base: position 58,609,055 of record NC_051182.1, read on the forward strand.
TCGCTGTGATAATAGCAAAAAGATTTCTACCTTTAAATGCAGATTCAACACTTTTTTCTACTTGTTCTTTCCTAAAACAGTAATAGATTGGAACAGTTTAACAGACGACTTAGTAAATATAACAGATAATGATTTATTTTTTTCCATGTTGTGAAATTGTTCTTGCAACAACAAATGTATGTACTACGTGTCTCTAAATTGTATTTGGTGATCTATACTCATGTTGCTCCTGATAATGTTTTGTTGATATTTCTATATGTGTGTATATATCCCTGCAAGTGTTCCTTTATTCTGGTTATGTTTTTGTTCCCCCCCTACGTAATGCCTATATGGCGATGTAGGTAATCTGTAAATAAATAAATAAATTAAGCGAAGCTGATGTGGGCTATCACAAATATTTTGGCAATATGGCCGACCCGCAACAACATCATTATTCTCACCACTATCGATAGTATTGTCACGTCGTTGTGACGGTGAAGAATGCTGCAACAAGACTAGGAAATATTGAGCTCTTTAATTGGGCGATCTTGTGACCAGAAGATCAAAACTCAAAATACCAGCGATACAGGCTGCGCACTGAGAGCGGCGAGAGCAGTCGTCGGCCGTCGAGTAATCTCATCATCGGTGGAAAGCGTCGTCTTTTATACATCAGTCATCGAACCTTACAGCGTTATCGCTGGTGCTCGCGTAAGCTCTCGAATAAACTTCACTATTCGCGTCCGGCGCGTAACCTTAACAGAATGATCTAAAAAAATCGTCAAGCTCCTCAAACATTACGGCGCGGTCTGTGTCAAACGTTGCTAACAGCATTTGTGGGTGAAACCCGAACACATCAAAACAAAGCAATAAATACACGTGGCAGTAATATCGCTAGTAATATTTACCATGGTACTACCGAGTGCACTATCAATAGTTTGTCGATAGTAGTACTATCGATAGTTTGTCTACACTATCGATAGTTTAAAAAAAAACTATCGATAATATCGATAGTCAATTTACCGATAGTTCTGCATCACTACTACACAGTTGTCGCACAATGACCGCAATTTCACACGCCAAGCGAATACCGTGACGCAACAGTAGCAGAGCAGCATGTAGGTACAGCGTACTGAAATATTACAGAACACGTAGTGTGGGTAGCGTTCTTTTCCATAATTCACGCGGTGTAGCGCCAGTTTCTCTACTCAAGTAATCGAGCTGCCGCAACGCCAACAGCCGCTGACATCGCTCTCGAAAGACCACCGTCCGGTGCGAGGCCATATTGTCTTGTTTCTTCGCACGACACGCGTTGTAACGTACGTATACACAAATGAGACGGCCGTACCGCATCAGAAGCATTGTCATTGAAGGGCTAGCAGTTGAACGAATCCATGGCCCATCGTCATACTTGTGGTCAACGCATAAATAGAATGTGAACAGATATCAACGCCAAACCACTCAACGAAGTCGACGCGACGAAGGCGACAGAATCTGAACTGCATGTTGCCGATGTTGCGCCCTCTCACAGTAACTATTGAAAATAAATAAATCAGAGAGAAAAGTTTCATCTGTGGCCGCTGTCGGAAGTCGGCGCTACTTCAAAATGTCGTCGGAATGGTATGAACGGTTCTCAATATGGTCGTTTTCGCACTGACTTAATCAACTCTGTAATTATATCGTTCATTATTATGCCACTTTAGATTAACGGGTGCACTTGGATAAGCCATAGCTACAAATCAATAATGTCTGCGTATATTGTTATGCAGCCATGAAATGGTAAAGAGTTCAAGAAAATGACGCATCGCTTGTGCCACCATGGTCCACTGTAATTCAGTGACTATATAAGGACCTGCGCTTCATTGAGGGGTATGTGCAAACACGTGTGTACCTACGCGTCTGTAGTGAATTGTTCTTGTGATAGGTTTTACACATGCGAATGAATTGTGTACGTATTGAATTGAGTGTGTGTACTATGTGTCTGCCTAGTGAACGTGTGCGTATTAATAAAATGTTTGTTAACCTTCCGGTGTCCTTGAGTAATCCATGAACGGGGCCACCTTGCCGAAATGCCATAGCCTATATATAGAATCAACGTACGCCGCCTGAGTCAGAAACAACTTTTTTTTAGTATCGTTTAACCCCTCTAGATGGCGCCAGCTACCACCTACTTCACGGCTGCGGCGCTGTCACAGCTCCACCTATTTATACGAACATCTATCTATCGAAACTATGCTCTGCTGCGCCGGGATTGTTTTGATGTTACAGAATGTACATTTTGGAGGCACATGTCGGGGCATATTGCCCCCTAAACGCGTGGATAACATCGCTACACCGTGTGATGCTTCGAAAAATAAAGACAGCAAGCCTAACGTGCAGTCTCCGGGTCAGAGCCCCTTTTGCAGTATCCGTCTCTTTTAAAGTGAACGCCGTCTCGCTGGCCGAGCGAAGCGTACGAGTTCCGTCGTTCCGTTTCGGGAGGTTTTCGTCACTACACGTTTGGCTGCTTGATTTTATCGTCATATCGTGCGATATTAAGCTCAGCGGGACCGTTTTTTGTGAGAACCAGTGCCGCATTCTCTTTATCAGTCGAGAACGATGCACTCGCTAGGCCTAAATCTATTGCTCGCTTCACTGGCTTGGCGTCAGCCATCTTGATTTTGACGGGGGAGCAAACATTTTGTCCATCGAAAAGGGAGGAAAGGTTCCTCCATTTGAAGACGATCATTGGGGACATCGCCGTTTCTCTTTTAAAGGAGAGAGGGTCACTCCATCTTTTTAGAGTGTTCTACACAGCCGGCAGGGACTGGCCGTGGTGTTAATGGCGATTTGTTGCAGGATTTCTTGGATTCCCGGACATTGCGCGGCGCATTTTGATAAGGTTGAAATGCAAGTACACCTGTAAACACTGCTGTAGCAAGAGGGGAGGTCGTTAGAAAAGTGGAGGGTTGTCCTAAGCCCCCCCCCCCCCTCCAACATTTCTGGCTATGTCCCAGGCCGTGTACATTCACTTAGGTGCCCGTGAAAAAACCCCTGAGTGCTGGAACTAAGTCCATAGTCCTCTACATTGGCTTACCTCGTAATCATGATGTGGTAGTGACACCTTCAACTCCAGAATATAGCAGTATTAGAGATTAGAGTTGGGTTAGATGGTGCGAATCGACTTCGGACCTAACTAATTATCGCGAAAAAACACAACGAACAAGGTGAAGACAGCAGGCAGGACGCGGCGCTAACTTCAACTGAGTATTTACTCGCAGAAAAAAAACATGTATTTCACAAGATGCGCAGGAAGCTGCGCAGCACAGAAAAAAAGGACACTCTAAAAACGCTCGCCTATAAACACCACTAATTTTTTCAACTGTTCGCATGCCTACGCAGCCTACGCGTGCCGCAACTAACCAAACACTTCCATGCGCAGGTTTCTTTCATACGCATTCTTTATTTGTGAGAGGCAGCGCCGCGTCTGTCTGGTCTGTTCACCTTGACTGTTGTCGATCCTTTTGTGCGGTAATTAGTTATGCCTGAAGTCCAGAATATAAGTAATTCTTTTTTTTATTTATTGACACATGTCGTGCATATGTGGTTTGTGGCTTATTCATTCAACAACCGGCAAGAGTGGTCCCTCTATTGGTAACAATTTCGAGAATCTTTTCATTGCGATAGCAACTATAACGACACTACCACCGCGTTCTTGCCGTCGCCGCCGCCGTGAAGTTGCATATAAAGTCTAAATCGATAAAATCGCCCCGCACGTCGTGTGTTCTACGTGCGAATGAAAGCGCGCGAGCGCTGCCGACGAACGCGGCTGAACCAGAGAAGGCTCCTTCGTGCGAAAGGCGCATGGAGGGGAAGCTGCGTGGTCCGTCACGACACGCCCCTTGTCACAAGTCCGATCTGGCCGCCTGCGGTCACGTGCGCTCCATCTTTACAGGGGATCAGCGGACGGCTCATAAATTCGTATGTGTTGTGTTCTCATCGCAAAGTCTGCGTTGAAGCCGTAGACTCCGCGAAGGTGACTTCGCCCACTGCAGCGGTCGTTTCCTTACGCCAGTGTTTTGTTGAGTCAAACCAGGCCTCATAATGCCTAAAGGAGTCAGCTAAGGCCTAAAGGTGTCAGCTGTAGCTTTATTTTGTATAAGATTCCAATGTTACTATTGCAATCATTGCTTCGCCCTTGCGGCGAAACTGTGACTTTTTGTCTCAGTCATTATGTCGTGTGTACACATATCTAATGATAATAATCGCCATCGGATATGCCTCATAAACAGAAGCGTGACGAATAAGTGCGATGCACGCACAGTAAAAGCACCGACGTTTACAAATCGAGCCAAAAATCAGACGCAACGAGTCACAGTTAGCATCCTGTCCCTATTGGCTAGTTGATATGCCTTGTTAAGCAAAAGAATTGCCCACAGAGAACGTAGGCCCAAGGACAGAATGAAAGTGAAGATCGAGCGCTGCTCTTTGATTACTTGTTGCACAATATTTCATATGTATTGCTTGTTATATTATGAAAAATATAATGAGTTCGCCTCTCGGAAAGACAGCAAGGTTGTTTCACAAGATAGGCTCCGCTCATTAGGCAGCTATATTTATTCAAATGCATACAAATCATCCAACTTATAATGCAGTGAAAGAAGTAGCGGCGTAACGAAAAGCAATGACGTTTTCTTGTATCTCGATATAGTTCTACCACGTATGCCCAGTTGTGCTTGGATAAACTGTGGTGCGACATCGCAAACATATGCGCATAATAGGAAGGCCTTGCTGCAAATAAAGCTACCTTAAGGGCGTGGAGAAAATATACATTTGGCGGAAAGAAGGCAGCCATGTGGAGCTCTCCACGAAATTGTGTAGTCGTGCGCGGTGCGTGGAGTTTCAAATTAATGTGAGTGGCGATGTGGGTTTGCTAGTTCATCATTAGGAGCGCCTGATTATAGCGGGTACTCATATACATAAACAAGGGAAGGCGTAGATATTGTTCGAACATGACCTTTCTCTAAACATATCTTCTAACAGGGCCTGCTACTGGAACTAACCCGTTTCTTGGGAACGAAGGATGTTGAAAGTGCACGAAAATTGTTAACACATCACTCGCTAAATATATTTTTAAGCCATCCTACAGGTACTACAAGCCTGCAAGGCACCTTACACATTCCTTACACATTACTGTTGACGAAGTCTATTTAAAACTACGGAAAGAAAAATAGTTCAAGGCCACCCCTCTAAAGAACCACCGGTGTTAAAAAGAAATCCCGAGCCTTCCATCGCACCATCGTAACTTTGGATTACGATGGATGCACCATTGGAGCATCCATCGTAACTCACGACACAGCCTCAAAACGTTAACACAGTGTAAACAGGAAGATCTTCGATGCAGATTTCTAAAACTCCGGTCAAGACGCAGGAAACCTCCGTGTGGCTACGAAAATGAGTTTCAAGTAAGAGCAATATCATGCGGAGTACCAAAGAGGTGCCGTTAGCAAACTGATATGCCGTCTGCTACAATTCACACGTGCACCTCCACTTTGCGGCACCAGTTCTACCAAAATTCGCAGATACACCAGTTCTACCGAAACGCTCACCTGTACCAGTTCTCGTAAAACGCGCGCAGCTGCATCAGTTCTACCAAAACACGTGCAGCTACCCCAGTTCTACCGAAACGCTCATCTGTACCAGTTCTCGTAAAAAGCGCGCAGCTGCATCAGTTATGCCAAAACACGCGCAGCTACCCCAGTTCTACCGAAACGCTCATCTGCACCAGTTCTCGTAAAAAGCGCGCAGCTGCATCAGTTATGCCAAAACACGCGCAGCTACCCAAGTTCTACCGAAACGCTCATCTGTACCAGTTCTCGTAAAAAGCGCGCAGCTGCATCAGTTATGCCAAAACACGCGCAGCTACCCCAGTTCTACCGAAACACTCATCTGCACCAGTTCTCGTAAAAAGCGCGCAGCTGCATCAGTTATGCCAAAACACGCGCAGCTACCCCAGTTCTACCGAAACGCTCATCTGCACCAGTTCTCGTAAAAAGCGCGCAGCTGCATCAGTTATGCCAAAACACGCGCAGCTACCCCAGTTCTACCGAAACGCTCATCTGCACCAGTTCTCGTAAAAAGCGCGCAGCTGCATCAGTTATGCCAAACACGCGCAGCTACCCCAGTTCTACCGAAACGCTCATCTGCACCAGTTCTCGTAAAAAGCGCGCAGCTTGCATCAGTTATGCCAAAACACGCGCAGCTACCCCAGTTCTACCGAAACGCTCATCTGTACCAGTTCTCGTAAAAAGCGCGCAGCTGCATCAGTTATGCCAAAACACGCGCAGCTACCCCAGTTCTACAGAAACGCTCATCTGCACCAGTTCTAGTAAAACGCGCGCAGCTGCATCAGGTATGCCAAAACACGTGCACCTACACCAGTTCTACCGAAACGCTCATCTGCACCAGTTCTAGTAAAACGCGCGCAGCTGCATCAGTTATGCCAAAACACGCGCAGCTACCCCAGTTCTACCGAAACGCTCATCTGTACCAGTTCTTGTAAAACGCGCGCAGCTGCATCAGTTCTACCAAAACACGTGCAGCTACCCCAGTTCTACCGAAACGCTCATCTGTACCAGTTCTCGTAAAACGCGCCCAGCTGCATCAGTTATGCCAAAACACGCGCAGCTACCCCAGTTCTACCGAAACGCTCATCTGCACCAGTTCTAGTAAAACGCGCGCAGCTGCATCAGTTATGCCAAAACACGCGCAGCTACCCCAGTTCTACCGAAACGCTCATCTGTACCAGTTCTCGTAAAACGCGCGCAGCTGCATCAGTTCTACCAAAACACGTGCAGCTACCCCAGTACTACCGAAACGCTCATCTGTACCAGTTCTCGTAAAAAGCGCGCAGCTGCATCAGTTATGCCAAAACACGCGCAGCTACCCCAGTTCTACCGAAACGCTCATCTGTACCAGTTCTCGTAAAAAGCGCGCAGCTGCATCAGTTATGCCAAAACACGCGCAGCTACCCCAGTTCTACCGAAACGCTCATCTGTACCAGTTCTAGTAAAACGCGCGCAGCTGCATCAGTTATGCCAAAACACGCGCAGCTACCCCAGTTCTACCGAAACGCTCATCTGTACCAGTTCTCGTAAAACGCGCGCAGCTGCATCAGTTCTACCAAAACACGTGCAGCTACCCCAGTTCTACCGAAACGCTCATCTGTACCAGTTCTCGTAAAAAGCGCGCAGCTGCATCAGTTATGCCAAAACACGCGCAGCTACCCCAGTTCTACCGAAACGCTCATCTGCACCAGTTCTAGTAAAACGCGCGCAGCTGCATCAGGTATGCCAAAACACGTGCACCTACACCAGTTCTACCGAAACGCTCATCTGCACCAGTTCTAGTAAAACGCGCGCAGCTGCATCAGTTATGCCAAAACACGCGCAGCTACCCCAATTCTACCGAAACGCTCATCTGTACCAGTTCTCGTAAAACGCGCGCAGCTGCATCAGTTCTACCAAACACGTGCAGCTACCCCAGTTCTACCGAAACGCTCATCTGTACCAGTTCTAGTAAAACGCGCGCAGCTGCATCAGTTATGCCAAAACACGCGCAGCTACCCCAGTTCTACCGAAACGCTCATCTGCACCAGTTCTAGTAAAACGCGCGCAGCTGCATCAGGTATGCCAAAACACGTGCACCTACACCAGTTCTACCGAAACGCTCATCTGCACCAGTTCTAGTAAAACGCGCGAAGCTGCATCAGTTATGCCAAAACACGCGCAGCTACCCCAGTTCTACCGAAACGCTCACCTGTACCAGTTCTCGTAAAACGCGCGCAGCTGCATCAGGTATGCCAAAACACGTGCACCTACACCAGTTCTACCGAAACGCTCATCTGCACCAGTTCTAGTAAAACGCGCGCAGCTGCATCAGGTATGCCAAAACACGTGCACCTACACCAGTTCTACCGAAACGCTCATCTGCACCAGTTCTAGTAAAACGCGCGCAGCTGCATCAGTTATGCCAAAACACGTGTGCAGCTACACCAGTTGTGTACAGAAACGCGCAGCTGCGTCAGTTCTACCAAAACGCGCATCTGCGTCTCCCGGCAAGAAGACCGCGTAGTCGCCGCTGTCGGCGTCGAGGAAATCAGACCATGATCGTCCGGCTGGGCGCGAACAAATGGAGGAGGAAAAGCATTTCGTTTTTAAAGCCTTTGCATCGAACGCGGAATGTTTTCATGCCACACGTGGCCGTCGTCATCATATTTGCCGTACGCATCTCCAACGTCACACCTCTTGCAGCTCTCTTTTCACGTTCTCGCTCATGGTTATCGCGATAAGTGTGGAAAAAGAGCCACGCTTCATTTCTACACTTCAAAAGTCAAATAAATTAGCTTTAATTCGCCTGTCCTCCGTCAAAATTTGTCACAGCATTCCTTGCAAGCACCCAAAGCTCATGCTGCAGTCAGTTTCGTGCCAGGTTACCGTCCGATATTGGTCTTCACTGGTTAGCGCGCACTTAATACGGGGACAAAGGTAGAAGAGCACGACAACACAAGCGCTAACTTTCACCTTGTCGTGTTCTCTGTCTACCCCCCTTCAACCAACGAAATTCATTGAATGCAACGGCCACGTGCTGCTTCGCGTACATATGCTTTCTATCACGCTATCTGTTTGGGCCGCCCCTTTTCATATGTGCACCTCATCTTTCAAGATTACGCCCCCGTCCGGTGAATGTCTTAAGTTCATATGATAAAGGTCATCAAGTCGATTCGGTATTTTTAGACTTTCAGAAAGCGTTTGACACCGTTCCACATGCTCTTTTATTACATAAATTATCTTTTTTAGGTCTGCCTGCATCTGTTCTTGGTTGGTTGAGGGATTATTTATCTTCTAGAAAACAGTCCGTCCAAGTAAATGGTTCGTCTTCTTCATACGTCAGCGTAACTTCCGGGGTTCGGTGTTGGGTCCTTTGCTCTTTCTGGTCTATATTAATGATTTGTCAGAGACGCTAACATCGAACGTGAGGCTGTACGCAGATGATTGTGTTATTTATACATCAATACACAGTATGAACGATATTTGTGCTTTACAACGTGACCTTTACACTGTGGTGAAGTGGTGTGAGAAATGGAAGATGTGTTTGAATGTAAAAAAGTGTTGTTTTCTTAGTTTTACCAGAAAACGTAAACCTTTTCACTCATCATACAGCTTGTCAGGAGCACAACTGGACCGTGTTGAACATTTTAAATACCTTGGTGTATACTTTTCTGCCGATTAATCTTGGAATAAGCATATAGGTTACGTAAGTGGCAAAGTCAACGGTGTGTTAAACATTATTAAACGCAATTTCAAGTCTGCCCAAAAAAATCTGAAAGAAGCTTTGTATGTTACAAATGTCCGACCTATCCTTGAATATGCCTGTCCAGTATGGGATCCTCATGGTCAAACTCTAATCTATAAACTTGAACGCATACAAAACCGTGCTGCACGCTTTGTCAGCGACAATTATAACTTTAACTCCAGTGTTACCTGTATTAAAGGCAACTTAGGATGGAAACTTCTTGAGCAGCGCAGAAAATTCTTGGGATTAAAGTTTTTCCATTCGATCTTTTGTGATGAAATTCGCATCAACAAGAGTTTATACATGATGAGACAATACTACGTGTCACATAGAAATGATCATTCAAAAAAAATCCGCGAGATCAGCTGTCGTGCCGCTGGCTCCGCTAATTCTTTTTTTCCTTTCACTACTCGTGAATAGAATAAGTTGGATGCGTGTGTTGTTGATCTTCCAGCCGATGCTTTTTGTTCATCACTACAAGATCTGTGCTTTTCGTGAATACGCAGGCATCTCTGCGCAAATGTGTGCCATTTTTTTACTGTAAAACTGTGTTTTTCCTTTCTAACCCCCCTACAATAATGCCCACTTGGGCGATGTAGGTTGCACTAATAAATAAATAAATAAATAAATAAATCAATAAATAAATAAATAAATAAATAAATAAATAAATAAATAAATAAATGTCGCTTCCACTAATGGATCTCGGTTTCACGCTGCTTCGCTGGACCGTGTGATGATGGGGCGACACAATACGCGGTGAGGATTTGCGAGCGCATCAGCGTCTTCCGGCTTCCTGTGCCGTCGAGAGCACGTGTCGAAATTTTCCAGTAAGAGGTTGTCCATTAGAAACACTCGTTTTGACTATCACCAAGGTCAGCGCGTGTAAAGGGCTTCCATGTCTTCCTTGAATAACGCCACCAATAAGCATCCCTCGTTCGGCGTAGATGTCGCAGCAACACGTTATCACCCGAATATCCTTATATGACTTCGAAGCAAAAAGCAATTGGGCTGATAAAAATGTCCAGGATCGTAACATCTCAACTTTTGTTATGTAAATAAACGTGGCCGAGAAAGAAAAAATTAAGGCAGCTTCCCTTTAGTGGTGCCAAGCCTGACGCAAGTGCGGAGCTGGGTGGCCTTCTTTGTTTCTCTTTCTTTTCTTTTTCTCTATTCTCTCTATTTTTTGCCGTGTATTTTAGTGTCTATTTCCATTTCCTTATATATATATATATATATATATATATATATATATATATATATATATATATATATATATATATATATATATATATATTCATTTCTCGTTTCCGCCTGCTTTCTATCTCTCGTTGTCGATATTTTTCTCTCTCTTGCTGTCTTTCTTTCTCTCTCTGTTTTTCCCTTCCTCTCTCTCTACATTTCTCTCTTTCTTTCTATGCTATGCTTTTTTATCTCCTCTCCTCCTCACCCTCATTTCCCTTTCCCAGCTTCTTGCTATGCCATACTATACTATGCAAGGCTACGTTTTGCTTTGCTAGCGTGCCGGATACCCGAGTAGTTACCATGCTCGCCTTCTGATCGTGGGTACGCGGGTTTAATCCCGCCTCGTGAAGAAATTTTTATTGCGATAGCAATTATATGGACAGTCTCGACGGGTTTCTGCCGTCGCCGTTGCCGTCGCCATCATGTCCTTCCGGTATGAAGTCCAAATCGATAAAATCGCCCCGCGCATCGTATGTTCTACCGCCACTAAAAGCGCGCGAGCGGGGACGACGAACGCGGCCAAAGCAGAGATCAAACGAGCCGTCCCGTTTCCATCGCTCGAAGGGTGCATGCGATAACATCACCCCGCTCGAGAGGCCTGCCGTCGAAGCAGACTGGAAACGCCACGCCCTTCTTTAATGAGCATGAAAAAAGACGCGAGGGGGGGGGGGAGTGTCGCGTGAGAAGCAACTTTGAACTTTGAATCTAAGGGCGCGGGCGTGATCGCTGGCGCGCGCGCTATCTCGAAAGCCATCGCGGCGGACGGCTCGTATTCGCAATGCCCATAGACCGTCGCGCCGCCAAGAGGAATTCAGGAGCGTCCTCTCGAGGAGGCTTAGTCTATAGACGACAAAATGGCAGCACTACGGAGTCACTCCTTTGTTCGGCTGTGCTAGCCTCAGTGTTAATTAACGCGTTGGCAAGGTACGAGCACTACGACTTTGCATGTTCCCTGCATCAGCGAACAAACCGGGTCCTCCGTGACACGAGAAATCCAGTTCGTTCTTGTGAGACGTGAAGTTTTTGCGAAAATACGTGGCAACTCGCGCTTTCAATGCTAGCCCACAGCGTGCACATACTGTCAGCTTAGTGAGGCTTTCTGTAGCCACGTAGGTTAGTTAAATGTTATCGTCTGACATTTTCAGTTGAAGCTCACCCTGTTTTACTTGCATATAGCATTCGTCAGTGTTTCTTGTAGTGCGTGAATCCCATAACATTGTACGCGGGAGGTCGCGCGGGCTCGCCATGGCCATGTGGTCTTCTATAACTGAGCAACCTCAAGTTGAAGATGCATTAAAATAGGGCTGCTATCCTTTGTCCGGAAAGCGCTGGTATGAATCGTGCGAGCGACGTTTCAATCATTCGAGGACGCGTCCGCTCCCCACGCCTTTCGTGGAGCAAACGCTTTCAACGCCGTCCTTCGCCAGTGTGTTGTTTTCGTAGCCAGCGCTGCGCCCCTTGTTTTTGTGCGTTTGTTGATAGGTGGCAGCACACTGCAAGCAATTTTCTTGTTGACCGGTTTGAGAGCAAAATGTTCTCCGCGCCCAGACGTCTCTTTAATTGCAAATATGGTGACGCGGAGTGGTCGAAGTCGTTCCGCGGAGCAAATTCTTCAGAGTGCTTTCAGCAGTGATGTTGAAAAACGTAGAAGACTGTGAAAGCACCGAGAGTGACAGCGACGATGAAGGATCAGCTGCTAACTCACGAGGAGCGAGTTGCACTTCACGTCCCCTCGTGCGTTAATAATCTTTCACGCTCGTAAGTCACGTTGATTGTATTTTATGTATAATATCCTTGAGTGAGATCAAAATAAAAGCATAGTTCTTCACGGGCATTGCATGTAGTACAATTATTGTGGATATTATGGAGCGCCGCAAGCCACCAACACGCTCGAGCTCGACCAGCGGAGCGAAATGGTTAGAGCGATGGAACGTGCAGTCACAGCCACCATCCACGCCTCTCAGCTAACTTCTCCTGTACTTCACCGGTACTTTCCGAACGGCATTGTTGTTCGACGAATTTTACAGCGAAAGCTGTTATGAGATCATTTCACCGGCCGTTTTTGGCGCCGTAGTTGTCCGCCGCCGCCGCCGCCGCCGCCGGTGTCCGTAACCAGTATCGCTCGAAATAAGAAAAAAAACTAAATAAGAAAAAAATTCCAGGATGGAACGAGGTTAAAACCTGGGCCCTCTGCGTGGGAGCCCAGTATTCAACCTCTGAGCCATCCCGGTGCTTGAAACTGCTTTGCAAAAAGGTCCTATACAGGCTTCATGTCGGGAAGGAACCACATTAGCATATGCAATATAGCGTGGTAGAAGAGTAAAATAAGTGCCAAGCGTCGCACAACGAGAATTCTGTTACAAGGCGTCACACAATGCGAATTGCGCAACGAATAGGTTGTTGAATGCTTCCAACCCATTACAAAGGGCTCTGCCATAATTCTTCATCGTCATCAGGCACAGCATCAAAAAAGTGCGCATAATGCCTTACATGCGTATAGCAGGTACCAACGCTCTCCGTAGAATGACGAAAATGACACATTGCCTGCTGCCCTACTTCTCAAAAATTACAATGATTTATAGCGTAGTGGGTTCCTCGCAAGTGCACTTGTATTGGTTGGCAAGGAAGCCCATAAGCGCATGATCCATTTCCTCGGGGTCCCAGTAAAATTTCAATGATTTATAGCAAAGTGGGTTCCTCGCAAGTGCACTTGTATTGGTTGCCAAGGAAGCCCATAAGCGCATGATCCATTTCCTCGGGGCTTCAGTAAAATTACAATGATTTATAGCGTAGTGGGTTGCTTGCAAGTGCACTTGTATTGGTTGCCAAAGGTGCACGTTAAAGAACCCCAGGTGGTCGAAATTTCCGGAGCCCTCCACTACGGCGTCTCTCATAATCATGTCGTGGTTTTGGGACGTTAAACCCCAGATATTATTATTATGTATTGGTTGCCAAGGAAGCCCATAAGCGCATGATCCATTTCCTCGGGGTCTCAGAAAAGTTCTTCGCCCCCCACCCCGTCTCTCTCCCACGTCAACGTATGTTATACAGCATGACGGGAGAGGGAAATAGCGACCGGGCGTCACCCAATGCAAATTACATAACTGGTGGGCCGTTTAAAGCTTCCAACCCACTACAAAGGGCTGAGTCATAATTCTTCATCGTCATCAGTCGTCGCGTCAACAAAGTGCACATAATGCCTTACAGACGTGTAGCTGGTGCCTCGCTTCTCCGCAGAATGACGAATAATGTCTTAGTAGGTGCTTTCCAACTTCACAAAAATTGTTATTTATGGCGTAGTGGGTACCTTTCTAGTGTACTTGTATTGTAGCCCCAAGAGAGCTTAGAACGGGCTCTAGAAACGCCGCTCTTCCAGCTTTCGCTGTGACTGTGCTGCGGTTTCAGCGCAGGCCTGGCGTTTTTTTCGCAACGTCGAATTCTTTGACGTTGCGAAGAGCATACGTGTGCATTCTTTTCGATATTCATGTTTTGATCGTGCTGATCGAACCCGCAACATGCGAGTGAAGTGAATTGCACACGGCTAGAGTCTCAGCATGGCTGTAACACAAGCGCTACTGAATGGGATGTTAAATGCTTGTGTTCCGTTGAAGACGTAACTCCGCGTTCCCGACTGCGCAAGTAATGACGACGGCGTATTATGTTTGCAAAACGTTAAACGTGCGGTCCCGTGCAGCAGCGATGGCGCTACTCGCTGGCGGCCTACTTACTGCGGCAAATCAGTAGGTCTGGCCCGGTACTTATTACATTGGAGTACCGTTCAGCTGATACGTCAATTACAGTTCATGCAGTTTTATGTAGCACGCACAGGATTTCGAAAAGTATCGATGCACGGTATGTGAGCTGAAGTATAACCTTTCACACCGCAGCAAGTAATTAGGTGACGAGTACTTAGCACTTTCCATGGTTTGAGAAAGTGTTTTGGTCTCATATCCATTTCATAGCAGCTCACGAGTTCATCCGGTGAAAGTGGCACGGTCCGTACGTCCTCACGTCCTATCTGTTCCTATGCTAACAAACGGGTTGACCCTCCTCCGAGCGCCATCTTGAATCGCACGGCGCGCCACCTACAGTTCGTGGGCATTGCGAATACCCTTCTACGTGCTGCGCTCTCAGCGCGATGTGACAATGCGGAGAGCATAGCTCCTTGGAGCGGCCGTATTCTCCTACACCAACGTTTTGTAGATACGGGAGATCGGATACGAAACAGTTAGCTGCCAGCCTCACTTCAAGTTGTTGCTATCGCGTTCATTCCTTCGCCTTGGCGGTGAAACTGACTTTTTTTTTTCACCAACAATTTTTCTCTTTTTCTTCCTTTCTGTATATTTCTTTCTCTCTCACTGTACTCGTTATTTCGCCCATACGAGTTATTGCATCTCACGCTGGACCAATCGACGCCGCGGGAGAATGCACGCCAGATGCACATGTTCGGCGCGAAGCATAAAATGAAGAGGATGAAGAGAGAGCGCGCTGGCCGAGCTATTGCGCTGCGCGCGCTAGATAGGTAGAGGCCCTTCATGATGATGATAGTTTATGCGAACGCGTAACGGCATAACGAAAAGCATAACAGCTGCGCCGTAAAAAATAAAAAGTACTCGGTGCTTTCTTTTCTTTTTTGCTTTCCATTTGATATTGCGACTCATCTTCTTTATCTGGAAATGAATGAGTCACGACAGCAAACGTACAGTCATGGACAGTTTAAAAACGAAGAAGTTACATTTAACTAAAACGCGCTCCTTCTTTCTTGTTTCAGCCAGTAACCGTAATGTTACTGTGAGATTTTTTGCACGCTTAAGACGTAAACCATCTTCGGGATCAACATAATCAGGCGGTCCGAGATGGTGTTTTCGAACTACCACCCGTGAATATTATTCTCCCTCTTAAATTTCTTGTTCGCGTTTAGTTTGTCCATTACTGTACCATTCACAAACCCACTTACCAGCTACCCTAGCCTGCCATTGGGTTCTCTTTCTTTTTTTTTTTTTGAGCCGCGCTGTTATAATAACGTCTGTTGTTTCGTGGCCCACGGGCAACATCTGACCAAACAAGATCGTAAAAATGATCGTGAGTCGTCGATCGTACATTCGTTATTCATCTGGTATGTAGTTTACCTGTAAAAGTTGATTATTATGCATGTTCCACAAATGCGCGCTCTATTAAAGTTTGCGCATGATCTATATCCACGACAAAAAAAAATTCAGGAGCCCCTGTCCTATCGGCAAAATTGGGGCAAGCGAAGCTTGGCGTGTGCATGCACGACTTACTATTTTTCCTATTTTCTTTCTTTCTTCCTTTCTTTCTCTCTTTCTTCCTTTCTTTCTCTCTTTCTTTCTTTCTTGCGATTGCGCTGCGCAGTGCTCCCTCCTAACTGTTTCCTTCCTCCACGCCGGGAATTAGACCTCCATCCACGTGCTTGGCAGCGCAGCACTTCACTTGCTACAGGCAACAACGACGGTCATGGCTTCATACCCAAACAACAATGAAATGTGGAAACGCGAAATGGCGAGTTACCTCAGTAACCTACAGATAAAGGATCAGATTGGCGTATCAGAAAATGCCTGATCGTCGACAAGGCCACGATCGAGAGAGCATCATTTTTAAATGCGAAGCATTTCTTAGCGAACCTAAGGCACTTTGAGCGTTCCTCTCCATGTATCTATCTATCTGGCCTCCTCCATCTAGATGCTCTTCTGTTCACCTTCTTAACTTGGTATAGACTAAAATTGACGTAGGAGGGCATAAGGCTATCATGAATATGACTGTCTGGTCATGACATGAATGACGTGAAAATCTTGTCGTGTACATCATGAAACCCTTTCCTACAGCCACGTGTGGCACATACCCGTATACCACGGCCCGCAGTATGCGGGCATGAGCCAGCGGTGATTCACAGTTGATATCTACCCAGGAACGGCGACAACAGACATTGGTAATTGAAATGCGAGATCTTTAAGAGACTCTGGCATCGGCAGCGTTGATCCGACGTATGCAAATAATAAAAATCAGGACCCCAGCAGGAATGGCACCCAGGCATTCTCCGTGTCAGTCATGTATTCTACCACAATGCCACGCCAGGTCTTGAAAGTGCTTTGGAAACGATCCTATGCAGGTATAATGTCGGTGCAGGGTCAATTGTGGTTGCAGTGCTAGCTATCTAAATTTATAACAAGGTAATATAAATTGCATATGTACTGTTATGATACTGACGTCATATCAGGCTAACGTCAATTGTAACTCTTGTGGGCTCCGCTTTCCAACAGTCTAATAAACATTATATATGCTCTCTTTTGACTCCGCAAGCAATATTCAGGCGCTGCTCGACCACGGAGGAATACGCTAACAAATGATATTCACATCATCGCATCGTAGCGTGCACTTCGCTTCGATAAAGCTGACGTCTGTGCTCTAACGGGAGCGCTGACGTTGCGTCAGACTAAAAATTGTCCTTTAAATGCCAGTGTAGTCGAAGTGTCAATAAGCCTACGATGTGCACACAACCGCTGCATTTACAAAAACACGTCGATGTACCTCTTAACTCTCGTCTCAAAGCAATGAAATGCAGCATAGACAGGTACTCGCTGACTGCTTCGCAGAAAACCGATCCCCACAATGCGTGGGATCTGCCAAATATTTCGTAATTTCCGTGTTCTGAAAACGGTTTTCAGAGAATTCGTCTACGTTAATGGTACATTTAGATCTTCACTGCAGGACACTGCATGGTTATGAAGGATACCAGGGCTAGATGCGCCGGTTACAAGACTGTGCAGGTTCCAAGAGATCAGAGTCATCGCTTTGTTTGAACAGCCACTTTCCCCCAAGAATTTGAGAACTTTGGCCTGTGAAAGACGTCACCGAAATTAAAACAGCATGCACTACTAGTTGATACAGTGCGTGCAAATGCGCCCTTTCTTTTTAAATAACAGAAACACCATTGAGGGGCACTTAAGATGCAAGTAGTCCTTTACATTGGCTGCAAGAGGTTTTCTGTTGGTTACGTCGCTTGTGGTGGTAAATGATACTCTGGAATTAGTAGGCATGTGGGGCGTAAAATACTAAAAACAAGAACAAAAATTAGTTTTCTTCACTCATAACCTATTGCAGCAAAATCATCGATAGTTGCTTGAGGCCGTCATTAGGACAAAGAACAGAATATTTCGCTATATGATGTGACACAGTTAAATTCTCCAGCTAAAGGGAAAAATTGAGGAACACAAAAAAATGTGAAGCAAGGTCTATGTACATTACAGCAATTTTGAAGTAAGACACATGCTCTTTACGTATGTGCTCGGCTACTGCAGAGTGGTGCGCAAGACATTGACTTAGGCAGGTTGTGATTACCAGGGTTCACGACTGTAAAGAACTCGCTACAGACATATTCCGCTGTCGGATAGCGCCACGAAAAAAAAACGTAATGGCCTGCTCGAATCCGCATGAAATGGCGCCTCCCTAGCACTTTTCATTGCGTACGTGAGTACTTTGTCTCGTTATATTGCTCAGTCTTGCTACGCACGTCCAATAGGAACGTATGCACTGTATTAAGGCGAAAGCCTTTAATGCCCCGTACTCGTGGCGTCCGTCCGTGCCCTGGCACGGTGGCCTCTCCCCCTCACACTTTCTCAGCAATCACGGGATGGCACAGCGGCGCATAGCAACAGTTGCGCGTTGCTCTTTAAACGCGCGTTGCGCAACTGTTGCGCAAGGCGGCGGCGGCGTCCGTCCGTGCCTCCTCACACTCTCTCACCAATCATGTGATGGCATAGCGGCGCGCGCGGCGACGTTCCTTCGTCAGACGTCTCGTTGCAGCAGCCGAGTTAGCCGGATGGTTCCCAAGCGGCCCGGTGATGATTGCACGGCAGGCGGTTCGGAGAAGCATCCCAAGAATGTAAGAATGTGAATTCCCCCGATACCCTGGGATAGTCAGTCGAATGGCCACAGGCTTTCGCCAAACACACTTTGGAATTTACAAAGAGTCCTTCAATTTTTTACTTCGCAATAAAATAAGCTTTTGTGTTATGAGTGACCCTGGTATAATGCAAACGTGCTACGCTCTAAGGATTGTGGTTTTGGTAAAATGTTGCTCTGTTTCCGCAGCCTGTCACAAGGTTTACTTAGGTACGCATGTCGACCATGTGATCAGTGAGTTTATTTTTTGTTTCTTTTTCTTTTCTAGTAGAGCCACCATTCATTGTTCAAGAAAGGGCTATAACGGCGTATATAGATAACAAAGGCAGGTTGCGTTTCATCATGCGAACAGGCGTCCATCAAAGCGTTCACCTGGAGGCAATCGGACGGCGTGTCCGTACTTGCCACATCTACAAAGCCCCACCCCATTATGGCCGCATGCAAAAAAGGGTACACGGTCCAAAGAGTGTGGTCCGCTTCTTTTGCGCCTTTGCGATTCCTTGCACTTCCCTACGAGAACTGTGTTTCACCGCAGTGTTAACTAAGCCACCTTCTCGCCAAGCACGCATGGAGCCTTCTTCTGACGCTTTCCGCCAGCTTGTCGGCCGGCTGCATTATTTCCGTCGTCGCCTTCCGCTTCCTGCGCGAGATGACTTCATCGTGTGAGCCGCAAAGAGCCGAAGCCCCGGAGCTCATACACAACGCCCACGCCTTCTGTCAACACGCCAACCAGACCACACCCTTAGCACACACGTCGTCGTCTCTATTTTCTTGTATACGCTACAGCTAACGCGCCGGTATGACGTCACTGACTCTTTGCTTTCTCGACCGATAAGGCATCCAGAGCGTCGCGGCGCCGCCCGGTGCGCGTTCGTCCGGTGGTGGATCACAGATGGGAGAGACCTCCCTGGGTTGTCGTTACCCACCGCCAGACGGCGTCGTGATGCTTCGAGCGACTCATTCACGCTGGGTAGCGGGATCGGCTCCGGTGGTTTTGCAACGGCTGCTTTCTGGAGCGTGAGCTGACGAACGATAAGAGAGCTGAGGAGAAGACGGTGCGACAGAGATAGCTGGGCGGAGGCGAATATCATAAAGAAAAAAAAAGAGAAGGAAGCGAGAAAAGTTGGAGGACAACGTCAAAGGAGGAGCCGTCTCGAGAGTGATAATACGAAGGCAGCGGTATATCACGAGTACCACGCAGAGACCGCATACGTATCCGGCTAGTGTGTCTCAGAAGTTATCGGGAGCTTATAGAAGCCAACATTTACACCCCTACACAATTCAGCTCCTCTCTTTGCCTCCTCGCACGCGGTGCGTGGAGATAAGAACGTCACGAACAATTCGTCGCTCGGGGTATCTCCCGTAACAACCTCGGCGTGCCGGCAACGCCTCAGCAAGACAGGACAACTCTACGCTGTGGTTGCATCGTCGAGAACCCACAGGCGAAAACGGTGAGTCACACAAGTGCGTATTTGTCTGTAGCAAGCCGCAACAATGTCATTCGCAGGTTCTCCCTATCAGCTACTGTCGTTGAAGGAGTAGGTGTGTAAAGGCACGCGGTGACTAACTTGCAGGCACGACATCACAGTGCGCACAAACAAACCGTGGCTTCCCGCGATGGTTCAAAACCGATGAATCGCTCTTGGATCCGGGATATGCGTAGAGCCATTCGTTCGTCCCCAAATAAGACCATACAGGTTACAGCAAACTCTAGGTGAGTAACAACCGCATGAGACTCCTTCGTGCAACCATATGCTGTACAGAGGCAACACCGGTAGCCTGCCGCTCTTGTTTTTTGCTGGTGTACATGAAGTGCCAATATAAGGCATAAGACTGATGTTGACAGCTGCGCATGAATCGTTTTGTTTTGTTTGTTTGTTTGTTTTTGTTTTTTCTGATGACCTTAAAACGTGTCATCACGGGGATATTTCGATTTCGAACCTGGACGTTTGCGGCAAACAGTGTATGCTGTGCGAACTGAAATGCTGATATTTACATACACCCCATGTGTACACACACACGTGTGTACACATGCAGACAGAAATGATTTGAGAAATCTGTTCAGCTTTATATATTAAACCACACTCACTACCATTGATAACGCCTACCCCGAAATAAGAAATAAAGATGAGCGCTTGTTTGCATGTCACATGGGTATAGGAATTAAAGTGCAACTCTATGCTTCAAAAAACGGTATAGAACTTCCATGGCCAATTCTACTCTATATAAACAAAGTCACATTAGGATACTGAGCGATAGGCTTGTTGGCTGGTATGCATAACGTGATGAAAAGTGAACACTCAGGATCTGGGCTGATAAATTACGTGATAATCCGGTTTCGCAATGATAACCATTGCACGCAAGGCCCTGAAATACGGTGCTTACTGTGAACCATGGCTTGAGAACCCAACGGTGGCAGAAACTCGAAGTCAGCGTAACGAACTCATTCGAGTAACGCATCTAACAGACACAGCATCAAATTAAATCAAATGCTTTAAACATTGAGTAATATTACTGTCAGATGAGCTTTACCAATGTTTCTGCCATTCGCACACCACTTACAGCGAAAGCTGTTATGAGATCACAACAACGGCCGTTTTTGGCGCCGTAGTTGTCCGCCGCCAGTGTCCGTAACCGCTATCGCACGAAATAAGAAAAAAAAACGAGATAAGGAAAAAATTCTGGGATGTAACGGCGTTCGGACCTGGCCCTCAAAGTCGCAGCCCAGTGATCTACCACAGAGCCATGCCGGTGCTTGAAACTCCTTTGCAAAAAGGCCCGATACAGGCTTCATGTCGGGAAGGAACCACATTAAGGTATGTAACATAGCGTCGTATAAGAGTAAGATAACGAGCCGTAACACAGCGCGAACTCTGTAACCAGGTGTCAGACAATGCGAACTGCGCAGAGAGTGGGCTGTTGAATGCGTCCAACCCATTACAAAGGGCTCTGCCATAATTCTTCATCGTCATCAGACACAGCATCAACAAAGTGCACATAATGCCTTACAGGTGTTTAGCGGATACCACTGTTCTCCGCAGAATGACGAAAAATGGCATAATGGCTGCTTCCCTACTTCACTAAAATTGTGATGTATAGCGTAATGGGTTCCTCGCAAGTGCACTTCTATTGGTTGCCAAGGAAGCCCATAAGGCCCACATGATCCATTTCGTCAGGGTCTCAATAAAGTTCCTTTCCTCGCTTTCTCTCTTTCGCACGTTAGCAAATGTTATATAGCGTGGTGGGAGAGTGAAATAGCAACCGGGAGTCACACAATGCGAATTACGTAACTAGTGGGTAGTTTATATCGTCCAACCCATTACAATAGGCTCAGCCATATTTCTTCGTCATCAGCCGTCGCATGTGTAAGGCATTATGCAGATGTGCCTAAGGGCAGACTTTCCAAGATAAAAAAAAATCTGTAGCTGGTACCTCATTTCTCCGCAGAATGACGAATAATGGTGTAGTGGGTGCTTCCCAACTTCATAAAAATTATTATTTATAACGTAGTGGGCACCTTGCTCGCGTACTTGTATTAGTAGCCCTAAGAGAGGTTACAACCGGCTTTAGAAATGCCGCTCTTCCAGCTTTCGCTGTGATTGTGCTTCGCTTTGCGCACGGGCCTGCCGTTTTTTATTTCGCACTGCCTTCATAAACGCCCTTGAATACACATGCTTACGCGCTTATTGATTGCATATAAGAAAATATCGTTATTTTTATTCCCTATGCAGCAGTAGTGCCCCATCGGCAACAGTACTGAGAGTTCCTAAGTTTAATCTAGATATGCTAACCATCCGCAAATATACGTGAATCGACATCTGGTACCTTTTTCTGCAAACCATATATTTTCATTTTTTTATCGGCGCCGACAGTTGCAAAGGTGTACCATAATATCAAATTTCAAAAACGAATCTAAGGGTCGCTCTCATTAGATTTTATAGTTCAGCATTAGGAATTGTCGATTACTGGTTTCCGCTGAAATGTAAGAAATGAGGCTAAGAGAGACAAGAAAGAGGTTCAAAATTGTGGTGGTTTGGACCTGTTCGCTGTGGATCACAAGCAATTTGTAGCGCAAGAAGCACGGGCACAAAAGAAGACAAGAGACGGCATATGAGCGCCTACAAATCATTTCAGAAGGAGGTGCAGGTGAAGGCTACTTCGAATGGTTGTGCTCCGATGAAGCACGGCGCCTGCGCCAGTACAACCCTTGCAGTCCGAATTCACTGTGCGCATAACATGCCTTTGATATCCAGTCAACAAATAAGGATGCTCGCCCGAACCATGTAAGTCTTCATAAACAAACGACAACGAATCAAAGTGACGACCACAAGAGATAAGACAGAGTTTGCAGAGATATCAAAGTTGATCAACAAGAGAAACTCATACACGTGCGGAATTCTCACGTCAAATACATGGGAGCAACTGTAAAAAAAGTTGGAGGACGCTTGAGCTACGCCTCAGTAGTAGAACGCGCAATGGGGCCCCGTCCGCATCACTTTCTCAATGGCTAGCCTGCCTTCACTTCTTGGTGGACACCTAAACCATGCCGCTAGGAAATAGATGGCCGTGCGAGTAACATTGGCCGTTTAAAACTACCCTATATTGCACACTGCAAGTACCGCTGCAAAGTGCCCACTGCGCCGTAATACTCCTTTTTGCGAATAAGCGAAGTAACCAGAACGGGTCCGTAAGGCAACACGCGAACCTACGCAGCTGCTCACTTTGTTGATTCTTTTGCTGATGATGATGAATAAATATGTCTGAGCGCTTCGTAATGAGTGGGCCTTTAAGACCCTCACTCGTTGTGCAATTTACATGTCTTGACGCCTGGCGCAATTCTACGCTTCTTCCACGCAACATTACATGCGTTAAGGAGACTCCTTGCATCACGTGACATTCGTATATATGTTTTTTTTTTCCAAAGCAGTGCCAAGCAATGGCTTGGCTCTGTGGAAGCCTGCCTGCCACTCACAAGGCTTCGGTTCGATTCGTACTCCAATCTAGTATTCTTTAATAATTTATTTCTTTGGATCTACCTTGAATTATCTCTCACAGAAGACGCTGACATTTTGCTCAGTCAACGACGCCGGCACTGATGCGGACACCGCAATTTCTGCGAAGCGAGCTCTTTAACGCTATCGCGTCCAAATGGCGGCAGCATCAAATCTGCTAAAAAGAATTCTGCAAAGGATGGACCAAAACGCAAGCAATAAAGGATAAACAAGACCACTATAATTAACAATCGCAATCACATAGTGACGGCAAGATTATCTTTTTCTGAAATTTTATTTTATTCCTAATAACTAAGTGAAAAGGGGTGGCCGTAGCCAAAAATTACCGACAATTCCTTCACTTATTTGCATTTAAATTAAAAAGAAAAGACTTTGTGAAGGCGGCAGAAGGCATCTATTAGGTGCCGCTCGCAGGCAACTTATCCAACTTTACTAGGTGAAAGCAAAGCCGAATAAGAGGTCATAGTTCTGTATGTTATTATTCATGAGTTTTAAAAGGCCATACGAGATATGTCCCACGGAAAAGCAGCCGGAGAAGACGGCAAACTGAGGCGCCTTATGCTTAAGAATATTGCGAGACTGTATACAGAGTGTCCCAATTCCTTAGATGCACCTTTGAGCTGAAAAACATGCGAATATTAAGACATAAGAAAGGATACGTAAATAGTTACAGACCCATATTATATAAACTATTCAGGATAGTAATTTTGGATAGGGTAAGAGAAACACTTCATCTTATTCAACCGTGAGAGCAAGCTCCTTTCAGCTTCCTGTCACGATTGTAAAGGCTTTCATAGACTTAAAAAAAAGGATTTCGCTCAGCAGAGATATCGGCCGCTTTGGAGGCATTGGGTCGCTAAGTAGTACCTGAGACGCATGGGAATGCCCCAGCGAACATCTACAAAGATTCGACAGCTAGTCTGCTTATCCACAAGGAACGCAAAAAAAAAAATCGCGTTCAAGAAAGGGGTCAGGCAGGGAGGTCCAATCTCCCCCATGTTGTTCTCCACATGCTTAGAAAGAGTATTAAAATGGCTAGATTGGGTAGAGTTGGGAATAAAGATTGTAGGAGAATATCGCGACCACTTACGGTTTACAGATGACATCCCGCTTTTCAGCAACGATGGTGACGAATTGCAAAAAAAAAGAAATAATAAGAATAATGACTGACGGCCTAAACCGAGAAAGCATAAAATTATGACTATGCAGCAAACAAAGATAATGCTCAATAGCTTGGCGAGTGGACTACAATTCACGATCATGAAATAGATCCTTAAACATCTGTGCACGCATATGTATATTTAGGATAATTAATAACTATAGAATCTACTCATTAAGCGAAAATTCGCATGAGAACAAGCTGGAACACACACGTCTGACATTGACGTATCACGACAGGCCGCTGTCACTAAAGCAGAAATTACACAAGCATTGGATTCTTCCACTTCTAAGGTACGGGGTACAAACTTGGAGATTACGAAATTAACTCGAGAAGAAATTAAGGACCACGCAGCGTGCGGTGGAATAAAAATGATAGGCGTAACGTTGAGAAATAGGACGAGAGCCGATAGGGTCCGAGAACACACAGCAGTAGCTAATGTCTTTGTCGAGAGTGAACGAAAGAAAGCGGACGTGGGTGTCTCACGTGATGCGTAGGGCGGATAACCGATGTTAGGTGAGAATGGCCGAACTGATACCTAGGAATGGGAAGCGCCGTCGAGGCCGGCAGAAAGTTAGGTGGGGGGCTGAAATTGATAAATTTGCTGGAAGAAATGAAATGAATTCGCGTAGGACACGCTAAATTGGAGGCCATTGGCAGAGGCATTTGTCTTGCAAAGGGCGGAAGATATAGGCTGACGACGGTGTTGATAATATTAAAGATATTGTGTACAAACACGTCGCTGACAGTGACAATTATTCGCGTCCTCTAAAACCACCTGAGGTGCTTGAGCAACAAACTCTAGACTTGACGATCTCAGCACGCAATGTTTCCTTTATTCAGTGTTATCATTGTCATGAGGCTCCAGCTAAACGAAATGTTCATAGCGCTAATTTAGAAGTCCTTCAGTTTAGCGACTGGCACTTAACGGCATTACGTGGATGTGTCAAATATTGCGAATGGGCTTACCTTTCTTTGCACCAACTTTATATTTCGCGTTCTCGAAAGCATGAATATTTTTCCACATTTTTAAGGCCAGTTCCCTCGAACATTTTCATTCGATTCAACAATTTCTCTATCAAATCACTTCAATACGCTCAGCTGGCGAGTGCAGAAAAGTTATTGAAAATTTATTAGCAGGCTTAGATTACACAAGGTACTACCGACCATATTTCAAATATCGATATGACGGCATGCAAGTCAGCGATGGAATAAGATGCGCTTTTCTAATTCCGCAGTTCCTGCTAGATTACAGCAAGTCTTCGATGACAACCAGTTTCTGTTGCGATTCATGTCGAAGCGTAGCGCGAGGAAAAACAGGACACAAACAGGACTCGTCCAGTACTCTACGTCACTTCAGTTGTGTTGCGATACCAAAAAGTACAATCAGTTGGCCTTTATCTCAGTGAGAAAACTTAAGGAAGTGAACATGTCTTTGATTCTTGCATTGCGGTTCAGGTGAGGCAGGTATTCCGAACCAGCGTTACGGTCGGTCGCTGCATAAACGTGCTCGAAACAGCCAATGAAGGTTACGGGAATGTTGCAGACAAGAAATATGGGGGAATAACGCAGATAGTAAGGTCGCGGAGTGTTATTCACTCGACTGTAGCTATCAGGCAAGCACCACTCCCATACGCATGCGTGCACCTTGTTCCATGAGCGCCACTCCACGCACGGTGATATCTTTATGAGACCTGGCAGACCGCGACTTTCCGGATCGTGTGCCGGGAGACGCGATAAATATGCCAGTGTTCTGTCACTCCGGCTGTCTACAAGGAGTTCCTATGGCTGCGTCGAGCACAAGCCGTGCATGCGAGTGCGAAACACCGCGGGAAATCGACCCGCATAATTTTCAGTTCAGCACAAAGCGCTATAACAGGAAAAGTAAAGCCACCTAAGACGTTCCGCCGGCGCGCGCCGTTGCTTAAGTACAAAAAGTACGCTTAAACATATGTGCCAGGCAGAACACATCTGAGACGAAAAATAACTCAAAGTGAAATAACGACGTTGCCGTCCCCGTCAAAAAGTATAGGATGATTTCTTCATGATCAGTTACTGCCATTAACATTTCGGAAGACGAATAATGGGCAATTTCGGGCTGTACAACACATTCATAAGTGTCTTCCTGAAGTGAGACAAGCTATTGCACACCGTTTAAGGCACTTCATAAGATGAAAACCTCTATGCAAAATCACCCGAGGTCACTCAAGTTTTCTCAGGTCACGATAAACCTCGCCGTGACGCGTAGCCAGGGGCTGACACACTAAGCGCATGCACCTGCTCCCCGCCGCCCGCCCCACACACACGCGAAAGGAAACTGAACGAACTAACAGCACGAACACTGGACGCAAGAGAAGAAGCACACAACACGAGCGTTGCGTACCAACCATCCCTCCAACAAACATTACTACAAAAGAAAGCCTTGTGCCCACCTTATAATACCTAGCATGAAACGCCTCAATACAACGCCCACACCGAGACAACGTTCCGTCGGGACGTGCTTTCTTGACGTCACGCAGGAAGAATATTCCTCACTACGCCACTGGTCTCGCCTGACGTACAAGTTTCTTTCGGGCATTGCGGTCCGTTCCCCCTTGAAGAGCTTTCTCCTTATAAACCCGAGCAATCGATCCCAAACTCTTGGTATCGGTCATTTAAGCTAAACCAGGTAACGTCTTTTCAATGATGCATCAGTAGTATATTGTCACGGGGCCGTGACGTGGACGAAGACCGCAGGCGACGTGTCCGAGATGAAAGTCTTTATTTGGCCGAACTTGTGGCCGAGAAACGGAAAGGTAATTTACAGCAATACACACTGTACGCACTGATAGCGGCGAAAAGAGCATCGACCATCGATCAATTGACAAGCGGTGAAGCGCGTCGGCATTTAAACATGTGCCGTCGAATATTCCAGCGCTTATCGCTGGCTGTCGTGCAAATTCTAGAATAAGCTCGAGTGTGCGCGTCTTGCGCGCAATCACAACAAAACGATCCACAATGATCGCGAAGCTTCTCGAACAATGAGGCGCGGTTTGCGCTGAGCGTTGCTGACAATCTTTGTGGGCGAAAACCGAATGCAGCAAGAGTGGTAATAAGAAAGTCACGAGGCAATATATAGGATAATATCGTTTTTCTGTCTGAAAGAGCCAAATCTCATTTACGTCCAAAGAACAAAGAGCAAAGACCAAAGTACAAAATAAAAGTGCAAGCTTCACACACATGTGCATGGCGGATGATTAACGCTGTTGGAATGGCAAGTAGTCTGCTTTCCGTTTGTTAAAAGGTTGATTCTTTTAACACCTAATGCGTATTTGTAAGCAACTTCTCTATTCACTTTCGGTCAATTAAGGGCTCGTAGCACGTTCCCGTGCTGTAAAAATAATTTGCGATACCAATTATCATAGACATACTCCACCCATCAAGTAGACCAGTTCGTTCCTTGCGTACATTCGAAAAACAACGAAACAAAAATGACTTTCTGGAACAGCATGTGCCATTCATCGTGACGAAGATTTAAAGCGCTCCTTTGGATCTATGCGAGCAGCAAAGAAAGCTTTTGTGATTGATGACGCTCCAAATAGTCTGGCTTATAAAGCATGTCACACTATGCTAACAATCTGTATCTGCCGCCTGCTTCAGAGCACGCGCTGGCGCTGCAACGAGCGTACAGAAAACGCGCGCTCGCCTTCGCGCAGGGCTGTGAGGGCCCGGCGAAACATAAACACGTCGTGTGTTTGGATTGGTCGACGTCAAAGCGCAAGAAGCGGCCTTGATCTCGTACAGGGAGGATCAGGGTTGCCTGGATGTATTCTTGGCACTCTCCTCCTGCCCGCGTGCTCTGATTGCGATCGGCCTAACCCTTTTTTCTTACCACGATGTTGGTCACGAGGCCAGCTAGCTTTAAAGGAGAACCTTTCTAACACGAAACTCTAGCCTTTTATTATTATTACACAGCTAGAACTGAACGGTTCCGCTTATGCGACCTGTGCCTTTTAACCCTTCTACACGGCCGGCAGGTACTGACCGTCCCCCTACTGGTAACAAATGCAAACATTTCTTTATTGCGATAGCAATTATAATGACACTATCGCCGCGTTCTTGCCGTGGCCGCCTCCGTGAGATTGCATATAAAGTACAAATCGATAATATTGCCACGCACGTTGTATGTTCTATGTGCGAGTGAAAGCTGTAGCAAAAATGAAACGAGCCGGTTGTCTCCCCCGTGCGAAAGGCGCAGGTAGAACTGAGAGAGGGGGAGCTGCGTGTCTTCCACACGAAACGCGTACTTTGACTAGTCAAAGGTGTTCGCCCGCGGTCGCGACGCCGTATCTTCACAGGAGATCAGCCACGGCTTATACTTTTCTACATGTTGTGCTCTCATCGCAAAGTTTGCGTTAAGGCCAAAAACACCACGAAAGTCCCTTCGGTCACTGTAGCGGCCGCGTTCCCTTACGCCAATGTTTTGTTGAGTTATACCAGGGCTCATGCGAAAGGAGTAGGCTGCTAGCCTTATATCGCTTAGAATAACAGACAGCTGATCTAGTTGGTAAATATTCATTCTAAAAAGACAGGGCGTGCAAACACGGACACAAGAAAGAAGTCAGGACACCACAAACGCCGACTAACAGCTGGAGAGACGCACAACGGCGGAAAAGAAAGAAGGCACAAAAATTTATCTGCGCATGCCCATGCAACAGGCGAACCTATCAATCCGGCACGCGTGGCGGTATACGTGGAAGATAACTGTTAAGGCATTTGATTTCATCTTTATGCAAGTTAATCGACGGTTGGCTCACTCATGCGCTACCACTATTCTCGATATGCAATGCTTCAATCATCAGGCGCGTTTCTTCATTTCTATGCCGGTACAACACTGCGCATTCATCGAATTTTGGCGTGCACTTACAATCTCGACAATGTAAAGATAGATTAGAAGGTGAGCCTCCTTATACCGCATGACATTCCATTCTGTTGCTATCGCCAGGCACGTAGCCAGGATTGTTTTTTCTGGGGGGGGGGGGGGAGGGGGGCAAGGCCTAATTGGTCGAAAGAGTCTTTCCATGACAAAAAAGAGAAAAAAAAAAGTTGCCCGGGTCGAATTTTGGCTGGACGAATTTCGGGGGGGGGGGCTCCCCCCCCTTGCCTACGTGCCTGGCTATCGCATTCATTGCTTCGCCCTTGCGGCGAGACTGACTTTTTGCCGCTCATTCACTATGTCATTTGCAGATAGCTAATGATCATCGTCTGTGCCTCATATAGAGAGGCGTGAACAGATAGTGGAATGCACGCACAGTCAAAGCACAGACGTTTACGAACCGAGCGAAAAATTTAGGCGCGACGAGTAACTGTTAGCAGTCTGTTGGTTTTGGCTAATTGGTACGCCTAGTTAAGCAGCAGAATTGCCCACAGTGAACGTGGGACGAAGGACAGAAGGAAAGTGAAGATCGAGCGCTGCTGTATGTTTAATAGTTGCGCAATATTTCATATGCATTGTTCGTTATATTATGAAAAAACATTGAGTGCACCTCTCGGCAAGGTATCAAGCTTGTTTCACAAGATCGGTTCATTAGCCAGATCTTTTTATTCAGACGCAGTGAAAAAAGTAGCTGCTTACAGAAAAGGAATGACGTTTTCTTGCATCTGGATATAGTTCTACCACGTGTGTCCAGTTGTGCTTGGATAAACTGCGGGCATAAGTAGGAAGGCCTTCCTGCAAATAAATCCACCTTAAGGGCGTGGGGAAAATGCATATATTCGGTGGAAAGAAGGCTGGTATGTGAAGCTCTCCGCCAAATTATGCAGCCGTGGCGGCGCGTAGAATTACAAATGAGCGTAAGTGGCGATGTGGGTTTGTTAGTTTATCATTAGGAGCACCTGATTATAGCGGGTACTCGACACATAAACAACAGAAGCCGTAGATTTCATTCGGACATGGAGCGCAATATTGACCTTTTCTCTAAGCATGTTTTCTAACAGAGGCCTGTTACTTGCACCGACCAGCTCCTTCGGAACAGAGGATATTGAAAGTGCACAAAAATTTTGCACATATCGCTCGCTAAATATATTTTTTAAACATTCTACATGTATTACAAGCCTGCAAGGCACCTTACACATTCTTTACACATTACACATGCCTTACACATTATATATGACAAAGTCTCTTTGATACTTCGGAAAGAAAAATATTTCAAGGCCACCGCATTAAAGAACCACCGGTGTTAAAAGTTGATCCGAAGTCTTCCCCTGCGGCGTCCGACCTGAACAACGATACAGCTTCAAAACGTTAAAGGAGTGTAGACGGGAAACTCATCGGTGAATATTTCAAAAACTCCTGCCAATTAATGCTCAGGAAACATCCG
This sequence comes from Rhipicephalus sanguineus, assembly GCF_013339695.2. Taxonomy (NCBI): domain Eukaryota; kingdom Metazoa; phylum Arthropoda; class Arachnida; order Ixodida; family Ixodidae; genus Rhipicephalus; species Rhipicephalus sanguineus. Next base: position 58,640,056 of record NC_051182.1, read on the forward strand.
TGTGGCGACATAAATTAGTTTCATGCGAGACAAATATCACGTGATGTACCAAACAGCAGCTGCGTCAGTTCTACCAAAACGACAGCTGCGTCAGTCCTGCCGAAATGCACACCGGCACCAGTCCTACCAAAACCCACATCTGTACCAGTTCTACCAAAACGCGCAGCTGCACCAGTTCCACAGAAACGCGCAGCTCCACCACTTCTACCAAAACGCGTAGCTGCAACAGTTTTACCGAAAACGCAGCTGCACCAGTTGTACCGATACTCGCAGTTGTACCAGCTCTACCAAAAAGCGCAACTGCGCCAGTCCTAACTGAAACGCAGCTCCACAAGTTCTGCCGAAAGCGCAGCTGCACCAGTTTTACCGAAACAGGCAGCTGCGGCTCCAGGGAAGAAGACCGTATGGTCATCGCTATTGGCGTCGAGGGAATCCCACCAGGAGCATCTTCCTGGACGCCAGCAATTGCAACGTGCAAAATCATTTTCTTTTTGATCACTTTGCATTGGGCGCTGAAACGTTTTCATGCTACACGTGGCCGCCATCATCATATTCGCCATGCACATCTCCAACGTCACACCTTTTACAGCGAAAGCTGTTATGAGATCACAACAAGGGCCGTTTTTGGCGCCGTAGTTGTCCGCCGCCGCCTGTGTCCGTAACTACTATCGCTCGAAATGAGAAAAAAAAACGAAATAAGAAAAAATTTCCAGGATGGAATGAGGTTCGAACCTGTGCCCTCTGCGTGGGAGCCCAGTGTTCTACCTCGGAGCCATGCCTTTTTTAGGGGCGAAGCTCCTTAAGGCGGCACCCGTTCGTCCCTCGTAGTCGTAGTAGTGCGTAACCAGTCGTAACGCTAGTACCAGATCTTGACCTCCAAGGTGGTGCCGGTGGGAGATTTTTCCTGTGCGTTGTTGAACAATAAAAAATTCGCAGCGTGCGCGTTAACTAAAAGCCGAATTCTTCTGTCTCTCATTCCCCATTAGCAGCCATTGGCATATTCCAGTAGGAAACGTTAGTAGAAGTAGAAGTGTAAGTGTTAGCTAAAAGCCGACTTCTTCTGTCTCTCATTCCCATTAGCAGCCATTGTTTACCTCCAAGGTAGTGCCTGGTGAGATTTCTCCTGTGCGTGATTAAACAATAAAAATTTTGTTCAAAACGCCGTTGATTGATGAAATAAACCAACGAAAGACGCCAGATGTTTTCTAAAAGCAAAACGAAAGAACGCCAGATGTTTCTAAAGCAAAACGAAAAGACGCCAGCTGCTTAACGAAAGACGCCAGATGTTTTCTAAAGCAATGGTTTTCTAAACAATGAAAATTCACAGCGTACATGTAAAATTAAAGTGAGCTGCAAGTCGTCATAACTCTCATCGAACCTTTAGTATAAACGCACCCGATCTCACGTCGGTGATGATGTACTGGGCAGAATTTACGGAAGATTCACGGTTTACCGATGAACCTCCGCAGCTTCGCCCACTCATCATCATTCACTCCGTGGATATGCTGTGATTTTTTTTCTCTATTTCCGGTTGTACATCACACAAACGGGGACAAAAGAATTATGTTACAAGACACCACAAACATGTAGGCACACATCTACCGTCAACCACTGGATAACCAACATTATGATTCAAAATTCCTTCATAGTAAACAGGCCCGGTGCTTGAAACTGCGCTGCAAAAAGACCGTATGCAGGCTTCATGTCGCGAAGGAACCACATTAACACATGCAATGTAGCGTGGTAGAAGAGTAAAATAACAACCAAGCGTCACACAACGCGAATTTTGTAACCAGGCGCGTCACACAATGCGAATTGCGCAACGAGTGGGTTGTTGTATGCTTCCAACCCATTACAAAGGGCTCTCCCATAATTCTTCATCGTCAGCAGCCGCAGCATCAACAAAGTGCACATAATGCCTTAAAGGTGTTTAGCGGGTACCACGATTCTCTGCAGAATGACGAAAAATGAAATAGTGGCTGCTTCCCTACTTTAAAAAATTATGATCATTTATAGCGTAGTGGGTTCCTCGCAAGTGCACTTCTACAGGTTGCCAAGGAAGCCCATAAGGCTCCCATGATGCATTTCCTCAGGGTCTCATAAAGTTCTTTCCCTGTCTCTCTCTTTCTCGTGTTGACCTATGTTGTATAGCGTGGTGGGAGAGTAAAATAACGACCGGGCGTCACACATGTGACTTGTGGGTCGTTTAGAGCTTCCAACCCATTACAAATGGCTCAGCCATTATTCTTCATCGTCATCAACCGTCGCATCAACAAACTGCGCGTAATACCTTACATGTGGTAGCTCGTTTCTCCGAAGAAGGACGAATGATGTCGTGGTGGGTGCTTCCCAACTTCACAAAAATTATGATTTGTGGCGTAGTGGGTAAGTTGCTAGTTTACTTGTATTAGTAGCCACAAGAGAGTTTATAACGGGCTCCAGAAATACCGCTCTTCTAGCTTTCGCTGTGACTGTGCTGCGCTTTCCGCGCAGGCCTGGCGTTTCTTCAGCTCTCTTTTGACGTTTTCGCTGATGGTTATAGCAGTCAGACCGGTAAAGGAGACGCGCTTCTTTTCTAGATTTCTATATTCAAGTAAATTAGCTTTATGTCCTCTGTTGTCTATCAAAATTCGTCACAGCATTCCTTCCAAGCACGCGAAGCTCATGCTGCAGTCAGGTTACCCTCCGATCGTGGTGTACACACACCTTTAAGCAACTAAATTTCATTGAATTCAACGGGCACGTGCTGCTTCACGTATGTACATATGCATTTTTGCATCGCTACCTGTTTGGGCGGTCCCTTTGCAGATGCGCAGCTCATCTTCCAAGATTACGTCCCCGTACGGTGCATGTCGCTTCCGCTAATGGATGTCGGTTTCACGCTGCTTCGCTGGACCGTGTGATGATGGCGCGACGCAATACCCGGTGATAATTTGCGAGCGCGCCCTCGGCGTTTTCCGGCTTCCTGTGCCGTCGACAGCACGTGTCGAAACTTACGAGGCTGTCCATTACAAGCACTCGTTTTCACTATCACCAAGGTCAGCACGTGTAACGTGTTTCCGTGTCTTCGTTGAATAACGCCACCTAGTAAGCGTTCCGCGTAGATGTCACAGCTACACTTCCTAACCTGAGTACCCTTCTATGACTGTGAAGCAAAAAATTTGGCAGAACCTACGCCTTGTGGAATCGGTTTCATGCGAAGCAGTCAGCGAGCAGTGTTCTGTGCTGCATTTCTTATATAATAATTGTTGGGGTTGAACGTCCTAAAACCACGACTTGATTATGAGGGACGCTATAGTGGAGGGTTCCGGAAATTTGACCATCTGATGTTCTTTAACGTGCACTTAAATCTAAGTACACGGGCCTCAAGCATTTTCGCCTTCATCGAAAATGCGGCCGCCGCGGCCGGGATTTTATCCCGCGACCTGCGGGTCAGCACTCGAGCACCATAACCACTACACCACCGTGGCGGGCGTATGCTGCATTTTTGGGCTTTGAGCAAAGAGTTACGAGGTGGATCGGCGTGTTTTCGTTGGTGTGGTAGTTGTGTGCACATTGTGGGCTTACCAAGCACGTCGACTACACTGGTGTTTAAAGCGCAACTGGCGTTTGAAGCGTAACTTAAAAGCGTTCATGCGGTGGACACTAATCAGCAGCTTCATCCAGCTTTTTACGTGGCTAATTATCAGCTCAGTCTGTTGGTACTGTTAGATCGTTCAAAAGGGGGTGTCGCCAGAGCTCGGAGAGATTCCGAGTTTCGCCAAACTCTGGCCATCCGACATAGCACCCCAGGATCGTAACATCTGAACTTTTTTTTATGTAAACGTCTAAGACAAAAGAAAAATAAGGCAGCTTCGTACTGGTGGAGCCAAGCCTGAAGGAAGTGCTGAGCTGGGTGGCTTTCTTTATTGCTCTTCCTTTCTTCATCTTTTTCTCTCCTTTACTGTGTATTTTTTCTGTCTTTCTTTTTGTCTGTGCATTTCTATTTCCTTCTTTCTTTCTCTCTCTCTCTATGTATATATATATATATATATATGTATATGTATATGTATATATATATATATATATATGTATGTATGTATATTCACTTTCTCGATCTTTTTGTCTCTTTCTAAGAGGGGCAAGCCAAGAGGGGAAAAGGGACATCATTCACAGACCAACCTTATATCTGTCTTTTGTTTATCAAATCCTTCTTGTGCTTCATCAGCTAATTGGACCAGTACTCGGAAACCAAGCTTGGTCATCGTTGGTCCTACTTGCCGGTTCTTTACCTTTAACTAGCGCTAAAGGCATCAAGAGGATATGGAAAAGAAGTGATAATCATAAGGTTGGTTTGTGACTACGGGCCTATGTGCCTTGTAGACTTCACGTGAATGGACACAAATGTGTCTCAAAACACGCGGATATCTTCTGCGTATATTTCCACAACAAAACACGACAAACTCAAAGGCGAGCGATGTAGAAGAAGTTCGATACAGAAAAAGTATATTGCTGGCCATAACCGCAAGCGCCTAGCATCTGTCGAACATATTTAGACAGCTACTCCCTAAACGTTGTAAAAATCGCAAGTGGTCTTTTCAGAGCATGCGGTCAAGGGGCTAGCAACGTTAAGCCAGTTTTCAGTGTTCACTTCGCAGTATCGTACCGCATTACATCTTCGTCGGTGGAAATACGTTGCCACTAGGGACTAGCAACACCGAATTCTGCTGTGTCAAACCGCAAACGGTGCAATAAAGTTACAAAATTTAGTCTATCGTTGGACATCAGCGGAAGGAGCTCTTCAAAGCAAGTTTCTGTGAGAAATTTGTCAAAGCAGGTTCTTTTCTGATCAAAAAACATGTTTGCGCGAAAACACGATATTAGGGAGACGCTGAATATGACAAAGTTTTCGTATTCACGAAATAAGCTGCATTTTATGAACATGATGCGAAGCCTTTCCGTCCAAGGGCGAATGGCGGATGGACGTGAAAGACGGTGGAAGTCGGCGAGTGCTGAAGTGGTGTCGTGGGGCTTGTAAACAAATAAATATATTTTAATATTTTGATATACTCTAATATGGTACACATATTATGCATTCCTTATAATAACAGTAAAATGTCCAGACGACGGGATTTGAACTCGGGGCCTCAGCACCCGAGGCTCCCACCACTGCGCCGCAGGCACTGTTTTTGCTTCATTGGCCACATGTGAATAGCTGCAGGAGCAATGAATATGTGTATTACAAGATATTCATTTCTGGTCAAAACTCGGCCTGCACAGTGCATTGAAAACGCTTCAATTTCGCGAGCATGTTCAACAAACTAAACCACCTGGCTTTTCAGGTAATCCAATGTATACGTTCGTAATGTAACAGATTCTTTCGATAAGCTTTTCCCCGGTACAGAGTGCATTTACATCTGCATGTCAATCGCGAGAATTGTTTGCCCTATTCTGTACAAGCCTAAGAAATTAAACATATCTAGTATAACTCGTTCAATTTCAGTGTGCAGCAACCGAATGTCATATGGCGTTCACGGCAATCGCTTTCTTTTCAGTTATCTGCATAATGTCGCAATGGATCACACCAACCTCTCAATCGATAAACATCGTTTTAATTTTACCGATTATTGCATAGATAGTGTCAGGACCAGCGAGTATAAATTTCTTCCTTGATGCCAGGGTATAACTGGTATTGTGTATGTGTGTAACTTTGTCGAAAGCCACACGGGCATTCGTTTTGCAGAAAAACTCAAATTCATCAATCCAGTGACAAACCGTTAAGCTGTCGGCTGTGATCGGCACAGAACGATTCGCCAAGTATCGTAAGCGAGAAAACTACATTCTGCCGTTGGGCGGAAGGCCATCGTAGCAAAAAACTTTTGATTGGTTACTATAATAAACAGCTAATTTTGCAGCGCGGGTTCCTATTTTGATTATAGTGGAACTTTGAAGGGAGCATGATTTCCGATAAGCACACGATAAGCGACCTGCCCCGAAAAGCTAATGCTTATTTTTCACTCCATTAGGTGAGAGGCCGGTGCACTGAAATCTGATATTTGCTTCCAAGGATTATTGCACCAATACGCCGGCTCTCGGAATGGCCTAAAACACTCACCCCGTCGACAAGGCAAGGAAAACTTATAGCTTCATAAATTGACCTTACTCATTCTTCTCGAACTTTTCTTGCTTTTTATCTGGCTGCATTTATGACTTGCATCGACGTTGGCAACATCCGATCGCGTTTTACGATCAAACTAGAGACGTACGCATGGTTATTCGCCGTATGCCGCGCTCCGCTCTCCAGCTGTCTTTTACAACTGACGCCAGCAATCCCCGCCGCAGCCTCGCACGGAGAAAAAGAGCACGGCGGAATATATTCACCCCAACGCCTCCTGCTAGACCGTGGGGTAGTAGGCAGAGGCGATGAGTCTTCAATTGCTCCGTCATCGGGCTTATTATTATACGCCCGCCCTTCTTTCTTCGCAGGCCTCTCCGAAACCAGTAGCTGGAAGGGTGTCTGGGCTCCAATGAAACCTCCTCTCGGAAAGCTGCTCACCACCATCATTGACCGGACGGACGGCGCCGATGGAGGTTAGGCGGAACCATATGGGCCCGACCACGGCCGTCGATGCAATCGCCCGACCGCAGAGGCAGCAACGGCAGCAAAATAAACAAACGGCCAACGCGCAGTCCGCAAGGCTGACTGTAGCAGCGGCGGCGTGGCACCGTAAAAGAGGCAACTGCGGACCGCCGACGCCGCACAGCTCCAGGGTCGCACGTGGCCCGGAGCTGCAACCGCCGCAGCCATGGCGGCTACCACCACTTTGCGAGACTCGGTCGCGCGCCACGCCGCGACCATGGCTGCTTTAACCATCGTAGTGGTACACTTCCTTCTAGTCTTCGTTGTTCTCGGGTGCCCTACCGTTCAGGCGCATATAGCCGCTGGCGAGCCGTGGACTCCGTCCATAACTCCCGAGCTGCTTCTCGCCGACCGTGTCGCGGTTGGACTCGACGGACCCAACTGTACGGACCGCTGCAGCGCGCTGGACAAGCCGAGGATGTGCAAGTGTCGCTCTCGCGAGGAGTGCTCGCAAACGGGCGACTGCTGCGCCGACCGCTTCATCGGGGAAGTTCCCAGGCCGAGGATCGCCTGCGTTCCCGCCGTTTCCTACCGGGAACTGACGGCCGTCGTCCGCTGTCCCGAGACGTGGACACCGGCCGACGAGAGAGACAACGAGACGAAAGCGCGATGCGAGAGTGCGAACCCACGCCGCTTCAACCTCACGTACCTGGACGACCTGCCGGTGCTGAGCCGCCTCACCTGGACACTGTACAGGAACGTGTACTGCGCCTCCTGCAACGGCGACACCAGAGACCTGCGCAGCTGGACGCTCGTCGTCCAATGCACTCCCAATGAAGTGTCTGAGGTGAGCGCCGTACTTAAGTGCGATAAACGCGTCATATGTGTTACTCGTGGATAGCAGTGTGCGTTGCTTGATGATTAGCTTGCCTTCGTTTAAAAGCGATACTTTCGCACGCTGCTTATTAATTATTTATTTTCAATGTTATCACTCTGAGGTCAGGCCACAGCATGGAGAAATTATATACAGGGTGTCTTAACTATATCTAGCCAGAGTTTAAAAATATGCCGACGCCCTCTATGACGGAGCGACCGAATGCATGTTGCTGACTATTGCCTGAAGCACGTCACACTATTTTTGTGTTCTTTTTAATTGCATAATTAGGCACGTTTAATAACAAACTTCTGCAGCAACGAATCTGGGCAAAATATTCCAATGAGCAAGTTGTAGATCGGTTTGGAGAACGTCCGATTTGACGGTTTGTAACTTTCTACGTATTAAGTATTAGTGTTTTTCTGCTTATTACAGATGCCCGCGAATGCAAAGAAAAATATCCCTTGACAGCCTGGCTTGCACGCCTATGCGCGCCGCGGTTGCAGTGCTTCCTTACGTTCCGCGTACAAAGGATATGCTTCCTTCGCGTCGACTCATGACAACGATAAGCAAAAGCATTGCTTATCGCGTGTGTTGCCGCTAGCAAAACGTTAGGGGTCTGCGAATATTCGAAAACTTCGAATAAAGAATCGAATAGCGTTCTATTCGATTCGGTACTCGAATCGAATATTAAATATTCCAAATGCCGAATATTTTTCAAATAGTTTTCGAATAATCAGCACCGACGAAACAATCCCAATACAACCAAACTTTGGAACAGCCACAGGTCATTTTCTTATTTTAATCACTAAAATGATCGATATTCACGCAGCCCGAGCTTTTACGAGACTACCGACGCTATACTGATTACTAGATGAAGACGTTTCTTTCTGAAAACTCCACTCTTAGTTTTTACTATGCCGCAGCTGCATCGCTATAATGAGTTTCTGTCTTCATAGTGTAGTAACTGAAGGCGGGGACCACGGCTGCATTCAGCTTCATGAATAAAAACAGACGCTGGAGTTGGGTTTGCGCAAATATTTTGTGCAGATAGACCTTTCAACACTGATATTTACATGCTTTCGTGGTCGAGACCCATGTTGTGATGACAGGTTTATCTGTTTCATTGCAGCTATAGCTGTATTCGTGGTGTTAGGTTCAAAACTGTTTTGCTTTTACGTCTCAATTTTATTACAAAGCAGGCGATAAATATCACCCTGAATACTGTAGTCCCTCTTGTATTTCTACCTACAGTTACAAAATATCTCGTAGGCTCTGGTCGCTGCAGTATACGAGCTTACCTCAGCTTTCATAATTGTGGTATTTTGATTCGTTTGACAGTAACCATAATGTTCTTTGGTGAAAGCTTGTGAATACTTGTTTCAAATAAAATGTTGTGGAGTTCTAGGACTGTTTTGAAAATGGTTGTCTTACCATTCGAAAACTATTCGAAGAGTATTCGATTAGTATTCGTATTCGATTCGGTTTTATCACTATTCGATTCGTTTTCAAACTTCATTATTCGCACACCCCAACAAAACGTGCCTCATCGCATAGCCACCACCATCGTCACTGTCCTGTCGAGGCAGCCCACCCAGCCAAATGCGATGGTCGTTGCCACGCGCAACATTAGGGAGCACTGCGATCACGGCGCGCATAGGTGCGCAAGCGGGCATGTAACGTGGTATTATATTGTATTTCGCGGACATCTGTAGTAAGCAGGAAAACACTAATATTTCATAGATATCAAGTTAGAAACTATGAATCAGACGTTTCGCAAACTGATCTACATCTTTCTCGTTGGAATTTTTTGCCCAGCTTTGTTGTTTTAATAGTTAGTTAATTAAGCATGCATAATTAGGCAATTAAGAAGAACACAAGAAAATAGTGCGACGTACTCCAGGCAATAGTCAGCAACATGCATTTGATCGGAGCGTCATAGTATGCGTCGGCATATTTTTTAACTCTGGCAAGAGATAGCTTGGGCACCCTGTAATTGGAATTAACACAATTACGTTCTATAATAAAGAACAGCAATAATAGATAGGGCAGCTTGCTGAATGTTTGATATGATGAATTTTTGTAATTTACTTACAAGGCAAGTTCAGGTAAACGTGGTAGTACTTAATGAATTAATACATTGAAGCCATCAGCTGTTAGTTGTTACATGAGAATACATTTTCGATCTTACCATGCAAAGTCACCAATAATACACAAGTTAGCGGTAAATCACACACAGGTTCATTGTGGGCGAAGCGCAAAAAACGTAGACGGAAAAGAAGAGAACGACACAGGACAGGCGGTAAACTTCAACTGGTTTTTAATCGCATAAATCACACGCAAGAAAACTAACAAAGCAACCACGGCAAAACCCTGCCCGATAACAAAAGAACGAGCAACACGAATATGAGAGAAACGTGCACCACCAGGGTGACGTGTCCTTTTGCAAACAGCCTCGCTACACCACGCGCATGCCTACCCCTTTTCCGACAAGTGTATTTCATTATGCGATAATGCCACAGACGACTGGCTGATGCATGAATCTGTTTATTTATCCGGTAGGCCTCCACCACTTCACGTGCCCTCTGGTTTTTATGACGAAAGATCACGGAAGTTTCACTGAAGACCGGTGCGCAGCCGCAACTCTTGCAATGCATGGCCAAATGAGAATACGGTGCACCCTTCAGAGAGCTATGATGCTCACGTAATCTTATATTCAAGCACCTGCTAGTTTGGCCTACGTATGCCTTCCCACAACTGGTGGGCAAGCGGTAAACCACCCCGCACTCACAAGGCATAAATTTCATTTTATACATTTTTTTCAACTACGCCGTCCAGATTCCTGTCAACAGCTCTGTCAAGTTTCGCCAAAAAAAATGTTGCTCAGGATGGGTGTCACCCTCCGGCGCGTGCATAGGCTCGAGTGTGGCACCCATCCTGAGCAACATTTTTCTTGAGAAATGTTGAAAAAATGTTTCGGTACGCCGATGATTTCCTTGTCTTTGTAACGAATGAAAACGTCAACAGGAAGATGACAGAAACCTTGAAAGCTTTTAAAGAGCTTGGCATGGGACTGCATTTCACGGTAGAAGCTGCAAAAGACAATAAGTTGCAGTACCTAGGCCTTAGGCTCGATTTTTCTGGCGCCCATGTCTGCTGGCAGTATGTCCCAAGATCAATTAAACCTATCCTGGACTTCAAATCCAGTCACTCCAAGCTGGTAAAAATAGGCATAGCCAAATCATGTTTGCGGTCGGCTCTTTCAAAATCTTGCATTCACTCCTTGCAAGCGAGCGCGATGTCGCAAATCAAAAGACTGAGAGAAGTTGGCTATCCCAATTCAGTAATTTCACTGTCTTGTGAAAAAGTGTTAAGAAGCCTCAAGTCAGTAGAGTGCGGGGAAGGCAGTGCCAAGGCTGATACCAAGCAAGTGGTGGCCGTTAAGGTCCCTGTATTTATAAAGGTAGCGACAACTACACGCGCGCCCTCTCGGGGAGTCCAAGGAGCAGCGATAGCAGACGACGCGCCGCTCGCTCCCGTGCATATTGCGGGCGCCTGAAACCGAACTCGGTGCTCGCTTGAACCGTTACATTATTAACATTTGTGGCCGAAGATGTTCATCAATTATCAAACTACAGGGACAATAACTTCAGCGAGCACGGGGCACGTTAAACGTTGAAATAAAACACGTGCCTTTCTGAAGTAGGTTCCGAGCGGGTTCCCCACTGCAGCTGTCATGCAGGGCATTTATGTTTCTTTTTCTTTGCATATTTTGACATTCAGCGTAACTTGAAGCACAGGCGGTATTTGGGTGAGCTAAAAGTGCTTGTTTTCTAGTTCGAATAAGATAGGTAGGTGGTGAGCGTACTGCTACTCTCGGAAACTTCATCGGGCACCTAGCGCTCTTGTAGTGCGTAGCGCAAAATACGCGCTATTATTGGTTTGACTATGTTTATCAGCGTTCGAAAGTCTTCCCAACGTTAAACGGTACTTTTAACTCAGCCTATTTTGTTTGTACTCTAAGAGGTTTACTTAGGAGAAGGAGGCATATTGCACAAATCCAGTTGCACTGCATTTGAGGAATATCAGCGACTTGACTACCTTTCCAGATATAGGAAATAGATCATGCCCACTAGTGTCGGTGCGGCATATATGGTTTCAGTTGTTTCCTCCCAGTGTCTTGCAGTATTATTTATTGTAACTTGTCAATGCATTGTGGTCATCTAGGGAAAACATCACGCGGAACGCTTCAACGAAGAAGCCTTAATCGATCTTGCACACGGCAGTGCGGCGAAACATGGCAAGGTGTGACAAAAAACTAATCCCAAACGGTCATTTCCCTGTGAGCTTGTATGGTTGAAGCCACACCGCTGAGAAAAACTAATGCAGCTGTATTGGGTTCCGAGCTATTTAATGTTAGAGATACGGGGTGTGACTCTGCATTGACTACTACGTACAAATCTACGGCATAAAGAACGCCGAAGCAATAATTGCGTTGCTGAGATGGTGTTCATGCATATGCACGAACGAAAGCACGCCGGCCCTGCGTGCTTTTTGCTTGAATCTATAAACAATTACAAAATCACTTACTTCGTATAGCCGGGTGTCTTCTGTGGGCACAAATTTCTTGCGACTGATTTTGTTGAGCCATCAGCATATATTTTTGTCACCGCGAGGAACGAAAAAAAAAGAAAAGCTTTTTTTTCGTCCTCCGCGCGGTGAGCTAACCGAAGGCGAGACCCGACATACTAGCCCGTCACGCTCCAAACATTCAATTCAAACGCAGAACCCCTGCGTCCACTCAACTTCAGGTACATAAACGCTTCTAGTTTGCAACAACAGTGCGGCAGAGGCGCGTGAAGTACTCTCTACTTGCTAAAATCATCCAACTCCACGCTTGAAAACACAGTCATCCGTACCTGTCGAAGGCACAGCGCTGCCGCCGCTGGACCCTTTGGGCGGGGCGCGAAGGCGAAAAGGTCACATGTCGCCAACCGGCCTATCGCAGGGCGCGGCGGCTGGATCAAGACCATTCGCTACTTTTGAAAAATAGAGGGACTTTAGTGTCCATTCCCTATGTTCATGAGATTGCAGCGATGGCGTAGTGGGTAGAACATCAGCTTCGCATGCAAGAGGTCCGTGGTTCGAATCCCGGTGCCGGACAATTCCCAACCGGATTAAAAAAAAAATCCGCGTGATGATGGAATTGTGTAAAAGGCCTGGGGTGCAGCCTCACTGGCGACCACAGCCAGCAATGCACTCCCTCACCAGAGCAGGATTGGCCACCCTGGTGTAGTACTTGGCCACTACCTCCCACATGAATACACCAATTAACCCTCGGCCCTCAGTCCCCAGCGGCTGCGAAGCAACTGACCAAGGCGGCGGTCAGACCTGCGACGCAGCAGAGGGTGCTAAGAATCTCTGGGTCCGGACAGGCCGCCATTGGAATCTGAACTTGGCTACATATAACGCTAGAACTTTATCTAGTGAGGCGAGTCTAGCTGTACTATTCGAGGAATTAGAGGGTGTTAAATGGGATGTAATAGGGCTCAGTGAGGTTAGGAGGCCACAGGAGGCTTATACAGTGCTGAAGAACGGACACGTCCTATGCTATCGTGGCTTAGCTGACAGAAGAGAACTAGGAGTGGGGTTCCTTATTCACAAAAATATAGCTGGCAATATAGAGGAATACTATAGCATTAATGAGAGGGTGTTATGTATCGTGATTAAGTTTAATAAGAGGTACAGTATGAAGGTGACACAGGCCTACGCGCCAACATCCAGCCACGATGATCAACTGGTTGAACGCTTCTACGAAGACGTAGAATCAGCGATGAGTAAGGTAAAGACACAGTATACTGTACTGATGGGCGACTTTAATGCAAAAGTAGGCAAGAAGCAGGCTGGAGATCATGCAGTTGGGGAATATGGCATCGGCTCCAGAAATGCCAGAGGGGAGTTACTAGTAGAGTTCGCAGAACGCAATAATTTACGGATCTTTAATACCTTCTACAGAAAACGGACTACTCGTAAATGGACGTGGAGGAGTCCTAATGGCGAAACTAAAAATGAAATAGACTTCATAATGTGCGACCACCCGGGCATTATACAGGATGTGGAAGTAGTTAACAAGATCCGATGCAGTGACCATAGAATGGTAAGATCTAGAATTCAACTAGACGTGAGGAAGGAACGGCAGAAAACTGATACGCAAGAAGCCGATTAATGAACTAGCTCTGCGAGGGAAAGTACAGGAATTCAGAGTTTCACTTCAGAATAGGTACGCGGCTTTAACCGAGGAAACCGACCTTAGCATTGACGCAAGGAATGATAATCTGACTAGTATCATTAAGGAGTGTGCAGTGGAAGTCGGGGGTACAGTCGTTAGACAGGACACTGGTAAGCTATCCCAAGAGACGAAAAACCTCATTAAGAAAACGTCAAGCCATGAAAGCCTCAAATGCAACAGACAAAATAGAGCTGGCGGAGCTTTCGAAGTTGATCAATAGGCGTAAAGTAGCCGACATAAGAAAGTATAATATGGAGAGATTGAGCATGCTCTAAAGAACGGAAGAAGCCTCAAAGCTACGAAGACAAAACTGTGCATAGGCAAAAAATCAGATGTATGCATTAAGGGACAGGATGGCAATGTCACAACCATATGGATAGAATAGTTGAGGTAGCGGAAGAGTTCTACAGAGATCTGTACAGCAGCCGAGACAGTCAGGATGATAACGTAAGAAGCAGTAATATCCCAGAGGAATCTGACATCCCACCAGTATTAACAGGAGAAGTAAAGGAAGCCCTAAGGGAATGCAAAGAGACAAAGCCGCTGGTGAGGATCAGGTACCATCAGACCTGTTGAAAGACGGTGGAGAGATTATGTTAGAGAAACTGGCCACCCTGTATACGAAGTGTCTCTCGACAGGGAGGATACCAGAATCTTGGAAGAATGCCAACATCATCTTGATCCATAAGAAAGGGGACGTCAAGGACCTGAAAAATTACAGGCCCATCAGCTTACTGTCCGTTGTCTACAAGCTATTCACAAAAGTAATTGCTAACAGAATTAATACGACATTAGAGTTTAATCAACCAAGGGACCAGGCAGGATTTCGTACAGGCTTCTCAACAATAGACCATATTCATACTATCAATCAGGTGACAGAGAAATGCGCGGGAATACAACCAACCCCTATACATAGCCTTCATAGATTACGAGAAGGCATTTGATTCGGTGGAGACATCAGCAGTCATGCAAGCACTGCGGAATCAGGGCATCGACGAAGCCTATATAAACATAATGGAAGAAATCTACAGCGCATCCACAGCCACTATAGTCCTTCATAAGAAAGCGACAGAATCCCAATAAAGAAGGGCGTACGACAGGGAGACACGATCTCTCCAATGCTATTCACCGCGTGTTTACAGGAGGTTTTCAGGGCCCTAGATTGGGAAGAATTAGGGATAAAGAGTTAATGGAGAGTATTTCAGTAACCTGCGATTCACTGATGACATTTGCATTGATGAGTACGCGGGAGACGAATTACAGCTCATGATTACTGAACTGGATACGGAAAGTAGAAGAGTAGGTCTGAAAATTAATATGCATAAAACTAAAGTAATGTGGAACAATCTTGGCAGAGAACAGCGCTTTGCGATAGGTGGCGAGACGCTGGAAGTTGTAAAGGAGTACGTCTACTTAGGACAGGTAGTAACCCGCGGAGCCGAACCATGAGAGTGAAATAACTAGAAGAATAAGGATGGGATGGGGCTCATTTGGCAAGCATTATCAAATCATGAATGGTAGTCTACCACTATCTCTCAAGAGGAAGGTATATAACAGCTGCATCTTACCGGTACTTACCTACGGAGCAGAAACCTGGAGACTTACAAAGAGGGTTCAACTTAAATTGAGGACGACGCAGCGAGCGATGGAAAGGAAAATGATAGGTGTAACCTTAAGAGACAGGAAGAGAGCAGAGTGGGTCAGGGAACAAACGGGGGTTAAGGATATCATAGTTGAAATTAAGAAGAAGAAATGGATGTGGGCCGGCCATGTAGCACGTCGGCAGGATAACCGGTGGTCATTAAGGGTAACTGACTGGATTCCAAGAGAGGGCAAACGCGTGAGGGGAAGACAGAAAATTAGGTGGGTAGATGAGATTAAGAAGTTCGTAGGTATAACGTGGCAACAGAAAGCACAGGACCGGGTTGATTGGCGGAACATGGGAGAGGCCTATGTTCATGCTCTGTCTCACCGCCTGAAAAAAGTGGCCAGGAATTACAAGTGATGTGGTTTTCACGTCGCGTCGTAAATTAGGGACAATTTGTGCTGCAGTTACTGGAAAAGACCGTGACAATTCATCCGAGTGAGCCACATGTAATGTGAAGCATAAAATGAAATTTGTGCCTTGTGAGTGCGGGGTGGTTTACCGCTTGCCCACCAGTTGTGGGAAGGCATACGTAGGCCAAACTAGCAGGTGCTTGAATATAAGATTACGTGAGCATCATTGCTCTCTGAATGGTGCACCGTATTCTCATTTGGCCATGCATTGCAAGAGTTGCAGCTGTGCACCGGTCTTCGGTGAAACTTCCGTGATCTTTCGTCATAAAAACCAGAGGACACGTGAAGTGGTGGAGGCCTACCGGATAAATAAATATGGAGATTCATGCATCAGCCAGTCGTCTGTGGCACTATCGCATAATGAAATACACTTGTTGGAAAAGGGGTAGGCATGCGCGTGGTGCAGCGAGGCTGTTTGCAAAGGGACACGTCACCCTCGTAGTGCACGTTCCTCTCATATTCAGATAGTTGAATGTGTTGCTCGTTCGTTTGTTATCAGGCAGGGTTTTGCCGTCGTTGCTTTGTTTGTTAGTTTTCTTGCGTGTGATTTATGCGATTAAAAATCAGTTGAAGTGTAGCGCCTGTCCTGTGTCGTTCTCTTCCTTTACGTCTACGTTTTTTGCGCTTCGCCCACAATGAATCCTCACCATCTAGCCCAAATTGTAGTTCTGTTAAACAAACAGGTTATTGTTAACACTCCATAGTAAGAAGTCATGTGGTCCTTCTGGTATTTGAAACGCTGTTCTTGTTCGTTCCCCCCTTGGGCTATACTTAGTCGCATTTCACAAATCATTAGAAACTGCGTATGCTCCTTGTTCGCGGCGGTGTGCTAAAATTCTGCCCTTGCGCAACTCTGGTAACAAAGAGATGTTAACTGCTGCCCGATTTCTCTAACATCTCATTCTTGGGAACTTACAAACATATCATAAGTTAGCAAAATTTTAAAAAAAGAACACTAATGATTCCCAGCATGGTTATCGTTGTGGTGTAAGCACCGTAACTCAGCTGGTTGAGTTCACGCATGACGAAGCTAAAGCCCTGAATCTTGGTTAACAGGTTGAAGTAACTTTTATAGATCTTCCCAAAGCTTTCTACACTGTGGGTCACAGTAAACTATTATCTCAAGTAAACCTTATCTTAAATAGCCCTAAACCGGTAGATGGGTGGTCAGTTTTTTTTTCATCAGTACCCAATGCGTACGTAATAGGTACGTAATATTTCTGACTCCCCTGTCGCTAATATTTCATGCGGCGTGAATCAGGGCACCGTTCTCGGCCCTCTTCTCTTTCTAGTATAGTATATCAATGACTTGCCTCAAAATATAGTGACTGGCATGCGTATACAAAGCGGTCATTGTCTTCTCTATCAGAATATTAACGATCCTTAAGACCATCCTGTTCCTAACGGCAGCATGGCTGCTGCTATGCAGTTGACATGACAATGACATAATATCAGCGCTTTTTTTTTCGGTTAGGTCCAGTGCTTCAACCTTCAAGCCATGTGGAGCCAGATGTCTTAGAGCGCCATTGTCTGTTGTAAAGACTTAGTGCAAAGTTTGTTGAATACGTCAGCTTGTGTATTTTTTTCTGTGTCACATCGTTCAAGAACTCACAATGACTTTGAGCTAAAATGATGCGGAAGCTTCTCAAGATTCCTACCTGAGATAAACATAGGACGCTTCCCGTTAAAGTAGTCATGTATCGCTGCTTTAGCGTTGTCTGTAATTTCGGATGCCAACCTGCTCACTCTTGTTTTAACAGCGGGTCTGTTCTTAGTCGAGGCTTCCCCGTCCGTCGGCGTAGCGCTGGTCACGTGGTCATATGGAGTGGCGAGAGTGGGACTCGGTAGCAGAGAGAGAACTGCGCCGCGCCAAGATGGGCGAGGGCGAGCCTCGGTGGAGAGGGTGAACCAAAAGGAGGCGCGATAAGAGGGGGAGTGTCGAGGCAGCGCCTCCTCTGCTTTGAGATGCCTGACTGAAAGTTGAGGTAGTTGGTGATACATACTGGGCAAAAAAAACAGTGCGCAGACGGACGGGACGAAGAAAAGGTAAAACAGACAAGCGCTGCTCTCAAATGTGATTTATTGGAATATGCAGATTATTTGAACACATACGATAAGCATAATGAACATGCGCAGAGGAGCTGGCGAGGGACCATAACTATGCAAATAAAAAACTTTTTACCATGAAGAGACTGCGCAGGCGCGACAAAAGATCAAGTCATACAAACATACCACTGATTAGGTTTACTACTTTTTTATGCAAACAAACCGATGTTGGCTGACGCAGGATTCTCCTTATTTTTCAATGTAGAAGGCTTCCACGAGTTCCCGTGTCGTCTGATCACTGTGTCTAAAAAGCACTGTCGTATCACTGAGCAAGGGCTTGCACCCACGCGTGTGGCAGTGCGAAGGCAGGTTGGCACACATGCAGGTCTTGAAAATTCCAGAATATTCTTTTAGCCGTACGTAGAGGCAGTCCCCCGTGTGCCCGATGTACACTTTTTTACAGGATAAGGGTATTTTTTACACTACCCCGTTGTGCACAGGGCATTGAAGCGTCCTTGTGCTTCAACACCACATTTAATTTGGTTAGACCTCGGTGTTTCATGCTTTTTGTTCACCATTGGGCACAATTTTCCTCAATTGTTTTTGGTTGAAAACAGTACCTGGACACCGTAACGTGATGACACGTTTTTTAGTATACTGTGCAATAACGTTTTCTTGGGCGAGGTGGTGTTTGCGGTATTTTCTGCTTCGTATGTCGTTGCTACATTTTTCGTTTCATGTATTATTACAGTACAAAATCGCTTAATTTAGCCTCTTAGAATTTTGTGAGAACCTGCCTGCAAATAGAGTTCAGTAGAAGGCGGGAATACAGGTGGCAGTATTATGGTGGAGCGAAGGTCGCCATGAAAAACGAGTAAAACAGACTAGCGTCGCATTAGGAAGCGAAATAACATGTAACAGACTAACAGTTCCTTAAGTACTATTTCACGCCAATAATTACAAAAATTCATACAGCCGAAGCATACACCGCCTTATGAAATAAAAGCCACAGAGCTTATCAACCTAATTTTGTTTGACTTCTTGCAGGCTCTTCAAAACGGTACTGCCACCGTAACAGGGTACAGCTGGCAAATGCGCAAGATGACCGTCCGGCGGCAAGGCGTCCCCGACGAAAGCCCTAGCTGCACGGTGGCGATCAAGGAATTATTGAACAAGACGGACGAACACATTATCCGCGATCTGAAAGTGACTCCGTGTAGACAGATTTCTCTGGTCAAGACTTGTCCCAATAGCTACAACAATGCGGAAGTAATACACAAGTGCCGCAGCTACACGAGCGTGCTGGAGGACCGCGCCAACTTGCGCATGTACAAAAACCTGCACTGCGCCATCTGCAATAAGCGAAATCCAAAGAAGCTGAGCTGCACCTTCGAGGCACAGCTGGCACCACCGCTCCGGGACTATTCGGGCGCCTCCTATGCCGTTGTCATGGACTTCAGCAACTGGCAGGCCTCAGTCTTGTCGGCGGCACCCACGAAAAACGTCTGCGGCCGCGACGAGATTCACGAACCGTTGTCCAACCGCTGCGTGCGATCTGCCTGCCCGGCGGACGTGTGCGTCCGCCGCGACGACTGCCAGTGGACTCGCCTCCGTCGCGAACAAGTCGTCGTGCGCGACGACTCGACCCTCCTTCCGAACCCCGACTCCGAAGAGGAGCTGAATCCCGACCGCTGGCACATGGACGGGCCAGACACCGTGATGGCCTGTATGTCTCTTGCGCAGGCGGGCAGTAACGCGGCGCTCAGGCCACAAGGCTTCGAGAACGTTTTGTCCACCGTCTTGCTTTTGCTCTCAGTGTTGTGTCTCGTGCTTCACGTGGCTGCGTACGCGCTGGTTCCAAAACTTCGAACCGGTCCTTCCAGGCTGGTGCTGTGCCTCGCGATCTCCGTACTCTTGGCGCAGGGCAGCTTCGTGGCCGGCGGAATGTTCCTCGATTCCGGCTCGGTGTTGTGCAGTGCGTTCGCCGTGGTGTCCCACGGCGCCCATCTTGCCGCTTTCTTCTGGATGAACGTGATGGCGATGGACGTGCAACGAACGTTTCGCAAAGGCATGAGCGGTAGTTCGCGCGCCACCAGCCGCTTCTGGTCGTACTCGGTGTACGCGTGGCTCGCTCCGGCGATCCTCGTTGCGGCGGCGTCGACGCTGCAGTATCTCAAGCCGGAGTCCGCGTGGAGCCCTTCGTACGGCCTGCCCTACTGCTGGATCAATCGGCCGCTCAGCTTGATTGCATTTTTCGGGGCACCCGTGCTCGTGTTGCTGCTCGCCAACACCACGTTTTTTCTTCTGACGGCGCGTAGTATACACCTCACTACTAAACAGGTAAGGCGATGCTTTGTGCGGCGTTGTCACGTGATGCTGCCTTCAGGCGATTCTAGCTAAACTGCAGCTTAGAATGTAATACAACATTCGTCACACCGCATGTTCCTGTAAGAATTGAATTGGCAGCTAGTGTTCTTGCAGACAGCCATTTTGGTTTCTAGAAGATCTGGCAGTGCCGTTCTCACTCCTGAAGTTTTGATACTGGACGATGCGAAATCTGCCAATGAAAACACGACAACCTTACCACCACTTTTATCACCTGATGTCTCTAAGAGAAGGCTGCTCGCTGCACCTGCCCCGAAGCATTCGGTGAAGACGCACGTGAAGTGTTCGTGAAGTTTTGGATTGTTGCTGGTTGCAGAGAAGATAGGTTTCGAAATATCTGTAGAATGCGAGCGGTGAACGCGACTTGACAGCAGCCAAATTCACTGACTTAGAAACGTTGTCACATTGTAGCGACGTCCAGAAGAAGTACAAAAGGTTATACACTTAAAACATGACCTGGGCAGCCACTAGAGGATAACCCTCAGCTTCGTCCTCTTCGCCTTAGTTCATTGATCGGTTTCCTTCCCCCTACATCATCATCGAAAGAACAACGCCATTTTTCTGCATCCCTATATGGAAGCGGTACAAAGGGACAGGCGTGAGCACCCACATCAGCTTGTTGCATTAGCCCACTTCGGAGTTGGTAGCGGCTTGGCGCGTGTGATTTAGCGTGTGCCTACCACTCCTCCCCCTCTCCAAATCTCCCCATCAGTGACCTTCGGTCCTCCCTTTCCCTCATAAGAGAATTTTTCTGTCTATCTATTTAGGACAATGTGAATGACAGCATTAAGTGTCGTGGTAAAATTCCCTAGATATGTGATACTGCTTAGACTATTAACAGAACATCTCCATCTGTTCGTCTTTTTGTTGCAGATTAAAATGAAGAAGGGAATTGTGTTCGCGCACAGTTACTTGCCCACAGAGATCACGGAAGATAGCAAAGGCAACAATAAAAGTCCATTAAATATCTTCGGAACATTCTTATGAGATAGAAGAGTGCTCGTCCAGGTAATTATGTTGTATGCTCACTGTGAACAGCCGTAGCAGATGAGCTAACTGAAATAAAAATTTAAGAGGTGATGGAATCCATAATCCATAACTCCTGTAGGTAAAGGCAAAGCAAGTATGTCAGATTATATTTCGCAGTGCACATACTTAAGGCATGCTAAATGCGCAAAATTCTTAGGCTGCAAGACATGTGGCGGTGAATAAATCACTTGTTACGATTCGAATAAACTCCTGGAAAGCTCACGCTGTGCGCTGTTACCAAGAATTTTCACGTAACTTTATTTTATCCCTTTAATATTTGCGAAAGAAAATTACATTTTACCGCCGGGCAAGTAAAAGGAGAAACATGGACGCGGAAAACAGTGGTCCACTACACACTACGTTAAAACAACAAGATGGCACGCAGCGTCATTATATGTGGTCAATAGGCTATAGAAAGAATAGGGCGCAGACAGGAGTGCCAGTGAAAGACGAAGACGAGGACGGTTGTTGGTGCTCGTGCTT
This sequence comes from Rhipicephalus sanguineus, assembly GCF_013339695.2. Lineage (NCBI taxonomy): Eukaryota > Metazoa > Arthropoda > Arachnida > Ixodida > Ixodidae > Rhipicephalus > Rhipicephalus sanguineus. Next base: position 58,661,779 of record NC_051182.1, read on the forward strand.
GCTCCGTTTCGGACTGCTGGTCACTTAACCTGCGCTATTTATTTAATAAACGCGTCACAGACTCAACGCGAGACGCGTACCATCAAAGCGTGTAGCCTTGAAGGGCGCGTGTAATGACGTTCCCTACACTGAACGATGTAAGGTCAGCAGCGGTGCAATGACAATGAATACTGATCCTCAAAAAATTGGTATTTATTATTCGAAGTCAGCGTCGATTCACGAGCTGTCAGTAGCTACAGGTCCGGGTTTACTCGAGGTCTTCAGTCTCAGACGTCCACCTAATTCATTTTCTGCTAAGTGTCCTAAAAGATTAACGTGATAATCAGGTTAACGTGACTCACTGCTTATCAAAGATAAACAGTGAGTCACAAGGCCACCGTTTGCTAACCAGCTTTCCTTGATGCCAGCCCCATCGCTTTCGCTTTCTCAAAAAATTTCAGCCCAACAAGCAACCCTACTCGATGGAGTGAGCTAAATTATTCTTCGAAATGTTTTTAAGATCACCAAACGCTTTTCTCTTCTCAGTGCCACAAATGGATCACTGGGCACGCTGCCGCGCTGCCGCGCTGCAATGAATTGCCAAGGCCTCAGCCATGGTGCCAAGCGATAGTGATATTGCTTTACCTCTGCGCTTGAGACACGCCAAACTTAAAGCTTCGTCACCTTTCTGGTGTTTTTCCTCTTTAGCTTCCGCTTTATGCGCATCAAAAGACACCTTCGCATGAATGAAACCTTTCAGTCAGTACTCAGTAAGAGATTCAATTTCATTCAGTAACTCTCTCTCACTGCGTCGCACTGTCTTGGTACCGTCTGTGCCGTTTTCAGCGCTGTTTCATTCTCAGTCATGCGCCAACTAACTCACCAATGCGATAACCCTGCCCTGCAGACCAAGGTGGCCAGACGATCAGCGTCCACAGGAGAAGCCAGCGGTGAGCAGGGCCGTCTGGCGCTGTACGTCAAGCTGGCCGTGGTGTTCGGACTGACGTGGGTGTTCGGCTTCGCGGCGGCCTTGACCGGAGTGCAAGCCTTGTGGTACCCCTTCATCGTGTTATGCTGCCTTCAAGGAGCATTTATCTTTCTCGCGTTCACCTTCAAGAGGAGCGTTCTGCGAATGGTGAGCACGAACATCAACATATACCTTAAGATTTGACGTACTGCACAGCTAAAGTGAACGAAGTGAGACAATAAAACCACAGCGAAGTTGACTGCACACAGTCAAGGCACATGAAAACGGACAAGACAGGACGAAGCGCTGGCTTACAACAGTATTTTTCACTGGGCGAATGTGATAAAACGGAAATGTAGGGCAAAGAACTCACGCGCAGAGCCTGTACTGGTGTGAAAACAAAACTAAGCTTCTGGGTTTGCATATGTACCACCTTCGCCCAGTGAACTTTTTCTGGTGGAAGCCAGCCCTGCATCCTGTGTCGCCCTTGTTCTTCTGCCTGAATTGTGCGCCGTCATCTTCGATGTTGATCAATAGAAAACAAATGAGGTAGCTACGCTAGCGGTGCTTCCTTTTCAAGGTACTAAGTCATGGTGAGACTCAATATAATTGAATCGGACACAGTACGCTGTGAATTATCCGCGGCGACATTTAGATTTGTGCCGAATGGCGTACGCATTATGTGGATCGGTTTTTGCATACCTCCAGCCGAACGTACGATAAATATTGCCTTCCAACAGGAGTCTAGCATCCTCAACATCGACAAGTGCATTCACGTTTATTGATTGTTACCCTACACATATGCGAGCGACCGCCACACTGGCGTTTGCAACATAGTCAAGAGGAGCTGCTACATTAGCGAGTGTTAAGTCGCCTGAACTAGAGCTGTGCGTATTTTAGGTTTTAGAGATTTTTAGTGGCATTACTGGATGACGTAAGCGAGTAATTTGCCTTGACAAAATTCCTGAGAAGACAGTCGCTCTGGTTAAATGGCTTGTTCTTATTTCGTACGCAGGATGACTAAGCGTTTCCTTTTGTCGCTGCTGCTATACTGATCAAATTTTTTGTGAAAAATCTAGGCAACAATCAAACTGCCTTTCGTACGAAAGTTAACTTTTGGCACCGTTTTCTTCGTTCTTTCTGTTTACGCTTTGGCGAAGAACGTGCCTTGAAACTCGTTCAGACAAAAAGCATAACTTTCTAATTTTAGCCACGAGTGCTGAAATTATGGTCCTTGTTTTTACTGCGACACGACCGATTCCGTGCCAAAGCGTTGACAAGCCGGCAGTGCCAGGAAAATGATAAGGGACGCTTATCGTGATAATTATTTCATCGCGACGCGCCCACACAAGGTTTTATCAGAGCCTCCGCGGCAACGACTGCACTGGCCCGGAGCTCGAAATATTTATTCAGGTGTGTCTGTTGTTACGGTGAGCTCTTCGTCTCTCGCTCAGTAAAGAAGATAACAAGAAAGCTAGATACCGACGGATCCCACGCACATGTATTGAACGGGCGACAAGCAAAGCTGTCGTTGATTGTTTACTGGCAAGTCTTCATTTTCCTCTTTCCTCTAATTCACTTCTGCGGATAGTTCAGCGCTGCTAGCTTATTGCGCGATCCAATCCTACTTTAGTGATTGATCTTAGTGACGTCAATTTGCACAAACAATGAGCGACTTGTCTCTCCACACTCAGCTGCTTATGTTGCCCTCTTTCTAACTTTCTTGCTGGCGACTCCTTCCTCTTCCCGCATTTTGGTATATTTGTCTATGTACCCACTCAGTAACATGCATGCGCACGCGCCCATCTTCAACTTTCACAGTTATTTTTAAGGCGAAAGCGTTAGATACCTTATCAAACGCGAAAATTAACCGGCGCACCCCTTCGACGGCGTCAACACGAGTGATGCAAAAAAATTATCAAGTGACGATGTCACCACATGACGTCATCATTACGTCCCATGTCGTCATAATTTGTGATGTCATTATGACGTCGTCATGACGTAACTATGACGTCACATCCCGTGATGACATCATCACATGACATCGTAGCTTGGTCAAAGGTGGGCCGATCACGGAGGCACTGCAAAATCAGATGAGGAGCCTGCGATCCTGGAGGCAGCGCAAAACCACGTTAGGTGCAGAAAGCTTTCAATGGGTGGCGGGGCAGGATCAATACATCGACTGAGTAGGAAAAGAAGGTAAATTTCGCCTTCGAGTCGCCTTAGGTGAATGCATAAGGGACTCTGTGAGTTTTCATTACATCCATTTCGTTTTACAAGTTACGCACAAGCTGTTAGGTCCCATATCCATTCGCTAGTATGGGGCCCATTTTTAAAGATGTATATGAGAAACTGTGATATGAAAATGAGAGTAAATCAATCACAGGACTGGAGAATCACTGCTAATGACTAGAAAAATAACGCATGGATGAAAGAAAGTGGAGATCAACTCATCAGTTCTCTTCGCGATAGGTTAATTTCGCCGGGAACAACGATCTCTTGTTTTATAATTACCCTAGTGTTCACATTAAAAGAGCAAAATCACTTGGTCTCTAAATGGGCACCACCCGAAAACAGCATGTTTGCGAAACAAACCAGGGGCAAACCGTGGCTTCACTTTTACCGGTAATGCATTGCGATAGCTTCCACTCAAGTATTTTTAGATGCGAAGCATCTTATGGCGGAGTTCAATCCGGTGGTGGTGGTGGTGTCTGGCGTGACCACCCTTAGTGCGCATGCGCAAACCCTCTCCGAACACTTCCTCTCCCCTCCCCCTCTCCCCTTCCCCCACTACCCCTCCCCACTCCCCCTCTCGCGCGCCTCATTCTCTTCTGCGCAACGCCGCGGTGAGCGCCACCGCATGTGCGTCCCTTCCACCTCTCTCTCCTCTCCTCTCACGCGCCTGTCGATTGCGTTCCCCGCTCCAGGCTAGAGGGAAGACACGATGCACGTAGCGTTCCTCCTCGCGTTCCACGACGCGAGGAGGAACGCGAAGAGGTTAGGCTCACTTAGGCTCACTCAGACTCAGGTGAAGCCGTGAGTCTGAGTCTGAGTGAATGCGGCTGAGTTTGTGAGTTTGAGTCTGAGTGAGTCCGGTTGAGCATAAGTTTTGTGAGTCTGAGTCTGAGTGGAGCCCGGCTGAGGAAAATATTGGTCTACCAAAATTTTACCAAAGGTGACATTGAGCAAAAGGGTTTTATCCTTGTGCCTGTATTACACGTCCCTCAGTGCGCTGTTTTTGTACGCTGTATGAAACAGATGCTATGCCACGCACCTCGACCTGTAAACCTTCACTACCCTCGGTGTCACTTTATTTTCCAAGCAAAATCGAGAAACAGAAAGTATGGTGTCTCCTCAAAGTGGTCCGTAAGCACAGAATGTGCATACTAGTTTGTTTATCCCTGCTTCAATGTCTCTTCCACAGGTGCGCGACCGGCTGTGTGGCAGTGAGTTCGATCGCCGGCGTCGTCCACGCAGCACTTCGACCACGTTGACAGCGCTGCACTCCACACTGTCCGCTTCGTCATCGGCACTCGCATCGGTCGCCACCGGCAGGGCGATGCCGGCGCAGACAGCAAGCCCCAAGGGTGTCCAGAAGCCGTTGCTGCGCCGCACGTAGCTCATAGGCACTTCTCGCGCATAGTCGCGCATAGACATGCCAAACATCTGTGCATTGCGTCAAAGTACGTGGCACACAAGATACTTGGATCGCGGAAATGATACATGAAGGCGAAGAAGACGCTTGCCAAAGATGGATGGCCAAACATCATCAGCGTGTCGGAACACCATCACCGGCACGCCACTGCGCAGCCACCATCGACGCTACGGCACTAGTGCGGACTTCCTCCACGAGCGAGTGCTGTTTTGAAAACGATGGAATCGTGACTTGATAAATAAAACGCGCGACATCAAATTGTCGTGCACTGCTAGTGCATGGCTTCCGGGATTATGCGTTGTCAAATCGCCATAACCAGACCATCGGCCCCCCGCAGTGTGTGTAGCTGCCAACACGCCAGCTATCTATTGGGCGTTCCATCAGACAATCCCCCCGCTTTTGTGCGCTTCGATAATCGTTTTATATCGGGCATTACCTTTATATGCATAAATTTAAGCACAATCTAGCAGGATGACGTTGCAGATTCATACAGTCGACTTCGCCGGAAACCTTAGCTTTATGGCGACCGGGACTGCGTGCACTGTCTCTCGCGTCCCACCTAAGCCACACGCGCAAGGCCGCCGTAAAGGAACAAAAACTTAGGAAGAGGACTTCAGTAAATTAAATCAACTGTACCCGTTCTGTTTTGTTTGTGCATGTGTGCGGACGCGTCGGAGAGACATGGTAGAATCGAAGGCATTGGAGCGCGAACGAGATAACATGACCCATTCTTTGAACGTCGCCCAGCTGAAAACCATTTCGATGCTTGCAGCAGCTATGTGCTCGGATCAAGCACATTTACACCAACGACACGGCTCGCACTCTTTAAAGCCGTTTTGGTGGGCATTATCTTCCAAATACGTGGAATGAGACAGTCGTGGTTTCACATTTGAAGCTGGTTAAAATATTATCGTCGGTGACAACATATACGCTCGGTATCGCAGAGAAGTTGCCCTTTCCATGTTCTCCGCAAAAGAAAATAAATACATAAATAACTCAGCGTCGTTTGAATTCCTCAAATGCAACAGGCTGCTTGATCCATATCAATGTGATTTCAGAGAGGGCTCGTCGACTTCAGCCATCGCGCGCTTACTGAGGCAAGCATTCGTGATGTATTTGTTGAATAAACAATCTTTTTATCAGTGTTCCTTGCTTATAAAAAAGACGTACGGCACCACGTGGTTACTGCATTCTGCGTTCTCGGATTCGCATTCTGTCCGAGTCTTGTCGGAAATGAGCGGGAAAATGCTATTGAAAGACATTTGTGAAAACGCAGTTTACGTGTTCACACATGCAGAGAACTGACGCAACAACTACCGTGGTAAGTACCTGCAGCAGCGGATGAGCAGCCGCAACGTTTTCTTGGCTAGCTTGGCGGAAGTGCGCTCGCAGGTGGCATCGCCGCCGCGACAATCGGCGCGCCCTCCACTGCGCCGCAGCAACCAGCTGCAGCCGCGGCGTAGGAGAGGGGAATCTTCTCAGCAGACCTCGCAGCATACCTCCGTAAGAACAAGTTTGCCAAAGGAAACGCTCTCGCGTTCGCATCTCTTAAGAATATCCTTAGGGATCCTCTGCAGCAATGCTAAAAATAACCAATGAGGATTCTCCTTCTTGAATACGTATAACTCACTGTGCGCCTCATTACCACCGCCCCCTTGTTTCCCTGCCTTCAGAAGAGTTTAGACCTTGAAAGAGTTTTTTCAAGTTTCGTCAGCGTTTAGGCTATAGCATCATTAAATCATTCGCGCCATAAACTAGGCGACGCACCTTGTATCAAGGCAGCTACGGGAAAGTATACGTTACCCTCCTTCTTACACTGTCTTCCCTACCTAATTAACTTGTCGAACGCGCGACCTTCACTGGTGACTGCAGCACACTCGACGGATTGAGCTGAGCTAGGCTCTCAGTGTCCTCCGCAGTTGACCCAAGAATGCGCGCCGTCGGGCAGCGGAGACGAAGCGAATCGCGGAGTGGTTGAGATCTACTTCGCCAGGTGCCGCAACACTACCAGCCATTCTTTCTTAACAGCGCAGCAGCTTGAGTTCACTGTTAGTCCGTGCAGAGCTAACGAATAACTGTCATCATAATGAACCGGCACGCGCACTCTCCATCCTTTCCTTCCTCTTCTCTTCTTCTTCATCCCCTGCTTCACTCCCAGAACACGTGCGCCGATTTGGCCGGCGGGGTATGCAACAATTCTCATGGGCGAGAAAACTAGGACAAAGAGTGTGAAAGAAAGAGGGAAGCAGATAGAGAAGGAAAGAGAAATTCTTGGCGAGGCGAGATTCGAACCCGCGTACGTACGATCAGAAGGTGAGCGTCGTTACTACTTGGATATCCAGGCACGCTAGCAGAGCATAGCACAGCCTTGTATAGTATAGCATGGGGGTGGGGAAGGGAAGTGCGTGTGAGGTGGAGGGACGGAGGAGGGGAGAGAGTAAAACATAGCATAGAAAGAAAGAGAAAATTGAGAGACAGAAAGGAAATGAAGACAGAAAGAGAAAGATAGAGAGAATCAAAGAAAGGGAAAAGCTTAGTATAAAAAGAAAGAGAGAGAAACAGAAAGGGAACAAAGACAAAAAGAGAAAGCAAAAGAGAAAGATAAAATCAAAGAAAGAGAGAGAAAGATATATAAAGAAAGAGGGAGAGAGAAAGAGAGAAAAAGAGGGAACAAAAAGAAAAGGATAGAAAGAACGAGAAAGAGAAAGAAATAGAGAGAGCGAGAAAGAAAGAAATAGAAATGAACAGAGGAAAAAAAATTCATCGGGAAAGCACGAAGATGAGAGAACAAGGAAGAAAGAGAGGAACAAAGAAAGAGAAAAATAAAGCGCCACTAGTGCGAAGCTGCCTGGATTTTTCTCTTCTTCTGTACGCCGACAATCTGTAAACGCCAAGAAGTATGCAGACAAAAAAAAAGTATTTGTGCAACAATCGCCGACAAGTGTAAACAAAGGTAATGTGGTTATCGGTGAAGTTACAGCCCCCGACGTGTGGATCCTGGCGTTTATCGGATATCGACAGGCCAACGCTGACTGCACCGGCGACTCCGCTCGCCTGTTTCCTTACATGCCTTACACGATGGCGCAGCTTTGCCAGCAACCAATCCCTAAATATGCAGCACACAAGGTAGCAAGGTCAATTCATGGTCGCTAATTATTGATGGTCGATAAACGTTGCCACTCAGCTCCCGTCAACATCCAGCACGTTGTAACACAGGCAAATGTCCACCGGAAGTCAGGTGACGTAATTGTACATAGTATCCAATCAGATCGGTCGCCGGTGCTACGTATAATGAAACAATGCTGCGCTGAATGAAAGCTGGAAGTTGGAAACTCGGTCGGCTGCGCCGCTGCGATCAGTACCGATTCGCAAGTTTAAAGTCTTGTAATATCAGTGCACACTTCACGCAGAGAACTTAAATCGGTTTGCAAATGATCCTTGGGGCTTGCTTTATGGCTCAATACGTTTGTGCAAAATCGTCATAACCGTTTCAGCGGTCCCTTTAACATAGCTTACCGTCGTCTGGTTACTGCAACATATCTTTTGTAACATGGAACCAAAATAAGTCAACTGCTTTATTCTTATTATTTAGCTGTCTGCGTCACTCCTACTTTTTACAGCGAAAGCTGTTATGAGATCATTTCACCGGCCGTTTTTGGTGCCGTAGTTGTCCGCCGCCGCCGCCGCCGCCGCTGCCGCCGCCGCCGCCGCCGCCGCCGGTGTCCGTAACCAGTATCGCTCGAAATAAGAAAAAAAAACGAAATAAGAAAAAATTCCAGGATGGAACGAGGTTCCAACCTGGGCCCTCTGCGTGGGAGCCCAGTATTCAACCTCTGAGCCATGCCGGTGCTTGAAACTGCTTTGCAAAAAGGTGCTATACAGCCTTCATGTCGGGAAGGAACCACATTAGCATATGCAATATGGCGTGGTAGAAGAGTAAAATAAGCACCAAGCGTCGCACAACGCTATTTCTGTAACCAGGCGTCAAACAATGCGAATTGCGCAACGAGTAGGTTGTTGAATGCTTCTAACCCATTACAAAGAGCTCTGCCATAATTCTTCATCGTCATCAGGCACAGCATCAACAAAGTGCGCATAATGCCTTACATGCGTTTAGCAGGTACCACGGCTCTCTGTAGAATGACGAAAAATGGCACAGTGCCTGGTTCCCTACTTCTAAAAAATTACAATGATTTATAGCGTAGTGGGTTCCTCGCAAGTGCACTTGTATTGGTTGCCAAGGAAGCCCATAAGCGCATGATCCATTTCCTCGGGGTCTCAGTAAAATTGCAATGATTTATAGCGTAGTGGGTTCTTCGCAAGTGCACTTGTATTGGTTGCCAAGGAAGCCCATAAGCGCATGATCCATTTCCTCGGGGTCTCAGTAAAGTTCTCCCCCCCCCCTCCGTCTCTGTCCCACGTCAACGTATGTTATACAGCATGACGGGCGAGGGAAATAGCGACCGGGCGTCACCGAATGCAAATTACATAACTGGTGGGCCGTTTAAACCTTCCAACCCATTACACAGGGCTGAGCCATAATTCTTCATCGTCGTCAGTCGTCGCGTCAACAAAGTGCACATAATGCCTTACAGACCTGTAGCTGGTGCCTCGCTTCTCCGCCGGATGACGAATAATGGCTTAGTAGGTGCTTCCCATCTTCACAAAAATTGTGATTTATGGCGTAGTGGGTACCGTTCCAGTGTACTTGTATTGTAGCCCCAAGAGAGCTTACAACGGGAACTAGAAACGCCGCTCTTCCAGATTTCGCTGTGACTGTGCTGCGGTATCAGCGCAGGCCGTTTTTATATATTTACGCGACTCTTGAACTTATTGTTATGTGGACGCAATGGTCAGGTCAACTATAAAATATTCCGGGCGTGTCTTGACTATTCGGTGACAAAAACTCTGTTTACGGCTTCGTAAAGTAGTAAAATTGATCACGGCAGCCTTTAGCAAAACATGCTTCACGAGTGCTGCCGAGTTGAGCTCACGAGGAAGTTACACCGCTGCTTCACCTTGAACTTGGTACTTCAAAAAGATAACCTTCCTCTCGGAGTTCTCCTCAAGGAAGAATGTCACTTGCATGGTGGGATCGATTGGCGGCTGTGCCAAAATAATGTAGCGTTCATAGTTAAAAGGACACGACAGAATTAAATCTTTCCTATAGAACCGGTCTCCATCTGATGTGATGGTGACCTGGTGGCGCTCACCCACAAAGGGGGACGGGCCAAGAACCGGGCGGCAGGATTTTTAAGGTAAAGACCTATAAAGCTAAAGGAAACTGGAAATTTAGATTAAAGATAAAACGTCGAATAAATAAAAAAGCTTAACGAGCAAGCGATCACACAATTATCTGGGCTTCTTGACGGAAATAATGACGGATTTCGAACCAAGAATATGAATAGATAAAAATCGACTGACACGCTAATCTTTCACAGTGAAAGCTGTTATGAGGTCACAACAACAGCCGTTTTCTTTTTTTGTGCCGTAGTTGTCCGCCGCCGCCGCCGCTGGTGTCTGTAACCACTATCGCGCAAAATGACAAAGAATGAAATGATAAAAAAATATCTAGGATCTAATGGCATTGCAAGCCGGGCCCTCTGCGTCGCAGTCGGGTTTTCTACAAAAGAACCACGTCAGTGCTTGAAACGTTTTTGCAAAAAGACCCTACGCAGGATTCATGTCGGGCAAGGCATCGCGTTATAATATGTTATATGTAGCGTGGTAGAAGAGTAAATAACAGCGAGGCGTCACACAATGCGAATTGGGCAACGAGTCGATGGTTTAACGCTTCCCACCCACTACAAAGCGCTCAGCCATAATTCTTCATCGTTATCAGCCACAGCACCAACAAAGTACGCATAATGCCTTACGGATCTGTAGCGCGTACCTCTTTCTCCGCAGAATGACTAATAATGGCATAGTGGGTGCTTGCCTACTTCACAAAAATTGTGATGGTTTATGGTGGGCACCTTGCAAGTGCACTTGTAATAGTTGCCTCAAGAGAGTTTACAGCGGGCTCTGGAAGGCCGCTCGTCCAGCCATAGGCGTGCGCAGGGTTCCCCATCAGGGGGGGGCACAGTTTCATCCCAGCGCCCCCCCACCCTACTAAGTCATTGTATAGGGCAGATTTTGCGCCCCCCCCTCTTAGGTGACTAGAGGGGTCAATTTACGGGGCATATTTCGCGCCCCCCCCCCCTCTTAGGTGATTAGGGGGGGCCGCCCCCCCTGTGCGCACACCTATGCGTCCAGCTTTCACTGTGACTGTGCATGGCCGGGCTGCTGTACGACATGGTTTGGAACCTGTGCAGACGGGTCTCCTCGGATTTAGTAAGCCCCTTGGCGGGATGAGGCAAAGTTTGTCTTTGCAGGCGATATAGCTGCAGTATACCTGCTTATGTTGTTGTCGGTATTGGTGGTTGAATGCCGTGGTCTGAGGGGTCGGTAGACAGAGCCCAGGGAAGGAATGCTCGGGCTGACTTGTGTGCTAATTCGTTTTCGGCTACCCCCTGATGACCCGGCACGCAGATTAGCTCTTTTCTGACTCATGTTCGTGACTGCCATAGGATGGCGTGAGCTGGAGGGGAAGTACGTCCTCTCATGTAGATACTGTAGATTATCTTAGTCTGTAAATATACACCCCGCCACGGTGGTCTAGTGGTTATGGCGCTCGACTGCTGACCCGAAGGTCGCGGGATCGAATCCCGGCCGCGGCGGCTGCATTTTCGATGGAGGCGAAAATGTTTGAGGCCCGTGTACTTCGATTTAGGTGCACGTTAAAGAACCCCAGGTGGTCGAAATTTCCGGAGCCCTCCACTACGGCGTCTCTCATAATCATAGCGTGGTTTTGGGACGTTAAACCCCAGATATTATTATTATTATTAGTCTGTAAATATATATTCCGTACTGCAGTGCATTGCTGCTAGGGCGATTGCGGTTTCTTCTACAATGGATGCACCAGAGCATTTTAGTAATGGGCCGTCAACTACTTGACTTTGGTGGATTACTGCTACTGTAGAAATTCGTCCCACGGGCCCGCAGCATCTACGAAGTTGGCTCCCTCTGCATTACTACAACGTTCATTCAGGGCTTTAGCTCGAGCTGCTCTTCCTCCGTGGCGGTAATCTGGGTGCATGTTCTAGGGTATAGGGTTTCGTCAGGAAACAGCCCCGCCATTCAAGGGGTATGTCTTGCCTGGCCGACGCTGTAGAGAGAATAAAAAAGTGGACATCGTCCAGGAACTTTCTGCCGGTTTTGGTAGTAGCCAGGCGCAAAATTTGGTTTGAAAGATGTGCCTCGACAAGCTCTTCGCCCGTGTTGTGGATGCCTAATTTCAGAAGTCGTGATATGGATGTTTTCTACGGTAAATTTAGTGCCTGCAGACGTTACAAATTAAGACATCTAATTTGTCATTTCCGTAAGTAAAGGTAAGGGGTGCCTTAAGTTATCCTGCATACCACGAAAGCCTGTACTAGCCGTAGGATATTGTGTTCCTGCAAGCATCGGTTCCTATTGGCAATTCTAGAGATCATGCGCTTGATTTGCTCGCATGTACGTTGTAGCTTAGTCAGTACGGCTGCGTTCGCACCATTGTTGCTAAATGTGACTGCGAGAATCAGAATGTTGTCTCGCTCTGGAATGGAAGTGTCGTTTATCGGAATGTGAAACACGGCCGTGTCTACGGTCCCCCAGAACATCAGCAGTTCAGACTTCTCGTGTTGGCATCGGAGACCGCATGTCGTACCTCGTGGGCTGCCATTTGGAGTTCTTACTCTATTTGCCCTAGATTTCCATGTGTAGCCCATCGTTGTCACATCATCCGCGTAAAGTGGATGTCGAATATACGGTATGGCATTGAGCTTACCGGGGAGCTGCAGGAGTGCTATGTTAAAAAGCAGCGGGGAGAGGACAGCGCCTGAATGATGCGGACCAAATGTCTCCGATTTTGATGATCGCCTTGCGGCCAGTTAAGAAGTTCCTGATGCAGTAGAATGCTCGTCTTCCACAACCCGTTGCTTGTAGATTATGTAAAATTTGTGAATGCTTGACGTTGTCAAATACCCCCTTATAGTCTAATGCAAGAATGGCTCTGTGGTTAACTTGTTGTTAGGATCTACAACTTCTTTCTTGAATGAAAAAACGCTGCGCAAAATACACGACGACTACCAGGAAACAGACACTTATAACTTACTGCGCCTGTATGTTGTAAATGTTTCTTTCTAGACCTCGTGTTTTTTGCGAGCGTTTTTTTTTTTCATTCAGTATGTCACACCAACTCGCCCACATCAAGCTCCTTCTGCTGTTGTAGCTCGCTGTAGTTTGTGCGGTGTTACAAAAAACTTCGCAGGTGGAATTGGACAAGCTCCACTAACGAGTACAGCAGGTGCGAGCGCTAAACAAAAACTCTGTTCGGCGAAGTGGAGCACGTGAAACACGTGAAAGAGAGAGAGAAAGAGAGATATATACAAAGAAAGAGAGAAAGAGACAGAAACAATATGAAAAGTTATGGCAACTTTATGTGCTTTATGTATGCTCTATGTGTCACAAAAAATGTGTCTACCGACGTTGTTGCTGCTCGACATGTGTCCGGTGATCCGATATTTGGTAAATGGTAATACGTTTAGGGACTCCACAGACGTATTTTAGCCGTCACGCAGAGAGCTCCTATTTTTAGTTCTTGTTATTAGATGGCAACTTGCTATCTGGTCGGTAAACAGAGCAACGACTCCCATCACTTACAAAAGTGACAAGCAAGAACTGCTCACATCGCAGGGTTTAAGCAGCTGTCATGTTAACCGAATACGTTGTTTTGAAATGAAACTAATATGCTTTCAGCAAGAAAGACAACACTTTTGAGATACTAACAGACATTTCATTTAAATGAAACAAAATTGGTAGAAGTTGAGAAATTTTCGAGCAATCATTTTTATGATAGGCGTTCTCTGCTCCATTATATAGATTTATAAGAACAAATCTGCGAAGTATGTTAAGATACCATTGGAAAGTATCGCATTGGATACATTAATTGCGGTAGTATATTGTACCGTACTGCGATACAATTTCAATCTATCTGTGCCCAGCCCTGTCAACGAGATACTGGCTTTGGCGTTTGGCCTAGAATGCTTGCACCAGTACTTTTGAGGCATACCGTTTGAAGCACACGCTGGCCACAGGCTACTTCTTGGGCTGTTTGGCGCCAACAAACCTGCTCCAGTGCAAGATTCGCCACGAGTGGTCTGAAGCTCTTCGTTTCGCTCTTGGCTGTGAAGCTCTCCGCTTACAAATAGAAACTTGTTTACAAGCTTGAAAAAGAGCTTGGTCACGCCGACGCTCTTAGTAAACTGCCGCTGCGTAACGACAGCACTGCATTCCCTCAACCTGCTACGATCTTGCTAGAGGAGACATAACCACCTGTTGTGTTGGCACGAGCCACAGGGGATGATCTATTTAGATATTATGTTGTCCTTTCTGTTTTGGCAGGACAAAGCCTCCTAGCTGGACCAGAGTAGAAGCCACTAAACGCCAGAAACGCTGAACTCAGCCTGCACGATGGCTATCTACTATGGGGATCGAGAGCTCGGACGCCAAAAAAATTCCAGGCCTACGCACCTAACGCGCTTTATTTCTAAAACGTTTTTGTGTCTAACAACGATAAAGATAACTACATATATTGGGTCTAACAAAGATAAACGAGGCCTAAAGAGTTCCCTTCTCTCGAACTAAAATTGGGCACAATCGGTGCACAAACTGAAATTATTAAGGCTCGCGTCGCACACCCAAACATGCGTCAGCTAACTACAGGACGATAGAGCAGTCGGGTCTAGCTTCAGCATCACTTACAGCAATCTCAAGTACTGCGTGTCGCAATTTCCACGCTGGGAAGTGCTTTCATAAAACAGGCCGTATGTGTGCTAGCTTTCCAGCGCACCCTTGGCCAGCCTTACCTCATTTCGTTCGGTGGGCCACTGTGGTCGTGAAAGAAGGACTCGCAGTTGCTAAAGCAGCTACGAGTCAACCCACGACTCACAAGAAGATTGATCCTACGAAATAACTGGAAAATTACCCTTTAAAAATGAAAAATTCAAAAGAAGAATAAGAAATGCAGTAGAACATAGCCAAAGCAAGTAATGGTTGGTCACCTTTTAAAATAAAATGAAAATATGCGCAACGACTCGCAATATTCTATTTTTTCTACCGTATTCTTCGTCCTTGTCTACTTCGTCAAACTAGAAGCCAGGACTAACAAATATATAAGGCCCCCAAACATTAACACTGTCACCAGAGCCATGGCCGAGAGCACAGAATGGCTGCTTACCAGTGGTTCTGCAGGTGGTGGGTGGCAGGAAAGCATAACACCCGCCACCGGTGGCATTTGCCGCCCAGGTTGGCACCATCGCTTCAGTTTGAAAAGCGAGGGTCAGGGCAGGTACCTTGCCCGGTGGCTAAGCTGTTAGTGCTTGGTTGATGATGATAGCCAGCATTAACCAAGTAAGCTTGGCCGGCGGGACCGGTTCCAAAGCAGTGCCACTATTTTTTTTTCTTCAAATGGATATTTTGTTTGTTTCCTCGATGTCTCAGTATCGTGTGTTAGTATGCGGGCCCAGTAAATATCAGTAAACAGAGGAACAGCAATCAGTTGGCGGTTTCACATCGCGTGTAGTGGGTATGTGCGATAAGGGATCTTTGACAACGACAATGGGTCTTTGCATAGCGCTGTTATACTGTGGTGTCCTGCGTAAACCACAGCCACATAGGCGCAACAACATTCGCTTTACCTGCCTGCACCACCGGAAGCAAACTTTCGCTTTGTTCCGTTGTCACGTACTTCTCGTCACAACATTGACTTATTCTGGAAAGCCCTCGATATTGACTTCTACGTTAAGTGATGGTTCATCTTTCCAAGGCCCTGCATGGGGACAGGACACGTCGGTTCAGCAACGTCACATTGGTAAGTGCTTATCTTGCAAGCGGGAATGTATCTATTTTTCGCTTGAAGGCTATAGCATTGCGTTTAGCCTATTGGACCAGTCCAGAAATTCACGGGCGAACTCACCTGCTGCCACAAAGAGACATAGCGTCTGCGCCGGCCATCGGGACAGCCGCAGTTTCGTGTGCTCACCTCCAAAACAATAATGGGCTATGATAACGCAGCTACTCCTTTCTTCTACCGCTTGAACCACGCTGCACTGAGGAGAATATCAGCACTCAAAGTACTGAGGCTTTTTTTTTTTGTCTGGCCGTAGATTTCTGAACACCACCACGTGTAAACTATAATTCCCGAATGACGTAGAGAACATTACACTCTCGACTGGTAGTACACATCTGGCTTCTCGGTACGCTGAAATACCTTCCTGCATGTGAGAAGCCAGGTGTTTACGGAATACGTGTTCATGAAAGGTAACGGCTTATATTGTGAGGCTCGTAGGCGGAATATTGAAGAGGAACGGGCACTGTCTCTTGTGACTACATGTTTATTAACACGGTAAAAATGAAACTCAGCGGCCAAACAGTGCGACACTCACACAAGAACACCAGCACAACGCATCACACTAGCAACGCGGGCGGTCCATGGCTGACTCTGCTAGCGTCTGACACTAGGCGCCTTCTAGTGAGTCGAGGAGGAAACGCTAGGCGGATCAGCTGAGTGCTGCCATCTGTCCGGAGACACGGGAGATAGGCACTGCGGGATGGCTGACACCTCACATCCCACCCCCTCTTAGGCGACCAAGTCCCGTGGTCGTAATGTTCGGCACATGAAAAAGTCTTGAAAACCGCACAGGATGGGGCTGGTGATGGGGCTTGTGGCAGTGGCGTAGGTAAGAACTGTTTGCGTCAGACGTCGTAGTCGTCAAGCCACCTGGGCTGACGAATGTGACGGCGCGGGCGACTGGGTCTATGAGGCTCTTCTTGATCTTGTTCCGCAACTGTTCGGCACTCCGCTTACGCTGCAGCAGCATGGCCCGGGTCCAGCTTCGTCGAGGACGGCTCCTGCTGCGAGGTCTTGTCTCTCGGTTCCTCCGCCTGTCTCGGATTCGACTTGGGTGCTTCCTGGCGCGGCTTCTCCTCTGGTCTCTGCTACGGCTCCTTCGCCTATCTCGGCTTATGCTTCGCTTCTTTTCTCGGCTGCGGCTTCTCCTTTTGACTCTACTACGACTCCACTTCTCACGGTGGCGGTGCCGCTTCTTTTCACGGCTAGGACTTCGTTCTTTCTTTCGGGTCCTGCGTTTTTTCCTCTCCTTGCTGCGGCGTCTTCTATCTCGACTACGGCTCATTCTCCTCTCACGACTTTTGATTCTCTTTTTTTCTGGGCTCAGGCTTCTGTTTTTCGCACGACTGTGGCTCCTCTTTTTCTCCCGGCTGTGGCTCCTTTTCTCTCTGCTACGGCTGGTTTTCGCATCCCGGCTTCGGCTTGGTTTCTCTTGACTTCCATCTCGTGTCTGCCTGTCGGGACTGACAGTTGACTCTGCGCTGGAGAGTTGTTGACCAATCTGTGCTTCACGCAGTAGGGAACTTGTCTCGTCTGTTGTGGAGCTGGCTGAACAGTGGGGCAACTCCACTGGCTTGTCGTTGACTCCTTTCTCAAACAGTGCTTCATGGCATGCCAATGATAGCGATGGCGGTTGGTTATCAGGAATGGGTTCAAGCTCCAGGCCTGCAGTAGTAAGATGATCTGAAGCCAACGAACGCGGGCTGTGGAGAAAGACGGCATTGGTCATTCTTGGGAAGCGTTTCTGATGACAGAAGAGCACTGTATGTGTGCTTGGGTGGTGAATTTCCGTGGGCTTTGGTGGCTTCACGATGAGTTCTGCCTGTGCAGCTTGAAACCAGTCTTCGCCGAGGATCAGAGGTAGAGGGTTACGGGGAAGCACTGTCACCTCCACAACTGCAGATATGGGGCCAAGTGAAATGGAAGTCGACAGCGTACCTGCTGGCATAACTGTACCTCCTCCCACGACAGAGAGAGGTGGCTTTTTCCAAGGTGTCAAGGCAGATGACGGGACAAGGTCTTCAGTCAATATGGTGATCTTAGAGCCACTGTCTGGGAAGGCGTCGACAGTTCCAACACCTGCTACATGAGCTTCAATGACGGCGCACTGCAGGAGTGATCCCTCTAGGCAAGACATGGCCGTGGCATGGGGATGCGTGTTGTCTGGGAGTCGCTGCCGCGTAGCTCGGGGTGAAGGGCACCTGGCAGCCAGGTGACCTAACTGTCGGCAATTGAAGCACGTTGCCGTGCTGAGGTCCTGACCACTGCGGTATGCAGGTGCACCATACTGAGCGGTAATGGCAGCGTACTTGGCTTCCTGCTCATGGACGGGCATGTCTGCTATGCGCTGTCGTGGGCGTGAAGGCGTAGGAGTGGTTGGCTGAGGGCTGAAGTTCCGAGGTGGCTGGTCCGGAATGATGGGTGCTGACGACCTTGACGAGCAAGAATAATGCGTCTCACGCTGGGGCTCGGCAGGCAACGGTCTTGAATAGGGCTGCATTTGGGCGTGCTGTGCGCATTTGTCCAGATTGACGCACGTCACCATAAAATCGCTGACTGTGGAGGGCTGGCTAGCAGCGATTTGCGGCGATAACGTGCTGCTCACGCAAGCCTTGAAGCAGGTAGTCGATCTTCTGCCCCTCCGACAGCTTGACAGGGCATTGTTCCACCAGACGCAATTTGGCAAAGGCGTATTGGCGGAGATTCTCATCGGCGTGCTGTTTAACCTTCAGGACGCGCTCCTGCCACTCTATGAGGGAGAGCTCTGATGAGAATGTGCTCTTGAGCGCGTTGCTCCACTCCTGCCATGTCACATGCTGGTGGCCAAACGTCAAATGCCAATTCCGAGCTGTGCCCTTCAATTTGCTAGCCGCGATGAGGCGGGTAGTGGCGTCATCCCAAGAGGCGAGTTGTTGCACTCGACGCACCTCGTCAAGCCATGCGTTGACACTTTGTCGCGGAGATTCGTCGAAGCTCGGAATCGACGCCGAAAAGGTCGGGCAATGTCGTGACAACTGTTGAAGGCCGGGGCAATTGCTGCATCAACGCCGCGAGCGCTTGAATAGTAGCGGCATCCAAGGAAAAGTTAGCCGCCGGCGGCGTTTGGGCAGGCGTCGGAGTCGAGTCACGGCTTTCTTGGATGTCCTTGTGTAGGCGCTGCACAAGCTCGTCTTTCGTGCCGGTCGTTTCCAGGCTTCGTCTTTCGAGCTCTTCGCGGAGAAGCTCGACGCTGAGGCGGGACATTGTCGCCGTGTCCAATTCGTGCCAGAGGATTCCGGGCATGGTAACTGTGGCTGGAGTCGAATGCCGAAGTAGGCTTAGCTCCGTCAGAAACGCTCGAACTACGTTGCAGGCTGAGTAGGCCTAGCTGCGTTGCAGAAGTTCGAACGGCGTTTTAGGCTTGGCTTTAGCGAACGGTGCAGCGGTGCAAAGGCTTAAAAGGCTTTTCGTGACGCTGTGACACGGCTTGGAAGGTTCCGCTTACTTGCTAATGGCTTTGGGGCTGAAGTCGAACATCTTCGGGCGAAGGCGGGCTGGACGAGACAGTTGCAGAGGCTCGCCGTCGACTGCGCCAGATGTGAGGCTCGTAGGCGGAATATTGAAGAGGAACGGGCACTGTCTCTTGTGACTACATGTTTATTAACACGGTAAAAATGAAACTCAGCGGCCAAACAGTGCGACACTCACACAAGAACACCAGCACAACGCATCACACTAGCAACGCGGGCGGTCCATGGCTGACTCTGCTAGCGTCTGACACTAGGCGCCTTCTAGTGAGTCGAGGAGGAAACGCTAGGCGGATCAGCTGAGTGCTGCCATCTGTCCGGAGACACGGGAGATAGGCACTGCGGGATGGCTGACACCTCACAATATACAGCAGTGCATATTGAAGCGAAGCCGTCAGGCTACAGCAAACCTACGTCACACCGCGGATTTCCAGTTCTTAGTACACCGTTCTTCGGGCAACTGGCACCGCCCAATCGGAGTCATGGCCATGATTCCGGCGGTAGAGTGATTAATAAAAAATGTTATAGCGAGGTATCACTGCGCGAACGTGGGGAAGTTTACGAATTTCATGTTTTCAAACTTCCTGTCTTCGACGCAGACTCAATTTTTCTTTCTGGTCGCGCATTATTGGCATCATTGCGCACATAGAAACCGCAAGCGCGCTTGTGTTTTGAACGCCTGCACAGGAGTCGACGAATTGGCGCTAGAGAGTCAACCAGGTGGCGGGAGGCACGGCTCGCTGGCGTTACGTGCGAGCAATTGTTATTTATTAGTTCATCTGGCAGCATTTCATAGGGATAAATCGTAGCGGTGGGTGGTCTATCGAAAGGGGTGGTTGGCGAACAAGTGGGCGGTGAAACAAAGGGGTGTGTGTAACTTCTGCTGCCACCCTGGTTCCTGTGTGGAGTAGTTGATACAGTATACCAAAAATCATGTTAAATAAACCACCCATTTGGAGAGTGTCGCCTAGGGTTTCACTCCCTACATTTGCGTGCGCGGGCTCGCCGTCCCTTCACGGTGGTGGGCCGAGCTCTCTTGCGCTGCTGCGCGAACGGTACACGGCGCGAGACAAGCGCGGACGCGGCGCCATATATGTGTGGCTCGGAGTGCTCGGACACGCGGTGGTGTTCTGCGCGTACAGCCAAGAGAAGTGAGGCTGTCGTGCCGGGGTCGGTTAATAACATGGCAAAAGCAAAAAAACGCCAGGCCTGCGCGGAAAGCGCAGCACAGTCACAGCGAAAGCTCGAAGAGCGGCATTTCTAGAGCCCGTCATAAACTCTCTTGTGGCTACTGATACAAGTACACTAGGGACGTACCCACTACGCCACAAATCCTAATTTTTGTGAAGTTGGGAAGCACCCACCACGACATTACTCGTCATTCTGCGGAGAAGCGAGGTACCATCTGTAAGGCATTATGTGCACTTTGTTGATGCGACGGTTGATGACGATGAAGAATTACGGCTGAAACCTTTGTAATGGGTTGGAATCTTTAAAGGACCCACTAGTTACTTAATTCGCATTGTGTGACGCCCGGTCGTTATTTCATTCTCCCACCACGCTTTATAACGTACGCTACGTGAAGAAGAAAAAGCATGAAAGAGAAATTAACTTTATTGAGACCCTGAGGAAATGGACCGTGGGAGCCTTATGGGCTTCCCTTGGCAAACAATAGAGGTGCACTTGCGAGGAACCCACTACGGTATAAATCATCATAATTTTTCTGAAGTAGGGAAGCAGCCACTATGCAATTTTTCTTCATTCTGCGCAGAACCGTAGTACTTGCTAAACACCTGTAAGGCATTATGTGCACTTTGTTGATGCTGTGACTGATGACGAAGAAGAATTATGGCAGAGCCCTTTGTAATGGGTTGGAAGCATTCAACAACCCTCTCGTTGCGCAATTCAAATTGTGTGACGCCTGCTTACACAATTCGCATTGTGTGACACTTGGTTGTTATTTTACTCTTCTACCACGCTGCATTACATATGTTAATGTGGTTCCTTCCGGACATGAAGCCTGTATAGGGTCATATTGCAAAGCAGTTTCAAGCACCGGCATGGCTCTGAGGTTGAATACTGGGCTCACACGCAGAGGGCCCAGGTTCGAACCTCGTTCCATCCTGGAAATTTCTTCTTTCGTTTTTTTTTCCTTATTTCGAGCGATAGTGGTTACGGACACCGGCAGCGGCGGCGGCGGACAACTACAGCGCCAAAAACGGCCCTTGTTGTGATCTCATAACAGCTTTCGCTATAAAAGAAACACCACAGCGTTAGCCAGGACTGCTTAAGTGTTGAGTCCGGTCCATGCGCGCGCAAAAAAAAAGGGTGTTCCTTTGCTCCTCCCTGTGCTTTCCTGGCAGGCGGATCGGCGAGGTCGTTGAAGGCACTCACTGAGACACGACGTCGTGTGCATTTTCGATCCAATGATGGTACGCTTCTCGTATCTCCAACACAAATTGTTCGCAGGATCCGCCACGAAGGCCTTGCTTCGGCCTCGTTCATTGGGCTGTATACTGCGATTTTTAGGGATCTTCAAGCATGATTAAGCTTTGGTGCTTGCCTCGTCTAAAGCTCGGCTTCTCGATAACGAAGTCCTTGGCACCACCGAAGATTTCTAGGAAATGCAGGGTCAAATAACATTCCTGTAAAATAGTGGCATAATACCATAATTCTTTCGAATTTTCATTGTGCCATCTCTCCTACCAGTACACTGCTGTTGCTCGCCATGTCCCCCAAATTTCCTCAATTGTTATGCCTTCGTTGACGTCGAACCATTCTGAAATACGTTGTTTTTATGATTGGACGCCATCTTGACCATTTGCCGTCATCTCGTCTGGTTAGTTGTATGCGTATGTTGGCGGTCGAATGTTAAGTAGGCGTTGCACCTCCGTAGTAAGTGTGTGCATTTTGACAAACGAAGAAAGCCTTGTGCCAATGACCATTCTCGTTGCTGACCTAATAGTTCTCATCATTCTTTCATAAATGTCACCCCACGGTGGCGCTTGCACTGTGATGTGTTTTCATTTCACTTAGAAACCTAGTTACACATTAATGGAAAGACTGTTTTGCGACTCTGATCATGCTGTAAACACCCGTGCTTGTTTACTTGAACGCTTTTACTTTATCGCTGCATATGACTGAGCCTATGCCACATCTTGCCACGAATCATCGACCTGCTGTGTGAAAGCATTCGGGAGGAGACCCCTTCGCGAGATCAAGATGCGTAGCTCGCATGGTTGCGCATGCGAAGATAGCAAGGAAGTTTTCTATTCTTTCGGTATCAGTAATTTTCTTTGACAAGCAGTGGTCCAGTGAAATTGGCATCGATTCCTTCAAATAGTTCTCTTTCATTTATTCTGTCGGCAGAAATTAGTGCTAGTTCTTGCCATTGCTCTTGTGTCCAAGCATTGACACACTGTACACCAAGTTATTTTTGACTAGCTGCCTGTCTCTTATAATGCATTGTCTGGGCCGAGTACTGGAGAGCTTGACTTGCTCCACCGTGCAGTGTTAGTCGATAAATGTATCTCATGAGTAACTATGTTCCCGCCTTGAACTTTGGAAGTACAATACCATGAAGCTTGTATGCATGGCAGGCCACTGTATAGCAACGACTCCCGTGTCTCAGAAGCCCTTGGTTGTCTTTGAACACTTCAGTTCCGCGTATATGTCCACCATGAAATGATTTTAGCGCCCGTTGCCGACGGCCTTCAAGCGATCTTGAGACAAATGCCAGCGCCGTTATCCGGGCACTTAAAACGAAACATCCGGGAACTTAATGAGATTATCCTTGCATCTTTGCGAGCATGGAGGAAAAAAAGGTAAGAGGGAGCGTCACGCGACAATGTTCACGTGACGTACCAGCTTGCTGTCGCCGCGTCGTGGCCGCATCAGCCGATTACGGTAGGCGAAACCCGAGGTTTATCTCGCACAGTGACAGCAAACAATGGCGTCTGTATGGACTAGTGCACACTGTAGTGTGGTGCAGTTTGGTGGGGTGTGCCCTTGCGAACATGCACAATATTGTGGCTAGTGTAATCTCCAACGAATTTGCTTTGCCGGTAGACATTTCATGTTTACATCTATTCTTGATTACGGGAGAGCCAGCCACGTTTTATTGGTTTTGTCGCTTTTTCCGGGACCATCAGGTAACTCAGATGCGTTTGCCATTGCTTTGTGGTCGTGACCTGTGCTTACCTGAGCTCTTCAAGCTTTATGCGTCTAATGGTGGTATATTTACTTCACGAGTTTCGCACGAAACCAGGTATTCTTGGTGTCATCCTTACAAGGCATCCGTATGTTCTGTATTATGAAGGATCGACGATGGCAGCGGTTGGTATTATCGCAAAAATGTGCACTCAAAGCCTTTGTTGTCAACCTTCTCTGTACACGTCGGCTTTGCGTCGATGACGAAGTTAGCGTCTTTTGGCTAAAGGGTCCTTCCAAATCAAGTGTCCGAGGTGCTATGGTGACCATCACTGATCTTCTAGAAGAATTTGTGGTTATTTCCTGTTTGGCGCGGATCATGATTTCAATACATTTCTGCTGAAAAAAAATTACATGCCACGTGATGCGCATTCATATAGCGCCGACCTATGCGAAACATGGCGGCACGAAAATAATATAAAAACATAGTTTTCCGTGAAGCAAAACGAAACCTCGCCCGTAAAACGTTTATTTGCGAGTATAAGCCGTTACAATTAGTGGCTCGTTCATAACTCTGCATACTTATCCATGGTGTTGAGATGCCTGGTGTTTTGATAAAATTCTCATAGTCAGTCAGAGTCGCACACATGTAGTTCTAATATGTTCATTTCAGAGTCCTTCTTACAGCCACTGTAATTTCCTCCGTCGCGGCCGCCCCTTGTAATCACGCTGGATGTGCTCCGACGTGCGGTTCTCAGAGGCAGCTTTTGCAGCTTCTGCGCCAGCTGTTGTCGCCTGACCATAGAGGGCGGTGGCGAGCGCCGGCGGAGCATATACTCGCCGTGTCATCGCTACAAGTGCCTAAATATATCGGTGGTGCTAATCGTTGTTTACTAACGTGGAGAAGGTCTATAAACGGCAAGGTTGACATGTCGAAAAGACAAAATTTAGCTAAGAAAGTGTTAAAACTAGCCAAAAAGTAGCCAACTTGAGCCAATATCAGTAAACGTAGCCAAGAGTAGCGACGTTTCTGTGAAAACAGCAATAAGTGTTGGGGTTTTACGTCCCACATGCACGATATGTTTAGGAGAGACGCCGTAGTGGATGGCTCCGGAAATATTTACCACCTGGTGTTCTTTAACGTGCACCTAAATCAAAGTACACGGGCCTCTAGCATTTCACCTCCATCGAAATGCGACCTTCGGGTAAGCCTTCAAGCTCCGTAACCACTCTACCACCCGGGCGGGTCTGTGAAAACAAAAACTGCGACGGTTTCATTAAAATGGCTAAATCTAAAAGGCTTTTGGCGAAGGTGTCAGAAGCAGGGTGTTTTAATATTTAGAAATGAGAACTACCAAACTTATGTTTAATTTTTTTTTATTTTACTACACATCGTGCGGAGTGACGAAGTCTTTTGCGCTGTTCCCAGAATTACACTCTTCACGCATGTTGCGTGAATTTTCTCAAAGGTACCAGAAGTAGCAGCCTTTGGCAACGACGAAAATGAATACGGCATAATGTACCCAAAATCGCGATTCCCGTTGTACAAGCACAAATTCACCTTCACAATCTTTCCTTGTAGGATGAGCACGTGGCCATAGCTTATATTCTTTCGCAAGAGTCCCAACTTAATCCTAATAATTGACGGACACAGTTGGTCGAACATCTTATTCCTTATGTTCAGTGCAGAACACCAGTGATGCTGAGTGCGGAGGGTCCCGGATTGTCTTTTTTGCTTCAAGTTTCAGTTCAAAGTTCCGTTCAGCAACAGGTGGTGAGCAAACTCAGGCCATGGATGGCAGTGTTTCCTTAATGCTAGCCAAATGTCCGAAACCTCCACTTGTGCACTGCAAGCGTCAAATTCAATGTTGGAAGCTAGGAACACACAAAGACTCCCATGTTTGGACACCATACTCGAATGCCACTCAGTGCGACATTAAAATATATCTGCATTTTGGGGGAAAAAAACATGGAGAGAACGCAAAATGGCAAGAAACTAGCCAAGACGTTCTTCCTGCCCAGCGACCTCAAAAAGTAGCCAAATTAGCGCAAAATAGCCAAACCTGGAAACCCTGATAACCGGCCTTTAATGCGCAATATCTTTATTGGGAAATTCAGGGGAAATGAATTTTGAGGGTCAGCAGTTTTCACACAAACTTCCCACAGAAACATTTTTACCGAGAGAAGTACCCGCAGATTCCACAAGGCAAAGGCACCGAACGAATTGTGTTTTTAAAGAAACCCTACAGACAAACTATGCTATCTATTTTGCTCAGTCGTCATTTCTTGAACGGAATATTTTTCTAGTGATATTATGAACAAATGCGCATTACATAGGCATATCTGACACGAGTTTAATTCCGTCAACAATGCCTGTAATTTGGGTATCAAGACAGATTTGAAGTTTTGAATTTGGAACATGCAATAGCAGTATATCAGCGCTGGACAGGTGGCGCGCCTAAGGGGCCGCGTCGTGCGCCGCCTGGGGAGGACAAGAGGCATATCTCAGCCGGTCGACCAGACGGCAACCAGACGCTTCCGCTTATGTGTTCGCGTCGTTGCGAACAGTTTTACTATTTTGGCACACTTTTTAAACAAAACAGGACAGAAGAAGGACACGGACACTTCTGTCCTCTGTCTTGCTTGACGAGTGCGCTAAAATAGCAAAATGCATTACCAAGATGCCCAAGCCTACGCTCTGTCAAATTGCGAACAAGCTGGAGTGGGTGGGGGGGGATAAACTGTATTGAAACAAAATGAGAGGGAGAATGTGGAAGCGAGGCGCTAGATTGGGACCTAGCGGGCCGCAACTCCAGCAGACCAGTCCGCCAGCCTGGTCTGTATATGCCCGCTTGTGCTCCTTAATGACTTCTCCCACGCTTCTGGCGAGTGAACTCTCTGCAAGAGCCCCGGCGTGGCCTCGTGGTAGAACAACAAGCATCCGTAAAGAAGCATTCAGCAAGCGCCATCAAGTAAAGAAACGACGAAGGAAGATTCCAAAGCTTTATGTGTTAAATGCGAAGCATTTCTTAGCGAACTTCTGCGACTTTGAGCGTATCTATCTATCTATCTATCTATCTATCTATCTATCTATCTATCTATCTATCTATCTATCTATCTATCTATCTATCTATCTATCTATCTATCTATCTATTTATCTAGCCGCCTACGACTTTGTGCTCTCCTGGTCGCTTGGTTCATCGAATGTGCACCAAAATTGGTATGGCGTAACATGACTGTATGACGAACATAAATGACAAGTCATAACATGAAAATCATGACCCGCATGTCATGCACAGCATGACTTACGTGCCACGCTCATGGTGCGCTTACGACCGTTTCGCTAGCTTTATATACACCAAAATTGGTATCTTGCGACGTGAACGTGTAACGAACATAAATAACACGAGATAACATGAAAATCATGACACGCATGTCATGTACAGCATGACTTACGTGGCACGCTCATGGGGCGCTGGCGGCAGTTTCGCTCGCTTGATCTACTCCGAAATTGGTATTGCGCGACGTGACTTTATGACGAACATAAAAACTCGAGTTAACATGAAAATCATGACACGCATGTCATGTACAGCATGACTTACGTGCCACGCTCATGGAGCGCTGGCGGCAGTTTCGCTAGCTTGATATACACCAAAATTGGTATCTTGTGACGTGACTGTGTAACGAACATAAATAACACGAGTTAACATGAAAATCATGACACGCATGTCATGTACAGCATGACTTACGTGCCACGCTCATGGGGCGCTGGCGGCGCTTTCGCTAGATTTATATACACCAAAATTGGTATCTTGTGACGTGACTGTGTGACGAACATAAAAACACGAGTTAACATGACAATCATGACACGCATGTCATGTACAGCATGACTTACGTGCCACGCTCATGCGGCGCTGGCGGCCGTTTCGCTAGCTTGATCTACCCCGAAATTGGTATCGCGCGACGTGACTATGTGACGAACATAATAACACGAGTTAACATGAAAATCATGACACGCATGTCATGTACAGCATGACTTGCGTGCCACATTCATGGGGCGCTGGCGGCCGTTTCTCTAGCTTGATCGACCCCGAAGTTGGTATTGCACGAAGTTACTGTGTGACGAACATAAACAATAGGAGTTAACATGAAAACCATGACACGCATTTTCCTCAATGACATACAAGACGATGTATGCAGCTCTTTGCTAGCTGCTTCGCATTACATCGATTCCCACAATGCGTGGGATCTGCCGACTTTTTTTTCCTGATGTGTCGCGGCGAGTGCGCAGGCCTGCCAGTTGCGCCTCACGGGCTAATTTTCTAGTAGACCCAGAACTGTAGCGGCAATGGCGCTGGTCGTCCTGCGCTGCACTTTTGGAGCGTAACTGAAAACTAGTTCCACAAATAAGGCATTAGAAAACGAAGAGGAGCTCTTCGGAGCAGTATTCTGTGTCGAAGACGCGGCTCCGTAGCGGGACGGCAACTTCGAAGTTCCGAACAAATGTTCTATTCAAAATCGCTCAACTCGTTTCAATGTTGCTAAGTGCTCCCGTACTGACAGTAACACTTCAATAAAAAGTTCTCTAGACCTCCCTAACCTTTCTAACAGAAGAAAGTAGGTTCGTCTATGCCTCTTTCATAAAATCTTCTTTTTGAATACTGAACTAAAACGCACACTGTTCTCGCCACCTTCTTACGTTTCATCTCGCGTCGACCATAACTTCAACGTTCAAGTGCCGTTCTGCCATACCAGCATCTACTTCCACTCCTACGTGCCGAAGACTTTTATGTGAATGGAATCACCTCCCTGCCTCCATTTCCAGATACCCTGATCATGCATTATTCAAGAATGCCATTTTAAACTGTTAAGACCACTCCTCTCTGTAACTCCGCAAATGGAATTGAGAATACTTAAATACATACATACATACATACATACATACATACATACATACATACATACATACATACATACATACATACATACATACATACATACATACATACATACATACATACATACACACACACACACACACACACACACACACACACACACACACACACACACACACACACACATACATACATACATACATACATACATAAAGTGTCGCTCTCAAGTTCATGAAGGCCGCTACGATGTTAATTACAAGTTAGGTTAGCGGTAAAGGTAATTTAGTTCAAACACAGTGGAAAGCACAAAGAAAGAAACAACGACAAGCCCTTGTCTTTTTGTTTCCTTGTGTCATTGACCTCATTTTTCGCCCTAATTTATTTTCACCGTAGCGCAATAACAGTCAGCCCAAAATTAGCGGTCTTCTTAGAGGGAGCCTCGGTTGCTTTGAATATAACAGTGACGACAAGCTTGCCTACTTGTGCTCTCTCTCGTCTTTTTTTTTTTCTTTCTTTTTTACGGCGCGTTTGGTGAATTTCACTGTAAAACAAGGGCGACGCTACACGCAATAATTTATTGGGTTGGTTGAATCGTGCAGCTGTCGTGGTTAAATTACGGTGCGAATGCCGAATTTACGGTGGTGTTTGAAGTGTTGTACAAGTGAAAAACTCCAAATAATGATCTGAATCCACGAGCTTTACTACAGCGTATCTTGCAATCTTCTCGGCCCTATCAGCCACTCGTAGCTGTAGTTTCATTTTTTTTTTGTTGAATTTCTGATTGGAAGTAGGCAGACAACAGTGGGCCATCTTGTAGGGATTCGATTGCCATGGTGATATTGTTTCCTCGCGATGCTACACACACTGGCGCATCGCTAACTAACCTGATTTTCTCGCTCCTCCGATGAACCAATCATGATCACCTCCTGTCGCATCATCTTCGCCTATTACATATTTCTTTCGCTAATAAATATTCGATAAGTTGCCGCTGGTTTCGGCTCTCCTGTAAGAAAGGGCACCATCGGCCACACGTTTTTTCCCTCCATGCATGCTACAGCCATTTACAAAATCACACAATTATGCTTTAGATCTTCAGTTGCTTGCAGAGTAGACGTCGTCGCTTTCACTCGCTGTGTCGCAATGGCGTAACCAAAAACGAGGGGGGGGGGGTTATGGAGTTGAGCGGTTCAACCCTTCCTCCCCGAAGTTCTTTCAATTTTGCATGCTTATGTATACACGCACGCATAAAACGCACGCACGAGCATACATAAAGTGTAGTTGAACCCCCCCCCCCCTTCCGAAAAAAATTTCTGGCAACGGCCCTGCTGTGTCATGACCCGATCTGGCTTTTCTTGCCCCACCGTTCTACACACAGTTGTAGCATGTCGTTCCGTGCATAGCTTCCATTCAGCTATTTATCTATTTATTTATTTATGGCATCGTCATGAAATCGCACCGGTGCGCCCCGGTCCACCGTTTTGTCCAATCATCGTAGCGCCTTGGCGCCCATAAAAAACGCCAGGCCTGCGCGGATAGCGCAGCACAGTCACAGCGAAAGCTGGAAGAGTGGCATTTCTAGAGCCCGTTATAAACTCTCTTGTGGCAACTAATACAAGCACGGTAGCAACGTGCCCACTACGCCACAACTCATAATTTTTGTGAAGTTGGGCACGACATTATTCGTCAGTATGCGGAGAAGCAAGGTACCATCTGCAAGGCATCTTGTGCGCTTTGTTAATGCGACGGTTGATGACGATGAAGAATTATGGCTGAACCGTTTGCAATGGGTTGGAAGCTTCAAAAGACCCACTAGTGACGTAATTCGAATTGTGTGACGCCCGGTCGTTATTGAACTCTCCCACCACGCTTTTAACATACGTTAACGAGAGAAAGATTGAGAGAGAGGGAATTAACTTTATTGAGACCTTGAAGAAATGGATTATGGGAGCCTTATGGGCTTCCTTGGCAACCATTAGAAGTGCACTTGCGAGGAACCCACTGCACTATAAATCATCATAATTTTTGTGAAGTAGGGAAGCAGCCACTATGCAATTTTTCGTCATTCAGCGGAGAACCGTGGTACCTGCTAAACACCTGTAAGGCATTATGTGCACTTTGTTGATGCTGTGGCTGATGACGATGAAGAATTATGCCACAGCCCTTTGTAATGGGTTGGAAGCATTCAGCAACCCACTTGTTGCGCAATTTGCATTGCGTGACGCCCAGTTACAGAATTCGCGTTGTGTGACGCTTGGTTGTTATTTTACTCTTCTACTACTCTACATTACATATGTTAATGTTGTTACTTCACGATAAGAAACCTGTATAGGGTCTTTTAGCAAAGCAGTTTGAAGCACCGGCATGGCTCCGATTGGTTAGATCGTGTAGAGCTTCTTTTACCAATCAAGGAGGTTTAGAGTGTCCTCATTAGTCCCTGTATGGCCCTTCCCTTTTTCCTGTAGCTCCCTCTCCCATTATACGCAACCAGTGTTTGTATTGTAAATAGCGCTTCCTCTTGTATTTGTTTGTTACATGTCAAAAGCAGGCAATAAAAAAACCGGCATGGCTCTCAGGTAGAGCACTGGGCTCCCACGCAGAGGGCCCAGGTTCGAACCTCGTTCCATCCTGGAATTTTTTCTTATTTCGAGCGATAGTGGTTACGGACACCGGCGGCGGTGGCGGACAACTACGGCGCCAAAAACGGCCCTTGTTGTGATCTCATAACAGCTTTGGCTGTAAAAATTTCTGGCTACGCCCCTACTGTGTCATGACCCGATCTGGCTTTTCTTGCCCCACCGTTCAACACACAGTTGTAGCATGTCGTTCCGTGCATAGCTTCTATTCAGCTATTTATCTATTTATTTATTTATTTATGGCATCGTCAAGAAATCGCACCGGTGCGCACCGGGGCGCCCCGGTGCAGCGTTTCATCCAATCATCGTAGCGCCTTGGTGCCCATAAAAATGAGTGCGGTGCGGTTTGGCCAGGCCTCCTGTCTGAGGCATGCGCTATTATCGATTAAAACAGTCAAGTAGGTCTGCTCCGTGAAACAACTTCACGAAATTCATTGATTTGTCACGCAATCGACTATGAAGAACAGGAGGAAGATGGCTTTCGCCTTGGAATCGTCTTAGGCGAATGCGAAAGGAATCATGGGGTTTTTTTTGTTTTATCATTAGCACGTATCAATAAAATGCGCGAATATTATAAGTAATCGATTATAGTTTTATTTCTCCTACCACTCAAGATTTTATGTCGTGGATTACTGGTGCATGGTACCCTTTATGTTCCTTTCCAGAAAAAGGCAGATCCCACAAAGCGTGCGGAGGCATGTGGGCATAACACCTATAACACAAAGCCCGGAAGAAAGGTACGTCAGCAGGGCAAACATCACTCCGCCGTTGCTCGGAAGAGTTCCGTGACGCAGGCAGAATCTGTGGTGTTTGTTCCGGGACAGCCAGGGAAACGAGCAGTGATGGCGGTATTCGACTGAAAGGCGGGCGGCTGTTCCACGTCCGACAGCGGCGTTTGTTTGCACAGAGGGCGCAGCGATTCTTTTACGAGTCTGGCGCCGCCACACCAGCCGGACGAAAGAGCACGTGGATAAACGCTATAGAAAAAAGTATATAGAAGAAACAAAAAAAATAACAAAGTGTGAAGTGGTCGTCGGTGGTTTCTGGCTCCCCGCTTTGGAATCAACAATAACGAAGGGGGTTTCTAAATATGCGCCGCGCCGGCCAGTAGCGCTGAGGCACAGACGTTAAGCAACGTGCGCTGGCGCCGTCCACGCGCAAACTCAGCGTGCCGACGGACGTCGAACACGCTTTTCTTTTTCAAACTTGGCGCCTGCTTTCTCGAGGAATTTCCGCACCGGAACGTCGCTCAGCATACTGGCTGGGAATGAAAGTAGGAAAAGCAAAGAAGAAATTAGAAAAACTGCTGAACTTCGACGAAAGCGACACGGTACTGACGTAAGTAACGCCCTCCGAGTCCCAAAGGATGCGTGAGCCGTCTAGCCCATCTTTTTTTTTGTTTCTTTTTTGAGGGAGCTACAGTCACTGGAGCATGCAGCGATATTTCTTCCACAACAGTGCCAATATCGCGGCCGGCACGAAACAAGCTATTCGGCAGTTTTGTAAATTTAGATCAGACGTACCCGGCGGTGTAGCTCGCCGAGAGGAGGTTGCGCACAGTAGAATGGGCGCCACACGGAGCTCTGCTGTTCAAGCTCCGCAGACATCTTGGGCGCCGGTACCTCCCGAGTCCTGCCCTTTCTGTCCCGCAACTACCACGTAGAGAATAGCAGACAGCCCCTCTTTGTTGTGTCTCCGTCGTTGCCGTTGC
Source organism: Rhipicephalus sanguineus (assembly GCF_013339695.2). NCBI lineage: Eukaryota > Metazoa > Arthropoda > Arachnida > Ixodida > Ixodidae > Rhipicephalus > Rhipicephalus sanguineus. The sequence continues at coordinate 58,694,267 of NC_051182.1, forward strand.
GCTGTGTACCCTCGAATACGCCTCCTAAAAAAACTGTGGATGCGTTCAAGCGGCCCGTGCTCGCCACCCACGAAGTCCAACCACCCGGCAGCCCGCCAAATATTGGCGATGAACTCCTGATCCTCGTTCTCGACCACACGCAGATTTAGATGGTTATGTGTAGTGTTTTATCACGCAAGAGGGAGGTATAAGCAATGAGGGTTAGTAAGAACACAAAGGTTCTGAGGTGGGCTAGTTGGTTCATGAACACTGTGGCAAAACAGCGCAGAAAACGGGGCGAAGAACATACAGGACACAGCGCTATCAACTGGCTTCTCTACTGGAAAGGCAGTGAATGTATAGGCAGCCTAACAAAAATCGAAAAATGGCACAAACGCTGTCGAGTGACTCGGCCGGCCGGCATTGCCATCAATTTGAATAAGGGCTTACAAGAGGCGGCAAAAGTACATTTCTTGAAAACGCAAACACGAGCAAAAAATTGCAAAAAAGGACCAGGTCTTGGCGGTCGGCACACAAGTGATTAAAAACAGCTAAAACCGGACATTCAAAAGTGGTCCTTTTTTGCTCATGTCTACGTTTTCAAGAAATCTGCTTTTGTCGCATCTTGTAAGCCCTCATTCAAATTGATAGTAATGCCAGCCGGCCCAGTCACTCGATAGCGTTTGCGCCATTTTTTTTATATTAGGGGCGAATCACCTTAGGGTCAAGACTTGTCCATTGTGTGGTGTCCGTGTTCACGGCACAGCACCATGTAAAATCCCTTAAAAAAGGTTTAACAATGGACTAATATCAATCATAAATGTGACAGAACATTATAAAACACCTAGGAGCACAAACCCTTCATACTAGAGATTTCAACGTAGACAATATGGACCTTAGGACCTAGCTTTGTCGTCGACGCTCACTGTCCGCTGTCATGGTGGTGAAAAAACCGTTGCTGTAGTCGAAAAATATGTGTGTATGTAAATAAAAAAAGGTTTACAATAGACGAACACCAATCATAATTGTAACAGAGTAATATAAAACATCTACAAGCACAAACCCTTTATACTAGTCGGCGAATTCAACGTACACATTATGAACCTTGGGACCGAGGTTTGTCGTCGACTCTTTGTCACTTCATCTCCTTCAATTTACATTATCTGGGGCAACGCTCGGGTAACATACGTGAGACACAAGAAAGGTTGATCATTACACAAATATGAATCATAATTGTGATAGAACAATATAAAACTCCTCCAAGCACAAACCCTTTATACGGCGACTACAACGTAGACATTATGAACCTTAGGACCTAGCTTCGCCCACTCGTCATCATTCACTTCGTGGACATGCGTTCCATTTTTAAATGCGAAGCATTTCTTAGCGAAACTCAGGCACCTTGGCCGTTTCTATCTATCTATCTATCTATCTATCTATCTATCTATCTATCTATCTATCTATCTATCTATCTATCTATCTATCTATCTAGCCGCCTATGTCTGGGCGCTCTCCTGGTCGTCTCCATAACCTGTAATATACCAAAATTTGCATAGGAGGGGATCAGTGCACGACGAACACGATTCACTGGTCATGACATGAATTACGCAAAATACCTGTCGCGTACGTCACGAAACCCTTTCCCTCAGTCACGCCTGGCACATACCCGTATATCAGAGTTCATGTTATGCGGGTATGGGCCACAGGTGATACAGGGTCTTAACCAACACAGTAACCGGGAACACACACATTCACACGCAACGAAAGTACTGATATTATAGTAATAATTGTTGGGTTTTATGTTCCAAAACCCCGACAGGATTATGAAGCACGCCGTAGCGAGGGGCTTCTGAAATTTTGACCATCGGGTATTCTTTAACGTGTACCGACATAGCACAGTACACGGGAATCTAGCATTTTGCCTCCATCGAAATGCGACCGCCGCCGCCGCCGGGATCGAACCGCGACCTTCGGGTCAGCAGCCGGGCACCGTAACCACTACACCACCGCGGCGGACGCAAGAAAAGTGAGGAAGCTGAAGTCACAACACCCTTGGAAGACGCTCAACTACCATCCACTCGTCCACGTGGTCCGTATCGTGGAACACGTGGATTAAGCACAAACCGGGGTCTATGCTTCCTACAATAAATTTGCTGAGAGACCCACGCCTCTCACCATCACCGGTGACATCAACATTGATTTATCAAAAACCCAACAACGCTTGGCCCTTATACTGCGTGAAAGACGGTTAGAATGCGGACAGGACATCAAAAGACCTCGCTGCCACAGTCCACGACAGGAGGCATCATAGATCATTTCGTCGTAAGAGGAATCCAGGATTTCCACCAGCTGCATTACACCTCGCACTTCATACACTTAAGACTCCTGATAGCCGCTATCACAAAAGCATTCGGTTAACTCCGGTCCAGCGGCTGGTGCTCACTGATCAGGGTGATGATGACCTTGTTCAAGAACTGTCAAGAACAGCTTTTACACATACACACGGGGTCGGTAAACGTCCGTGCGTTCTCCGTCATAACGGACAAGTATAGGCTTCCAAAGCAACGTCGGGTGGCGCCACTGCTCTTACCGCAACTGGGGGCATCCACGTTCACATCACTGCCAACCCCGCTTCCGCACACGCGCAGAGTTCTCGGATTGCATATGTGGTGCATCACAATGTAACTATTGCTCACTAGCAGTGCTCTGGACCGAATGAGGAGCGCATGCGCGCATGTGTCCTTGCCGCCGCCGCTGGCAATTCCGGCGATAAGCCACCTTCGCGGGCAGCGTCTGCCCCCGTAACGCATGGCTCAGCCGCGCGAGTCCGTGCCCAAACTTGAGCTTGGGTTCTCTGTAAGCATAACAACTAACCGTGACTGTAACGTACGTGCAGTGTGCCTGCGCATGCCACTCGGCTGTGCATATATCTAGGGAAATTTTCCTGAATGAAGCTTAGTTGCGAGTAACGCCTCTCCTGTGCATCTGTGTTCCTTCTTTGTCCTGTTCGGATTCGCGCTATTCAGTATTGAAGAATATAAGCACTACATATCAGCTTACCGCGTCTGGTGTTGGTAACAGATATGCTGCTGTTCGCATCGTTACGCAACTGTAAACAACTGGTTATATAATACATATGCGACTCTTCAACATATGAGTGTGCGTATACCACTTCCACATTTCTCTGGTGTCATTCCGTAACGTTTCGCTCAATGTGAAAAATTACGCTACATTAACGTCCCACGCATGCTTCGCATAACATCGACTCCCACGGTACGTGGGATCTGCCAATTTTTTTTTTTGTTCGCCTGCCTAATATTCTCTGCCTTTCCAATAAAGAAGTCAGTTGATAGTCAGCGCTGTGTCCTGTATGTTGTTCGTCCCGTTTTCTGCGCCGTGTTGCCACAGTGTTAGCAAGAAGTGTCGGTATTTAGTTAAGCTTAATTCAATTTGGTAAGTTGTGTTTAACGGCGCGAAACCGACTAAGGCTATGCTTTGCCAGCCACGAGGTGGTAAGATTTCCTTAGTGCAGCATGCACTGCAGTACCCAAAACATATTACAGTGGAGCTATTACAGTCGAGCTTGGTCCTGTCTAGTCCGCCTTCGAAGCATAGTGAAGTGGGTATGTGCCACAGAAACTGTGCAAGCCGCACTCACCTCCGGACCTCTAAAAATGAAGAAGCTAGCTGTAACTAGCCTAGCGTGTGTGTGCCAAGCAGCTCCTAGCACAGCATATCCATGTATAATATAGCATGGGGGTGGGAAAGGAAAGTGAGGGTGCGGAGGAGGCAGGGCAAGCTGTGTTTAGCAGAGGCGAGTGAAGGAGGGAGGTGAGTTGGAGGCCGGAGACATGCAGGTGGTCAAGCGGAGAGCAGCAGCGCAGGTGGTAAGGCGGAGTTGGGCGTGGGAGAAGACAATGTGCAGCCGCGCCGAGCGCTGGTGGTGTGACTTTAGTGATGACGTCATCAGCCTTCGCGACGTTGAGTCAGTGAAGTTGGGCCTTCAGCTTCGCTGTACCTTGGTGTTTACGACGTTGTCAGTTAAAGCCACGCAATTTTTCTTTTAGATTACGTTTCATTTAAGTAACTGATCACGTCAGTCCGAAGTGCCAGCGCATCATATGCTAGCATTAACATTGGGTAAAGTGATATGTGGAACTTATAGAATATGCCGCATTCTTTTATGTTTCAATATCTGGGTAGGTCAGGCCCGTAGCCAGGAATTTTTTTCGGGGGGGGGGGGGGACTTGCTAAAGCCTTTGACTATTTTTGAAAAATACCCATTTTCAGTAATTACTTGCGGCAAAATACCCCCCCCCCATAAGAATTTCGGAAGGGGGGGGGGTTCCTAGGGCACCCTCCTGGCTACGAGCCTGGGGTAGGTAATTAAGATGTGTAGTGCTGTGAACTGTTCATGACATTTTTTCGCATGTTGGTGATTCCCCCTCAGTCAAAAAGTATTTATGCGTGACATGTGTGTGCCTACACTCTAAATATTTTCACGCGTAGCAAGCGTGAGAGGGGGGCGTGTTTTTGCACGCTTGTTCTATGCGTGGTGTGCTTTCACGCTGAAAAAATCACGCGTCCTGAGCGTGACTTGCGGGATGCATAACGCTTGCGAAGCGTGAGTGGGGGCGATTTTTTGCACGCTTGTACTAAGCGTGGTGCGCTTTCACGCTAAGCGCACCACGCTTGCCAACCGTGACTGCCAACCTTTTTAACGCTTAGAGAAGGTGTTAGAGAGGAGTTTTACTCACTTAATGCGGCGTTCTCCCGCTCCTTGAAATGCCTTTCTGACTGTCAGAAATCATCCAAAAAGAAAGCTGAAAGAAGATAACATTTGTTGTGCTGTATGGGCTTGGCGGCTTCCTGAAGAGTATACATACTGATGCCTGGCATTATTTAGTGCATTACAAAAATTAATTTTTCCTTTTCATTTTGCACATGTGCAAACTGCAGAACGCGACACTGCGAGAGGGTAAAATGAGCTTGCTGGCTGAAACATAAATATGGATTTCGGTTTGTAGTACAGAGAGTAGGCTAGAAATAAGAGACAAGCTTGCATTATTTCACTGGCTACTCTTTCCATGTTGTACCCAACGGTACATATATACGCACAGCTCAACATCGGCAGTGCGGTCTGTATTTACGGTGCAGCTAGCAAGCTCGTGTTCTTCAGAGCCAATAGAATGTTCCCGTGCCCAATATGAAAAGTGAAACTTGATTTTTGTAATTAGCCATTTAATGCCGGGCAACCAGCATGTATACCCGCCAAACAGCCGCCAAGCATCAACAAATACAGCACAACAAATATTATCTTCTCTCAAATTTATTTTTTAACACTTTCTGACAGTCAGAAACACATTTTATAGAGCAGGAGAATCCCGCATCAAGTAAGTAAAAATCCTCTCTTACACCTTAACTAAGCATTAGGAAGGCCTCCCGTCACGGATCGACAAGCCTCACACCGCGATTGCGGCGTTAGATCTTCGTTATACACCGTTCAGAATTTTGTAGTGTTAGCAGAATGAAGGCGTTCTCGATTGTCTCAAACTTTCATAAAGCATCTTCCACAGGTGCGTCTGGCGAATCCTACAATTAAGCCTCTGATGTGCATGCATTCTTTCGAGGCGATTACTTATATATACGGTAGTCCAGAAATTTGAGTGAAGAATTTTGTGCGGAGTGGTCTGACACTTTACATTTTGATTCAAAGATAAGGGGTTAATTAGAACGAAATATTTACAAGAATTTAAATTTGAGTAAAACTTTTATTGACCATAACTTACAAAAACGCTTCTTTTTATGGAAGAGCAATCCAAGAAAAAAGCACGCAGGAACTGTAAAATAGGCGCTAGATGAATTTTGGATGTCTCTTTAAGTAGCACATAAACTTTGATGTGTACTTAACTCAAACGAAGTGTAGTTTCGTGAACAAATACCGTAGCCTTTTCTGCGCCCATGGAATTTCGTCGATGCCGGCACGTTTAACGACTGTTTGAACGAAGCCAAGCAACTGGCCAAAAGCAGCCGGATACGCAAGGTCCTTGACGTAGTACACACACAAACAAAGCACCAGTGCTTTTTCCAGCGACGTGTTCGGCTGTAGCTTCATGGTTTCGCTGGGCTCTTTGCCGCATACAAGCTCCTTCACGTCGCCCCACACAATGCACGGGCCAATAATGTCTCGGGTGAAACCTGGCAAAGATAAAAAGGAGAAATTAAATTGGTACCTGATGGAAAGAAGCGTTGTCCGATTTCACTTGGTACAGAACTACAAATTCATGAAAATGATTTTGTCGACAAAGCTCACATTGCGACTGCGGCGTTAAATCTTCTGATACACTGCTGAAAACTCAGTATAGTGTCAGAAGAATGATGACGTTATGAATTGCTTCTGAAACTTTGGCTCTTAAAAAACCATTTTACTCACCTCTGAAATTAGGACCATTTTCGCGAGCCTTGGCCTCAGGTACGCATCCACCTCTGTGTACGATGGGTCCGCTAAGGATGACACTGTCGCCACTGCAGGCAGAATTTTGCTGAGGCTTTTGACATTCTCCTCGATAGTGCTTAAAAATCTCAGTTTACTTTCAAAGGCAAGCTGAAAGAGAAAACGTGGACTTAAACTTCATGAACACAGAATACAGCGCACAATCAGCAAAACTTCGTGGCTCTTTGTTGATTTAATTATAGTGGCATTGGGGGTCAGCAAGAACAGTACAAAGAGGTTTTGATGTCGTAAAGTCAAGTATCGTTCGTACACCGGCAATCTGTTTGAGCACGAATGAAAAAAAAAAAAAAACGTGAGTGCTCCAGATTACACTGGGCGCCAATAAAATCTTCTGAAATATGGCAATCTGAAGAAATAAAGAGGGACATAAGAAGGTACAGGACTGTCTTACCAGTTCTTCGTTTAGGAGATAAGCCGGTAATACCGCCACTGGTGACGTGGTCCCCAGGATAAAGGATGCTTTTAAAAGTGCCTTCACGCGGGGTGCATCTATTCCGCTTTCAGAATGTCCTTCTTCATCTATTGTCTGCACAGATCAACAAATATAAATTTCACAGCGATAAATATAATTGCGGAAGTAAGACGAGTGTCTCTTTCTGAACCCCGTACACTCCAAAAGATCTTGCGAACTTTTCAATCAAAAGTTGTTCCCTTGACGAACTGCGTTGGCAGAACCGTTAGTCCTTCTCGAGATTAAATGCAAAGAGGTTAACCGTATGTTTTACATCCCGTATGACGCAACTGTAAGCCCCAAAGAAGGAACATTGTGGTGCAACCGTTCGTCCATAGATAGGAACAGCTGCAGTAAAAAAAAAAAAAGAAGACTTGTGCCCGCGGTGGGAATCGAACCACTGTCTTGTCGGTTGGCAGCTGGGTGAGCTAAGCACTCTTCCGCAATTATAGTGTTTGTGAAAGTAGAACTCAACTCGACTGTGAACACGTGCACTCAGCGTGGTATCTCAGACATATTCATCCATTAGAAAGAAAACCGTTAACCTGGAGATCGTATACTGACCACATTTCACTGCGAATTTCAGAAACGGCATTCAAAATATCAGCTATTAGTTACACCACTGAGTACCATACGAAGCACTTCATTTTTTGTACTCGCGACAATTTTGGGCTTTTACAGTAAAAGGTGCAAGCGCGAATTGACTGTTTTGACACGTATGCTCTACCTGAGGCGCTTACAAAAACAGCTTTTCTGTAATTCCGTATAATTTTGCTATAAGATCACAACATGACTGCCACAGAGCTCCATTCTTGCTGCCGCGACAGCTAGCATTACCGACCGCCGAGGCACTGGCTCCACGTAGTGGACCGTAAGGTAAACTGTTTAGGCTATCTTACGGTAACGCAAATATTCGGGAGTTTTCGAATAGGGGCCCCAAAGAAATAACGCCAAGGCCGCTGCGCATGCGCGAGACCGAAACAGCTTCGGGTTTTCCGTTGGGCACGCTATTTCGCCAATTTAGCGGGAACCCCAAAGCCTGCCCCAAAAGCTTTGCGCCAAACAAACATGACGGCACTCACTTCGAATCGACGGCTCTCGGCCAAGACCACAGTGACCGAGAATAGGGGGAGTGCCCAAATCGCCGCGGACCCTATTCGAAAACTTTATAACTCCTGCTTGACCCAAAGCGAGCCCACGCAAGAGGCCTTGGGGCCCCGTACGTTTGGGGCCACTATTCGAAAACTCCCTATTAATTGCACACAAGTGCGACTTCACCCAGTAGCCTGAAATTCCTGAAGGTGACGCAATCGTATCTTACTATAAAAGGCGAGGTTGCGGCATAAATAGTTCGCCTGTAACCAGAGCGGTCTCTTGGTAATAGCGGCTTCAAATAATATATAAGGATTCATGCGTTGCGCACTCACATAAAAAAAACGAACTTCAGCCTTGATGTGCAGCAAAAACGCACAATTTTACTGTGTCCTTAACGCACTTGTTTTTCAGCATATGGCACAATTTTAACGCTTCGTAATGTACGCATCGACTACATGAATTTACGGCATACAATATATTTTTGGTCATTTTCGAGGCGCTCTGCTGAGGACGGAGGAACCAGGCGCTGTTTATTCACCGCGCGAGGCGCCAGGCGGCCCCTTTACCGGCGTTCCGCCTCCTGGCCCGAAAATGGCCACCGCCACGAAATTTGGCGCCGACTAGTCAAAGCTATGGCCAAAGCTAACGAGCGCTAGACGCGGGGACCGGTGGATATCCGACGGCGAAGGAGAAACGGCTCACAGCCACGGCACCGAGAGCAACACTCCTTCCTTCTTTCTTGTCATCCTTCCCGGTCGATCGCACGACCCGAGTGAAACAGAAACTCTCGGACTGAATGCGACATCACTTTCTTTACTACAAATACTTTCATCAGCAATTACTAAAGATAACCACGTCACGTCGCTACGAATCCGGCATCTAAAGTTAATGTTGGCTCTGAGTTCGAGCCAAAACTACGCCGCTATGACACGGAAATGGAGATGTTCAAAATGAAAGTACGTGAATTACGTAACCCTAAATTTTCGCGTTTCTGTCCGTCATACTGTACACAGAGAACTTGGCCTGGTACTAACGTCAAGTTCAGAGGTCAATAGGAAGAAACGTCACTGTTGCGAAAATAGTTGTAAAATATATAATGAGCAAACACATTTCAAAATATTTGCTTACCCAGGTATTCCAAGAGGCCGTGAATGGCAGGCGAGTGCCCGCAGTATGCACACCATCCGGCCGGAATAGCAGAGTTCGCAGTGAGTGGCGCCGTGTCGCGCGAGAACTCCGGGCAGTCGCATTCGGTGTTCTTGCATCTACCGCGCGGCACACCACGCAGGTCAATCGATGTCAAGTTATTCATGACTTCACCACTTTTCAACACCACAAAGCGAACCCTCCGCACAGTACACGCTCGAAGGGCAGGCAGACGATGCACAAAGAGCTTGCTAAGTCAACGACTCCAACGACTCTAACCCCGTTTTCCCGCCAAAAGCATATATCGAAGCAAGCGCCACCTTTCAAGGCATTCACGTGAAAAACAAAAATAAATGAAAGCAGGCGCAAATCGCAGCAGCAAATCAGAGGCGAGTAACGGCGACGTCGCACGGCTGTCTTGGCGATTGTATCAGGATATATATACGCGTGATGAGGAGAAGCGCGATCGGCGTCGCAAACTTTTCCTCAGCGTGAGTTTTCCGGTTCTCACGCGTAGAATCCCGCATCACGCGTAAAATACAGCGAATGTGCGTGTCCTCGACCGGCGTCACGCTTGGGTGGAGGAAAACAACGCGTATTTTGAGTCACGTGGTACATAAAACGAATTTTAGGAGGCCCAGGGGCGCGTTTCACTCTTACTACGCGTGAAAATATTTAGAGTGTAGTGAGAAGTCGACACAGAAACGCTTTGATGAAACGTAGTTCGTGAAAACACCTCTTTCTTCACAGCAGACAATTGTGATGCGGTGAACTTTATTCTTCTGTTGTAAAGTCCGTTCATGTTGCGAATTAGAGGTTAGGGATTCGCGAACGGCTAAGAGACCATTTCATACTGCTACATTCACTTTTCAAATAATAAGATGTCTCGCTAACGCTGTATGTTGATCCGCCCTTTCATTTCCCAAGATCCCAAGGTGACCTTAGTACCAATGGTCCATTCTTCACTTAGTCGTGACAGTAATTTTAGAATGTCGCATGTGATAATTTAATACTGAGACCTTCAATACGAACATTCAGTTAAGGGCGTTCAGTACACTTATAAATTCTGTATAAACTACTCATTAGGGCAAAACTGCGCTCCCTAAACAATTTCGATAAATCTCCAGGGAGTGAAACAAATCTATACGAACAACAAGGCATATTAGAACGGCGTTTCTATACACCATCCAGCTCAACAGATTATTCCGCAACCTTTTAAAGCCTAAACCGCCCGCCAAGAAAGAAATACTGCCGGCAACAGCCTTTTTTGACGGATCATATGATGCTTCTTTAACTCCCCATAGTATGAAGTCGCTCTCGGCGTGTAAAAACATACCTGGTCTGGACAAAATATGATATAGAATGCTCAACCACCTGTCCCAAAACCGTTGGAGGCCCTACCTAGCTTCTACAACGACATCTAGAAAACTGGCAAAATGGCTTGGAAGTGGAGAAACATGCTCTAATTATGCCGTTTCCCGAAACTTGAAAGCAGTCCACATTACCAAGCACCTACAGACCGATGGCACTAAGAAGTTCTCTCAGAAAATCATACGACAGTTATCAAAACTGCGCCAGTTTACGTTCTGGAAACGGACTTGCTAGACAACCGCCAGCACCATTACAGGAAACGTTGCTCTGTACTTGGAATGCGAGCGCGTAACTTTAACAGGGACTTCGGAAGACAAGGACAAGTATCTTGAATCACCAACTCGCCTAATCAGCCATTTTAACAAGTTGCTGTGCAAGCCACCACCGAGTTCGCCTTGAACAAACTTTACTAGAAACATTCCTGCACAAACAGCGCTGTTTAACCATATTTTTTTTATCTGGAAAAGGCATAAGACGCCACTTTAGGATGTGGCATATTACGATACCTGCCGGACGTATGTATTTGTGCCAGCTAGGATGCTCAATTCTTTTATCCTTCTTTCTCTTTTTTTTTTTTTTTGTAAAGCCAAGCCTCTATGATCCGTTTAGGCTGGACACTCTCGAATTATTACGCAGGAAAACGGTGCACCTCAATGCTGCGTTTTACGTACAACACTTCTTGTGGTCAAGCTCTACATATATTCATGTAGAAATTGACTACAAGGTTCTTAATGTTGATTATCTTTACCTTGCGTGCCGCGCACCCAACGTGTCAACATGCAGACGCCAGATCTAAGTCGCCCTCAGAAAATGGACACAATCGGCTAATAAAATCGGCTTCAGATTTTCCGCGGAAATAGGCTTTTGGAGTAGCATTTTCTCAGAAAAGAGGCTTGCAACCGAACACCATTCCAAACTAAGAGGCAAATGCAACAGGGACACAAGTTTTCAAGAGTCATAAGTGATAAGAAGCTCCAGTTTCTTGCTTGCATTAAAAGATTAAAGATTAAAACAAAGAAATCGCGCAATATCATCGAAGTCTGTTCGCTGAAGAGCAGGGATTCTTACCTTGAGTGCTTCTTACACATCTATCGTTGCTGGATGTGTAGTAAATCAGACTACGGTTGCGTTTTGTATGGTTCAGCCAGACAGAGCTAGATCCCGTGCATAATGAAAGCTGCTCTTAGCAACTGGTGCCTACAGCACTTCGCCTATCCCTACTGTGTATTCCTAGAGTAACGAGTCGTCCTTTTTCGCGCTAACGTATGTCGTCTGTACCGACAAACTACCGCTGATGTGCCTCTTAGCAAGTATCAAAATGCTGGCGCAAATCGCACTGAATAACCCTCAAAGATGATGGAGAAAACAGATGTGTCGCAAGGCAGACAGTTATCTGTGCTCGCGCATGCTGCGATGTCTAATGTTTCTCTTCTGTCACGTATATATGGTAAGTTATGACGCGTATTTATAATCGCAATCGTCAATAGCGTGGATCGTCGTATTGCAAAGCAAGCTTATTTTAGAAGCTTGCCACCTGGCATGTCTTCGGCATCGAACAATTTTCCCAAACGCTTTCCTCAAATCCGAAGAGCAAGTCGCAAAAGAACAAGACTTGGCTAAGTTTAGGCTACAAAGCACTACGCTTGTTGCATCTGCCGTCCGGATGAGCTTTAAAGCGTGCAACACTCCGATATAGTGTTCTTGTCGATATAGTGTTCTTGTCGATCCTCGCCGCCGAATTTGCGAAGCAAACCGCTACATTTCCTTGGCCTGAAAGTTCCAGCAACTACCGTCTCTCAGCCTCTCCCTGTCCTCTCCATAGATCGGTAACCAGAGTGGCTACGAATTAAAATATAGCTTCAACCGATCTAACTTTTCATTGTCCATCGTGCGGCTGTGCACCTCTTTTTGCGCACACGAAGATAAATTTTCCGAAATAAAATACCAGGCCCCTCAGAGAGCTGGTCGAAGAAAACCACACGTGGAAAGAAAAAAAGAAGCTGCATGATTCGTCCAATGTCGTTTGGTTTGCGGGAGGAAGCAATTATGTTTCTGAATAAAAATTTTAGCAACTCGTGCAACGCGTACGTTTTCTCCAGTTCATATGTCTGAATGCTTCAATGAACAACTTCGTGTGAGTCAGCAAAGTCGTTTTCTACTTCGTTCTTTCTATGCATCCTTGTTTTTGTGCGCGGATGTATAAAAAAAATTAACGGCTACCACCACGGCCAGATTGGATTTTTAGTGCGGTAGTTCTTTGGTACTGTGAATTGACCTGCAAATGTTGTCCACCGAAAGGTCACGTTTGACTTTCCGAGAACTTTGCAAAAGCATTGCAACATGTCTGCACCAACACTGGGGTGCAACCGGAGATGCAACCGCAGATGCCCGAGTACGGCAGTTAACGCGCATAGCGTGTAGTATTACGTGTCGCGTAAGGATACACAGCGTAGTCTGTCAGTAGGACAGCTTTTTTCTGCGAAATGATATCTGCGAACCATAAAGTGCATCAGTGCAACATGAGGAACGCTGATACATCTATGCCCCTGTCATACGGCGTATTTCAGTCGCCGTATGCCAGGGGCATGATGTCGTTTTTGTAGCTTATACACTGCCACGGCGAATAAGGCCAATTAAATGCAGATGCATTTCTCGAAATCATGTACGCGCTACTGATGTAATGTAAAGTGCGACTTCGTAAAAATTTATCAAATCGATAACACAGAACGAAAATGTACTCAAAATAAACGTTTTCGTTAATTTCAGTGATAAACGCTTTTTATAGTTTCTTGACGTACAGCACGATATTTCAAGCGAATTTGCACGACCACACTCTTCTCAGTCGGCTCCGGCAGCCATGTTTGTTAACGTACGGCGACAATTTCATTCACGTGGAATACAGTAAAAATATATAAATAGCAGTAGCATTGTTTAATGTTTTGCGATCATAACAGTCTGCCGAAGGGCACAGTCATCTATGGCGGATGTCATTCTTTTATTCTTGCATACGCTGGAAACGTCAGGTCGCAATGACATTCGGTTATCTGCTGCGAATGATATTGAATGCGCCGTGTGACGTGGATATTGTGTTTTCAGAATACCGAAGGGTATCCAAAAGCTTATTCCTCGACCCATCTGGCGTTAGAGCGTGTTGAAAAAAAGAATTGGGCACTGTAATCATTGTAACAATATTGTATGAAGGCAATTGCTCCCATAACAGCAGACAGCCAACGCTGGTTTACGTGACTTAATACGGCGGCTTTGCGTAGGACGGCCCTCGAAATAAGTTGAATTTGGCCGCAAATTATCGCCCACAAACTGCGTAGCCTAGAAAACGTAGGCAATGCGTAGGCGGAAATACAGTTTGAGAATGTCACGGCACACATAACTGCGAGAGCGCTACCATCCTCGAATGAAAAAAAAGCATATAAAAAGATAATTTTTATTTACTATAGACGTGGCCAGCCAGACGCATCTACTTATGTGCACCTGGCACTATACAATTCGTGTGCAGCGCATCTCGGTTCGGATGAACTACGGCGCGAGCGCATATGCATTTATCGCACGCGTAGGACTTTCAACATTGTCAGATAAAAAAGCACTGGCGTTCTAACTTTTGAGAGATTATCAGCGCACTCGCAACAATTGAAAAGCCCGTGAAGCAGGTCAGACAACGGCAGACCGATAAGCGCTTGGACAGTCTAAATGTTGTTTAAAGGCCTCTGAAAAGTATTATCATAGAGGGAGAGAGAGAGGGGGGGGGGGGAATGATAGTGATAGTGGTTGTATGTGACGAGGCGCATTTTCGGCGAACCATAAGGCAGCACGGCGCCCAAGTTTTCTAGCCGGTGGTGCCTATAGGCAGTTTCTTAGGCGACTGCTTTCAGGAGCGCCTGCACTTGCTTGAAAGAAAAAGCCGGATCTTCATTCGAGGGGAAAGCAATATGGAGTGAAGGGCAGCGTGATAACATAATTGCATACCAGGTTTCCTGCAAAACCTTACCGTATACCGTAAAATACCGCTTGAACGAACGTCCGTTAAACGAACTATTAAACTGTACAAACTTTTTTAAAAACCCCGCCGAAGCGCCACTAGATTCAATGCTAAAGCATTTCAGTTTAACGAAATAAAGTGCGGAGCACATTTCAGTTCTACGAACATATTTTGTGACACCGTCCAATGCCTCCCACGTCATATTGATCACAAGTAGAACCCCCTTTCTGCAGCATAGCTTTACATAGCTAAGTTGCAACATAGCTGTTTCAGTTCAGCGAACTTTCACTTTAAATAACTTTTTTTTTCTCGGGTCCCTTGAAGTTCGTTCAAGTGAACTTTCACTGTATTTACAGTACGAGTGCTTGAAGCGCTGAACATTCATACGGCGCCAGGCTAAATTCGTTATTAGGATGATGTTTCCAGCGGTACAGGCGCTGGTGGCTTTTGTTAAAAGGTAATTCGCACAACTCTGCCCGCACCCACGGTGGCAGACGTGCGAACTATCACGGCGCACGCCTGTTTCGCGTCCCAACATATCCGTTTGTTTGCAAAAGAAAGCAAGCGTGGGTTTTACGACGGAGGCACCTCGGAACCGCCAGCCGACCTGTGAAGCGTGGTGGGCGAGAAGGAAGGAGACAGTGATTGACCGCGGCTCAAAACGAGATTACTGATTACGCTTAGACTGGGAGAAGCGCAAGCATCACCTCAAGTAGTGATCCACGCAATGTTACCAACTTGTGTGATTGAAATTAGTCTACAACAGTTATCTTACAGTAAATGAGTAGTACCAGGGGCAGATACAGGCTTTTCTCGAGGGGTAAGTGGGGTGTCAGGTTATGGGAGGAACTGACAGGTCTTCTTTTTGGGGATATACATTCAAAAATTAGGGGAGGAGGAACCAGGTCATCCGCGACCTCCCCCTCCCCTCTGGGTCTATCCGTGAATACCACTGTTGTGCATCTTCGTCCTACTTTCTGCCATTTGCATGCGGATATGTAGGTGATCCAGACCAGGGCTTGGATAAGTTACGCGGTTTTACGTGCCAGAACAGCCAGCAATATGAGTCATTCTTTAGTGGGGCATTATGGGTTGGTACTGAAGCCTCAGCGTTCTTTAAAATGCACCTCAATAGAAGCACGAGTGTTTCTGGATTTCACCCGCACTGAAGAGCGGCCGCCCTAACCAGCAACGTAACCCGCATTCGTAAACTAAGCAGTTCAACATCGTAGTGACCTAGCTGCAGGGGCGGGTCCTTCGAAGAATGAAGCCCTGACAGTATGAGCTATAACTGCAGAGACACCTGGCAACTCCCAGTACATATCTTCACTGTCTCGGCTATCGTTTTATCCTTTTCAACTGCTGTTTTTTTTTTTTTTGCATTGTCTATATAAATAACAGGAAGTGGTTCTTTCTAACCGATGCTGTAATCTTTTGAAATATTTTCCTAGCTTACAAAAAATGCGCCAGCAGTAAAATCCGCAAACGCGCAATTTTTCCCAATGTTTTACATGAGATACCTCATCAGCCTGCCACGAAGGCCCTGCTGAGCTACCTGAAGGCGACTGGACTTCACGAGCGTCTGTGAACTACCAGCCCGAGTTCGTTTTGTGTGTGTTCTCACTAGCAGTTCGTTTCCTCTATTGCTTTCTTTTTCTTGTTCTTGCTTCTCTATCTTATCTATTTTCCCCCTCTCCCCCACCCTACGTGTAGGGTAGCCAACCGAGACAAACTTGGTTAACCTCCCTGCCTTTCCTCTTTGTTTCTCTCTCTCTATCTCGTTCTTGCTGTCTTCACGTAGTCGCTGCCTGCAATGACTCAAAAGAGGAAAAGGTCATAGCCGTCTCAAAATCTGGTAACAAGAAGCCCGCAGTAAATGACCTAGCCATCTCCTTAACAAGTGAAACCTGCAAGCTCGTGGGACTTGTGCTTTACTCCGATTTCATGATATTCCCGACTCTAACAAGCTTCTTTTGGGAAATACCGCGTCACAATCTAATCGTCACATTAACGATCACAGAGATACAGTTTTTCTTGTCGTTACCAAATATTGTTTAGGCAGTAGTGGAGTAGAGGTGTGCACGGGCTCCGGGTAGCCCGAAAGCCCGAGTCCGACCCGCCCCGCGGGCCGGGCTCGGGCGGCCCGATGTATTTTCACCTCGGGCCCGGGCCGGGCTCGGGCTACTTGGAGTTTTATCGGGCCGGGCTCGGGCCCGGCGCAAAGCCCGACTCAAGCCCGAAATATAGAGAATGAGCGGAAACTGTTTTCCAGCACGCATACAGCGCCTTTTCCGCGACCGCCTTTTACCGCTTTTCCTTTCCATTCGCTGCTTTAAACAACAAGAGAGCAGGTAAAGCACTGCATCTGTTGCACTCCGACAAACAGAGAAGTAACACCACCTGAGCTAGTGACGGCGCTACGCGACTGTTCGCGTTAGATTTAAGGCCAAATCCCATATGAGTGAAAATGCACGCGACAGCGACCCGACTAGATCGCCTTCGTGCAAGCTGACGCTTGCATGGGCATACCCCATACACGGGGCGGCTTTGGCGAGCGAACTCCATTGTTGCTGTCATGAGACCGTCTGCTTGTAATTTGTAATCTGTGTAATAAAGACTGTTCGTCGTGTGTCGTTTGATCATACGTAATATGCTCAATAAAATACCACATTACCGGAAAACGATGTTTTGTTTTCGCAGCCAACCTTCAAAAAGCCGGGCCGGGCCGGGCCGGGTCCGGGATTATGTTTTCGTACGTCGGGCCGGGCCGGGCGGGCTCGCAGCCCTTTGCCGTCGGGCTCGGGCGGGCCTTCGACAAAGTCAGCGGGCCCGGGCCGGGCTCGGGCTCGGAAATACGGCCCGTGCACAGCTCTATAGTGGAGTACCATGTCCAAGCCATCCTGTTTAATTTACTCGAACATAACCAACGAAACCAGCAGACAATTGAGCCGAGGAAAGCATAGGGTACATTATTGTATTTTTAACGGTAGTGTAATGATTATTATAAAAATCGAAAGGAAATGAAGTGGACAAAAAAGCATCCAAGCATTTCCGCCGGTAGGAACCGAACACACAACCTTGGAATCCCACCGTCGAAAAGGGTGCTTTTTTTCGTCGGTGGGATCCACTGAGTGAGCTGAAAACGCGTCAGCACGTTTCATTAATACAAATTATTCCAGCGCAGCTGGCGTTTCAGTAATGAAATCAGACTTTGAACATATTTATTTCAAGCTTTGAGTAAAAATTTTTCGTCTCTGCCTTTCCCACAAAGAAAAATCTCACGAGCTCACTCAGAACCTCCGTACATGCCGTCGTGTCTTGTTCATCAGTTCAAGGATTTCATTCCTTTTGTTAAACGAATGTTTTTTTTCATACTCTTCTCTGCCAAAGAGTAGTGCCGAGTGTAACCGCCTTCCCCGCTCCATCGCCTGCACAGACGACGCTTCATCCTTCAAGACTGCACTAAGTCTTTATACACGAGCCTCTAATAACTGACAATTGTTCAAACATATATTTTTGTCGTATTTTTGTTCGTTCTAAACCCTATAACGCCTTTCCGTACCCTGAGGTAACATGCAATGGAGACATTGTCTCCTTCACTTATGCCTTCGACACTGATCGGTAAATTTCAGCTGTTGTAGTAAACAATGAACGTATATAGCAAATGAGTGACACATATTTTGCCCAGATATTCGCGCGTGTGCTTCCTGTATTCCATAACTGCGATATATTTTCATGACGGTTCGTATCTCCATAGAATCAGATGAACTTACAGACTAAGAATGCATTTGTTTCGCTCAATTACTTCACTGATGTCGTGGCATAGGTGTGATACATAGCGCAACGCACCCTCCTCTGGATTGGCTAAACCGAGTCTCGCCCAGATTTGACACAAATTAGCTTGAATATTTCGCGCAGTACCGACAGCAAGCTGATGAGGCTATATTAATCCAAGTCACAACTGTCTCTTTCTTTGAGGATTAATAGGCTTTGGTATTTCTAGCAATAAGGCACACTTGGAAACATGCAGCATTTACCCGAACATGTTTACTTACGAACTGGCCTAGCTTGTCGTGTTAATCAAGCATTACGAGTATGGCTTCGCAAGATTTTTTTGATATAATAAACCCTCAATCATCAAACGACCTGTCACTTGAGCCTTTCCTCGAACGTGTTTTCAAAATCCCTCCTACGGTCATTGTACAGGGCCTATTCTAGCAAATGTCACATGAATTTTCTGTATCAGTAACGCATACACTTAAACTCAAGCAATTACCTTCAGTTATCGAAATAGCTCTTTCTTCATCTTACAAGCCGTTTCACGTATTGTGCTTTATTCGGCGTCCTCGTATAACTTCAGCTTCAGAGAAGGTGCTTTGTAAAAAACTCGGCCCACGATAGCCATTAGTTATATATCTTTTTCATGATTTACATTTCGCACATTTTCTACAAGTTCACGTCGCTACTACTTTGTTGAAAATGAGACGGAGGACAACTTCAATAAAATTTATTTGAAAATGAGTGGCAGTCATTTAGTGAACAGAAGAGCAAGACTTGTGTGGTAATGGCAAAATATACATCAGTTTGGCGAAATCGTTTGAAGCATGGCAAAATAAGGCACTTGCACGCTGTGGGTAGCAGTTAACAAAAGTTGTTACGGCAACAGAAAATAAATGCATACGTATGTTCAGGGAACATGGATTGCCATCTTTCTGAAGCCTGGCACGCTTAGAGGGACCATGAACCACCCCTCGGGCTTGGTGACAGAATGTGAGAAGTGCTAGGGTGCCCACCTGCACCACTAAAGTATCGCAGGTGTGCTTGGTGACAGACGACATCCTGCGAATGAGCGCGAAGCTGCCATTTTATCAGGTGCCCTCTTTTCGTACAGACACCCATCTTCATTCGCTTCGGAGCTGCCGGCGCCCGCTGTTTGACGTCGAACAGCGAGTAGCATGCCATTGGCCAATAGCCGGCATAAATCAATCCGCTTCTTGCAAAGGGGTGCCGACACGTGCCTACGCTGCGCTCCATAGCTTGCTAACTTTACATAGTGAGCCACACTCGCGCGCGGGAATCGCGTTTCGTCACGGGCGTTCAAGGTCATGACGCGCGCTGACGTAACTTCTTTGTCCGTGCCATCACCCCCTGCATAGCTTCCAGCGCGCTCGTCGTGACGAGAGGAGAGAGAAAGCGCTTATAGGGACACTAAAGAGAAACAATGAATCGGTTTAGATCGATAAATTGTGCTCTGAGAACTCTGATGTCGTTAATTTCGCCATCATAGGTTTATAAAGAGAGGAGAAAATTCAAGTTCAATGTTTCATTTTTAAATTTCGCGCCATAATTTCCCTGCGTGACGTCATGAATTTCAATCGTATTTTGGCGCCATTGGTTCAACAAAATTACCCCAAACTTGGTATGTTTACTTTATGGCTCCCTCAGAGCACAACTTACTTCATTTTTACCGATTAGGAACTACGTAGTCCCCAGTAGGCGCCGTCAAAACATGTGACGTCACGGCGAATGGTACGGAAACTTCAAGGTGGCGTCGCCACCCACATTTTGTTTTCGCGCGTTTTCTCGCTTGCTAAGCTTCTTCTCGCAGCAAGCGTGGTGTTTTTGGTATCGTGAAAGGGTACTTTACTAATATGAGAAAAATCGTTTTGCTCTTTAGTGTCCCTTTAAAGCGCGCGACGAACCTGTATAACTTCACTCCTTCTTGACGGATTCGAGAAATTTTCGCAGCAATCGACTCGCGAGGCAACAAACTCCGATAGTGAGGTCATTCGATTATTACTTGGGAAAGTGGATCATGACCCCTTTAGGTGCCCTTAATTTTACTACCATTCCAGTATGACGCACAAACACTGCGCCTCGATGTACAATGTGACGCCAGAATCACAGCCAGCAACAATAAATAAGATGAATTTCATTGGGAAAGGTACTATAAAACGAAAATTATACAGCTTATGAGAACATGACGCTAGCACCAAAACACCTTATAAGCGTTCATGAAATGCCTGCCGTGACGCCAAAGCTACTACTGGTACTGAATAGAAAGTATGGCGGTATTCCCAATAATAAATAAGTGACAGCCGTCATTGCAGCAGCACTTATAACGCGGTCACGTTTGTTCTTTTTTTCTCCGAGCACTGTAGACTATCTTCAGTGAAATTTCTAAAGGACGACAGGTTTTGTTAAAAAAATACGTCAAAATAGATCAAAAACAGTGTTGTTGTACTAAGGTTCTCTTTGCAAAATGCCCCTTCCTGCATGGCGCCCCGCCATAACTGAAAGATTAATTTTCTTTTGTGGCATAAGGAATGACTACGGCAGCGTCATTGCGCTGGGTTTGGAAGGGAATGCGTTAATTTTGCCCCTGCAAGTCTCAGCCGAAGCAAAATTAGCACACATACAGCACAAGCGGTAGAAAGAAAACGTTCAGAAAACGAACGCTAATATCTCACTGAGAGGTCGGTGACCTAAATCCGTTTATCTCGAGACAGGCGCTAACGTAAGCAGAATTGCCTCACGGCTTCTGGCGTTCGTAGTACGTTCGCACGGGTTGAGTTGCCAAGGCACCGCGACCTTTGAGCAAACACCTTATCAGCGGCCGATGCAAGATGAAACTCGAGATGTACGGTGGTGAGAGCTGATATCGTCTCCCAACGTTCCACGTAAAGGTCAGTGTCAGTGGTAAAGCTACACTGCGCACAGAATCGTGAGATTACAACAGTTACGTGGAAAGGTGACACCTTCGCAGTGAAGTTCACTATTCCCAGGCGATGGTAAGTATTTACGAAATGTGCAACGAGGCCTAGCTTTCACTTTTACCGAACATTCTTATACTAGAATTTAAAACATCGCTTTACACAAACCAGCAAAAAGGAGGATAGATAACAGCGCTGTTGTCAGTGCCCTTCGTATATCGGTCTTCTGTTTCCTGAGCTGTTTTAGATTCTAGTATGTCGTGCGAGCTCGCCCAAGCATCCACTTTAGCCAAATATTTTAAGGAGAGACAAGAACACACTGCAAGATCAAGTCTACCGAGAAACAGAAAACGGCAGTCCGACATTTGCAATGTTTGTGGTCTACTTTGTAATCTCTACAATATTGTAGCGATATTAGTGGGAGGGTGGCCTTACACAAAATACCACCCGTAATCCGAATATCAGCCCGCATTGACGATAAACATAAAACGCAGAAATTGAGTAAAGAAAGAGTGGCTGCCACAGGTTTACAGCAGCACATCTACACAACGTTCTTGCATGAACGCTCAGAGTACATATATACACTAAAGAACATGTAAAATCAGACACATATCTCGAACAGACAAGTGAGCTGCCAGTTTTTAATGTCTGCATCACTCAGACGAGCACTCCATCTGATCTTACCGATTCATATGGTCGTCGTAGCATTGAGTACTTGAGAAGCTCAGCATCACAGCGAAGTAGCGTCGCTAGTCCTAAGAAACTGGCAGACGTACATTGGCGCAGGCTTCGTCGTCACGAAACACAAGCAATGACTGCACTGCCCTGCATCCTCACAGAAGTTGCACATAGCATCGTCAAAAACAAGGGAGAACCTCCCTGGATACAATTGTCCATCGAATGACGTCCATAGACGAGTACACACTGAAGTTCACAGAACGTCGTGGCTGGAGCTCCAAAACGGTAGAGAAGTAACATCTCACAACAAAACCGTGAGGCCCGCTGTTACCAGAGTTAGCAGCAATTGAAACGCCCGTGCGCCGGGAGGCTCAGTCAGTGTGACGGCACCGCCCGACGGCTCGTCACCGGCGACTTCACTGGGCGGGATTGGCGGCACGTAGCAAGTGTCGCTCAAGGGGTCGTAGATGCCCGACCCCGCGTGACCGGCACACTTGCGCGGGTTGACAAAGTGGCTCCGAACGCCGAGCACGAGGTGCGTCACGTCCGGCGCATCGTGACCGTACGCAGCTGGTCGAGCGCCGCATTCAACGGCCCCCGCCGATGATCCGCCCGCGCACCGGAAGCAGTGGAAATTGCGGTAGTTTGAGAGCTTGCGCGGGGAATACACGTACGCTGTGTAGCTAGAACAGAGGACGACGTCGCGTCTTGAGGCGCCCTTCCGACAGGTAGAAGACGCGAGGCGACACTCGCGAAGTCCGGGCAGCTCGTGCCAGAAGGACTCGGATGAAGCGTCGGAGACCTGTAGCCTACAGCTGAGTCCCTCGGCACCATGCAGCGCGTGACTCATCTTGCCGTAGTGTCCGGCCGCGAGCAGACGCAACACCTTCTCGGCGTTCCACGCCCTGTTGCACCGAAGTTCCAGCTGCCAGGGCCTCAGGGCGTGCAAGTCGTTGTGACAGGCGGCGCAGAACACGTTGGCGTACATCGTCCTTGTGGCGTTGCTGTAGACAGGCACGTTCTGCAAAGGCTTCAGCTGCGGCCCCCGCCGAAGGCAGTGGTCACGCAGGTCCGGATCGACCGACGGGTCCTCAGGGCAAGAGGCCAGGGCGTAGAACTCGCGGCCGTTCTCGAGGACGCACCGCCAGTGCGACGCCGCATCGGAAGACGTCTGGGCACCTGAGGAGGTACTGCTCTGGTCGACGCAGCAGTCGCCATACCGTCTGCAGTCAGCGTCGCAGCGACACACGTTGTGCGGCGCGTCATAGGTGCAAAGGTCCTGGCCTGCCGGGCACACTCCTGCCGCAAGCGGTTCTCGGCGCACTGCAGTCCACCATGGCTCCACGTCATCAGCGATGTCCTAATGAGTGGAAACACACACACGCCATAAATTTGAAGTAGACCTATAACTGCAAGCCATGCTGCGCCAACCACGAGGTGATAAAATTTCGCTAGTAAGTACCGCATTCATTGCAGTACTTCGAACTTGTTATAGAAATCTGTTCCACCTAAAAAACTGATCACATCAGTAAGAGGCAATAAAGCTTAATATCCTAACATTAACAATGAGTGAAGTAGTAGGTGTAACTAAAACAATACGCCGATTTGTTAGCAGGTGCTATTCTGGAGACTGTCGAATTCCGTCATATTGTCAAATTTCGTAATGGCGGCGTTTTAAGCCGATCTGAGAGCAGCCATCATAGCCAATCAGGGTTGAACAATGGCGGAATTCGACGATATGTCACAATTTGACAAGGCCCAGTATAGCATCTACGGTCAGTTTGGAGACGTGGGCAGGTAATGAAAATGTATTGCTGTTAAGTATTCATGACATCTATTGCATGTTTGCTGTTTATCTCCTGTCATTAAGTAATTACGTATGGTGTGTGTGCGCCCTGTTCGCAGTCGATACGGTGAATATTGTTACTAAGAAATAACTACGCTAAAAGAGGCTTGTATTATGCGTCAGCAACTATCCACTGCGAAAGTAGAGGCACAAACTCGTTGCACTTAAGGCTGAAACACAAGCGTAGGAAGGAATATTCTGCGAAAAGAGTAGCACCGCTTGTTTGTTCACTCTTATAGGTGGCCATACCCAGTGATGTTCCGCGTGCTCGGTTTACATCGTTGGATGAGGTTGACGCAGTATGAAGCGAAGAAGCGCTAAAGTTAGTTGGAGAAATCACAGCATCCTCTCACGAAGCGCGCACCTACCATCGCGGGATGTATGTTCTCTTGAATATTCACTGCGATAACACCTGGCACGCAATCTTCGCAGATTTAGTGCAACGGGAAGCTCGTCAGCAAGTGTGTAGATAACGAGCTAGCAGCGCCTGCCTTTATGTACCACTGTCTATATAACTTAGAGTGAAGCATATATAGCCGGATTCTGCTAAAATATACATAAGAACAATATTTTCGAAACACGTTAGCATTGAATAAGTTATGTTTATAGAATATCGTAATCCTCTCTTTCTTCAGGCAGCAAACGCGGAATTCAAGATTGGGGCGTTCTTGAATGTATTTGAAAATCACGTAGACCTGTGCACCCTGTGGACTGTGTACTGCCGCATTTCGAATAGTTTTCGCAGACGGTACAAATGTTCCCTAAGGGTAAATAAACAATATTAATGGGTGGTCCGGGACTCCAAATGCGTCCAAGGCCAGCATATACCTATCATGAGATACCTATCAGCATATAACTATCATGAGAGGCCCGCTGTTTAAAAGTGAACACGAACTGCGGGCCGGCCACTGGACTTTGTCTCGGTTCTCGGCCGATACGACGACAGACGCGGCTGTGGTCTGGCGGTTCCACGCACCTGCAGAGCCCACGACAAGGCCGGAGACTCAGCCGTCCAAAGGAGCGCCAAGAGCAGGAGCGGCAGCCTCTCCCGGCCCGCTACGCGTCCTCGTACGGCGTGAAGCAACATCGGCACGACCTGCACCCGTTCGCTGTTGGCACCAGTCCACAACGAAGACGGCAGCGGCGACAGCGCCGCATCAAGCACTGCCGCTCACTCGGCGCTCAATCCCGGCGGCGGCCTTCGGCTTTCTCCGCTCGCCCGGCACGCAAAGCGCGGCAAGCCGTTTTCGTTTCAACGCACCAGCCACCGAACGGTCGCGCAAACGACGCGCCGCGCAACCGGCCACTCGCACGTGACTTCGACGTCACCACCTCCTCTTCCCAGCCATTCTGGGCCTCCTCCGTGCTTCTTCCCACGCCGGCCCCTCTCCTTCCTTATCTAACGCAACACTCCCCTCACCCTTTTCACCGCGGGAGCTTACGAAGCGAATACGCTAAAAGTTCGCAGCGGATAAGATGCGCAGTCGGCGGCCCGTCGGACGCGTCAGGGTCGCAAGGGCGCGGCTCGTGAGTGACGCCTGTAGGCGCTCCCGTTGGTGACGTCATCGGGCCGTTTTTATTTTTCGTGAGGCGTAATTAACGCTCTGCGGGGAAGCCAGCAGCACGGACGGAAAGATAGAGCGCAACGCGAACAGGATGTTTCGAAATCCGAAAGACGAGGAATATGTATGGAAACATGTTCGTTCGCATAGTCACTACAGAACGCTGTAAAGCAGTATGATTTAAAAGCTACCAGCTGCAGAACTTACAGGAGTTTGAGGTAGCGAAGTAATAGCGAAATCTCTCATTCACGCAAGCGGCTGGTCCTACCGTGATCGCTTACGCGCTATAAGCATTTATTTGGTTATTTGGAAAAGACCGTTCATTTTATTTATTTTTTAAATTATTATCGGAGTTTATTCAATGGAGGGTCATGCGTGTCCATAGAGTGCCAAGTCCGCGGTTTTATTAGCGATGCGTATACCACGAAAGTTATGTACTTGCAATTTGGCATTGTTTGCATTGGCAAAACCTGAACTTGAAAGTGACGAGGTACGGTATAATACTGTTCCAAGGAATTGATCGCGTTTTAGAAAGCTAAAGGTTATCTGTATCCTTAACTATTTTGCAAATCAATACAACCTCACCAATGCCCTTAACGCAAATGCCTGGGCTACGTTAGGGCATGACTAACATCATAACATTATTTCCTATACTAAGCAAAACGTATTCGTATCGTTCCTTAGATCTCGGGGCGTGAATCGTTCCTTAGATCTCGGGGCAGCAGGAGCGTACCGTGAATATCAGGAGTTTACACCAGCAAAAGTTATTCGAAGGAACATCTTAAACTTAACGTAACCGCGAAAACACCTTTTCTTTATACAGCAATACCCCCCATGCATTTATATTTCGTTGTCTACGTACTTTGTTAAAGTGAAAACGAGAACTATGGAAATCTCAATGGTTCATTCCTAATATGCCTAATAATATGCAGGTTGATGTTACCAGTTGCGTAAATCCAGAAAAACCACAAGGGGGGACACTCTCCTGGCCAGGGCGGCTATTATGTTTTTGTAAACATAGGTTCTATATTTAGTTATATAATATTTAAAATCATGCTTGGAAATAAAATTTTAAAAATATATGAAACGATCATGAGTTCACACCACGTAATTGTATTGTGCTATTGAGTGTTCTTGAAAACCGAACGAATGGTAGTTGCAATTTCAACACAGCTTTACACAGCTGAAGAGTATTGAACGCAGGTACTGTCGGACCGCAAAAGTTTGCGGGATGTGCAGCGCGTGGCGGAGCGACGGAAAACTGCATTGCTGCGTCACCTACCGTGATGCGGCGGGTGTTGAGGCTATCGGCCGCAGCCTACGCGATTATATCCGGCAACGGCACGTTGTCTAAACGCGCCGTCGCTAATCGCCGAGGCCGATAGCCTCAACACCCGCCGCATCACGGTAGGTGACGCAGCAATGCAGTTTTCTGTCGCTCCGCCGCGCGCTGCACATCCCGCAAACTTTTGCGGCCGATAGTACACACGTACTACGAAATAAACCGGCGTTAAAAAGTTAAGAGCGCTATACTTAACTATCATGTAATTGAAATATGACGTTTCAAAAATAAATATCAAGAGGAGGACACTTGCAAGGGGATCCCCCCCCAGCCTGAACACATGGGGGGTCAGGACCTCCGACCCCCACCCATGATTTACACCAGTAGATATTACAGAATATTCATCAACACTTTTAATATGTTGAATTAGTCCTAACAGTATTTTTTTTTGGCAAGTAGCTTTTTCTTTGTAATAACATTCACTTTTTGGTCGACTGATAAGGAAATTCGGGTACTGCATCATCTATTGTTTTCATAGCCAAAAATTTCTTTCTTCAACGTTGCAGCAAAGCAGTGTTTTGTTCGATTTATTGCATGTGGACACACGTGTATTTTTTTCATGGGTGCGTATGAGGTCGATGCTTCGATTGCCGGCCACGGCGGCCGCATTTCAACGGGGCCGAAATGCACGAATACTTCCGTGGTAAGAATTATTCCTGGGCCCACCACAACGGTCTTTCCTCAAAATAATATCCTGCATGATTCTGGCACGTAAAACGACAAAATTTAGTTTTAAAGGTGAATTTTTCACTCAGATCTGAATTTTGGGTAGCTGCCTTTCACCAACCGTGGTTCTTTAACCGCCGGCATGAGCGTTGTGCGGACGCGCGTTTCCTCTGTGCGGCGCCACGCAATTTCTGAGCATACATCACTGTGCGGCGAAGGAGTGTGCAAACTCGCAGCTCACAGTTGGAAAAGCTGAACTTCCTGTCGTTGCACGTGCCACTGCCATACGTGGCGCGTTCGCGAGCGGCAAAATAGCAGGGGGTGTTTCCGTTGGCAAATGAAGTACTCTTTCCTAACCTGAGGGCAAAGAGAATTCAAAACATTGGTGTATGCGGCTGTCGAACGCTAGACGGAAATGTGACGTCAGAAATGCAGCCAGTCCATACAAGACAACCTTCTTCCACAGCGGCCATTCTTTCGCCGCTTTCGCGCACGAAATCGCCACTACGTTGCTGCTTCACCAGTGGATTGGATGCGGCTAGACTTCAGCATCAGCTGCTGGACTTAGCTCGTCGCTACAGGCTGGACTTGGAATCCTCTTCAGCCTGATCATTTTGCGGTGAGCCAGAGACTCTGGAACATCTATTGCAGGCCTGACCCGCGCACGACCAGCGGAGGAACCAATTTCTGCTAGCCTACGATACATTGGGCCTGCCTACATACAAACATGACGACCTCCCGCTTACGAGCTGCAACCAGATCCCTCCACTTTAGAGATTTGTAGAGTTCCTGGATTCGACAGCGCTCATTTACACCTTGTGGGACAACTGTGCCCGTGCCTCTGCGGCCGGCTTCGAACCTGCCCCTCCACCCGAGCATCACCATTGGTGCCGCACGCCACTCTCCGGTCTGACCACCGAGGACAGCAGGTGGCCACACAAGGCCCCCACTTCCCCGGCTACTACGAACTCCCACTACCAACACCGTTCTCCTTTTAACAGCAAAGTGTTTAATCGTTACGGCGTGGCCTTGTATAGTATATAGGGTAGCAAGGGGGCTGGAAAGGGAATTGAGCGTGAGGAGAAGAGATGTGATGGTGAGGGAAAGGAGAAAGGGAGAGAGGAAAGCATAGCACAGAAAGAATGCGTCTACTGGACGTCTACTGGGGCCTACGTAGTTTCCAATCGGTAAAAATGATGTACATTGACCTCTGAGGGGACCATAGATTTAACATACCAAGTTTCAGGAAATTTCGTTGAGCCAATGCCCCCAAAATACGACAAATACAGTTAGAAGTTCGTTACGTCACGAGCGGAAGATTTCGGAACAAAATTTAAAATTGGAACTTTGACCATTTTCTTTATTAGTACAGTTATAATGGCAATTAAATTAATGACATTCGAGTTCTCAGAGTACATTTTGTCAGTCTCAACCGATTCATCTTTTCATTTTAGTGTCCCTTTAAGAACTGAGCAAAGTCCAAGCCCGGCCTGACCCGAGCCCGCCACGTCAAACCCGGGCCCGACCCTAAGCCCGGAGCTTCATACCCGAGCTCGGCCCGGGCCCATCATGAAAATTACTTTACCCGGGCCCGGCCCGGGTTTTTGGTAGGCCCGGGCCCGTGCAGTGCTCTAACATATATACGCTCACGTACTATTGTATTTCACATTCTACCTTCCACCCACCAAGCACAGTGTCCTCTTTTTCTCTTGTGCCGGCCTTGTGCTCCTTCGTCGTGTTCACTTTTGTACATGATTGCTCCCAGTATACAGAGTGTGTGCCTGTGAGTGATAAAGTATTGCACACAATAATGCCTTCTCCCACCATGGCTGCCAGTGTACAGATTGTCTTGAAACTCCCATTCAACCCTGCACTGTGAAAGGATGACGTATAGGGCTGCGGGTCAGCCCGATATTGCGTTATCTAAGTAAAGTGTGGGATCGGGCTGGTTGGTATTCCATATTAAATTGCTGAGCGAAAAGTAGACACAGCACGCACATAATAGACGAGGACAAGCGCAGACTTCCAGAGAGAGAAGAAACTTTATTAGCACTTGGCCGGCAGTTTGGTCTTGTTGGCCTCAGATGGCGGCGCTGAGTCCCTGAACTCGGGCGGCATCTTCGGCCTGCCGGACGGCCCAGAGCTTGTCGTTGAGCTCCGAGCTTCTGAGCGCCGCCTCCCAGCGGCGGCGTCGCCGACGGAGAAGGTCCCCCGCGGCTCCCGCAGCCGGGACGGCGGCGGGAACGAGTGAGCTCGAGGCTTCCTGTTGCCTGGTATTGGCAGCAGCCATAGGCGCATCGCGAACGGCGGGCGTTTCTCCACTGTTGTTGCCGGCGCATTCCCAGAGCATGTGACGCAGCGTTGCTCTGTGCCCGCATGTTTTACATAGATCGGTAGTGTATAAGTGCGGGTAGCAGTGGCGTAAGACCAACTGAATTTTATTAAAATAGCACACAAATATATAGCCTACAGAAAGGATGAGGTAAGATAAGACCACAAGGCCTATGCCAGGAACCAAAAAGAAAGGGAAGAATGAAGCAACTGAAACAGCAAAAGGCAAGTAACCACCCCGGAACTCCCCGTGCCGAAGAATCCAAGTAGGTTAGTCCGATAAGAATATTAAAGTTTCACTGATACAACTTCCTTGAGCTATTGTTGCAGCCTCAATGATGATTCTGGTGCCTTCATTAGGGTGAGCCGCAAGAACTCGCGTTTTCTTAAACAGGGGCCGCAGCCACATTCCGAACATTGAGAGGCCGAAAAACCGTCCTCTCCACGTTTTTTTACTTTTTGACTATGTTCCTGTAGCCTTATACGTTAAGGCACCTGTCCGTCTGACCAACGTAACTTTGTCCACAGGACAAAGGTATACAGTAAGCAACTCCCACTGCACACTCAACAAACTTCTTACAGTGCATAATTTTGCAATGGCTCGAGTGTCTTCCTACGTGTCTAGTTCGAACACATAATTGAGACAGCTTATTCGCTGCGGAAAAAACAACCGACACACCTACTGTTTGCCCTATCTTTCTCAGTTTATGTGAAATGCCATGTGGATACAGCACCACAGCAACCTTCTTGTGACTTGTTTCTTGTGAAGTGTCAGACAATATAGCTGCCTTTGGCTGTCTGCACAGCTTCTCAGAAACGGAAACTAGTAAGTAACTGGGATACCAAGCTGCCTCACGACGAAGAAACTGCTTGCTGAAACTTTCCTCTACTGAGTGATGGCAAGCCTTGGTTAAAGCGTTATGCAAACACGCATTAACAATGCCACGCTTAACAAATTTGCCATGAGAGGACGCGTACGGTAACAGAGGTTTCGTTCCCCGAGGCGCATAGCCCCAGCAGACGTGTCCCGTAAGAAGGATAATACAATAACAAATCATAAAAACTTCAGAGAAGCATCTCCCGGCAGCTCATGCGTAAGAGTGAGTGGATCGAAGCATTCCTGGAACACCACCAAGGCCTGCTGGCAGGACGCCTCAAAGGCATCATTGTCACAATCAGCGTCAGGAAAACATCAACAAAGCGAAAGCCCTATCTAGCATTCATTCCAACCAACTGTTCATGAACCTTTCTATCTAAATGAGCTAGAAACAAACCACATAACACCAGGGCGATGCACGAACCAGTGCATACGCCAGTCTTTTGCAGAAAGACCTCGCCATTCCATTCCGCGAAGGTCGCTGCAAGGTAAAGCTTCTGCACATCCAGGAAATTAGAAACAGAAACGCCACACTCATTCTGGAAGGCTACAGTGCCAAATTCAAAAAATGTGGTTGATCCCTCTGATATAGGAATCGGTATAGAACACGAAAGTGAAACAGTTGGCACATAAGCGGAAGTCTCGGAAAGACTCGCGACCGGGATACATTGTCCGGAGACACTGCATTGCACGCGCCGGCGCATCGAGCAAATCACAGGTGAACCACAGGCGTTCGCAAACCGTGCAGGCGAAACCGAACGGGTTGTCACTGAATCGTTTGATGAACTCGCGGTCCGCTGCAGCGAAGGGTGCATGATTTTCGGGTCGTGGACTATCCTGTGGGTGTGCTGGGCATCCTGCGTCGTATTGTTGAGCGGCGTCCCGCTGGCGGGTCGCTTCGGCGAAGGTACGATCATCTCGGTCTTGGTTCGGTGTGTGTCGCGATGCGGTCAACTTCAGGAAAGCGAGAGGCAAAGTTCTCAACTTGAGCCGTGAACGCGCGAAGGCCTCCCGCTCCCCCCTGACGTGTCCATGGCTGCACCAAACTCACTTGCGCGACGTTAGCTCGCCGACGTCGTTGTCTTTCGACGGCGCTTAATGCCGCAGTTCTCGTAGTCGGTGCCATCACACTCGTATCAGTAGAAAGTGGAGACAGTTGGTGCATATGAAAGCTGCACTACTTTGCACACGCTAGCACAACGCGAAAGACGAAGCACGTAACTGACACACTAATACAACGCCAAAGACAGCACGCAACTGAATCGTCACCGAGTCAAATCAGCGCGTATAGCGCGTCGCAATTGCAGCCTCTGCGATCAACTTCAGAAACATTTTCAGAGCGAATTGCGGAGGCCACGCTCCGCTGTGCTGAGTAGGGCGAACGCCACCTAGGTGGCGTTGGTAGTGCTTCTTGATGCCAGAGTCGCTTCGAATGCTGGCATCGAGGCGTCGTAGTGCTGAGACCACCGAAGCGTTCACTGTCGGTGCGCGTTAGTGTCATAATGCAGTACTTCCCTTTTCTGCTCGTAGGCGGCGGCACCGCCCCGAGCAAGAGCGCAAGCACCCCTCCCCCCCGAAATATTGGTGAAGTAGGTGTTTAAATTAAATAATGAAAATAGGTGTTTTTCTCAAATAGTCAAGGTTTTAAGCAAGTGCCGCCCCACTCCCCGAAAAAAATTCCTGGCTACGGGCCTGTTGTGACCATGTTACGATATGACCCCAAGCTCCCTGCTTCGGCCACCCTCCTTCGGCGGCTTTTGCTCGCTGATGAGTGCCACTCTCAGTTCCAGTGAAGGTATGCGAACATCATAATGTTTTTTGTTGTTGTTTTTTCAAAGCTGGTATGGAACTGTCGCGCCTCATGGCTGACTCTCAGCCCAGGCACTTTCACTGAAACTGTGAGCTGCAGTAGCACAACGAGCGACAAAAGCAGTCTGTGAACGAAAGGGCTCGCTCGAAGAAAAAAAAACCTCCTGGAAAGCCATATTTTGACGCGTGAAATTTTGTTTCGGCAAGAAAAACGAGTAGTGGGAAAATGTGGTTTATTCACTGATTTTATTAGCAACGTATCGAAAACGAAGACATTCAATACATTCCACAGTAGCGTATCACGTATAGTAAGTACAAATGATCGCATTATACAGAGATGAGACGGCGATTCATGAGAGACGGAGCCGGTTGTGGCGGGGTCGCCTTCTGCAAATAAGGACAAAATGAGTAACATTTAAGCTCACATGTTGAACTATTGCCTAAACAAATGCCAACACTGTTTCCGTAAAATGGCGAATCCAACTCATACTGGTCAACTTCGATTGTATATCGTTGCACGACTTCAACTAAAAATACTCCTCCAAAAGGAATCAAGCAATGCTCCCAAATTTAATGCTGTTGTACATTCACGTAACATGTTAAGCATTGCTAGTTTCTCACTAGCTGTCTCAGGACATTGTAGTATTGTCAGTTGTTTGTTTACTTTGGCTTTACTATTCTACACTGCCCAGAAGAGCAAATTAACTATACCAATCATTTGAAAGCTGCTGGGCGCCGACACGCGTACTCTTGCTCCTGTAAAATTTCTACTATACAGCGGCAACCAAACTTATGGAGATCATTGCAGCACGTGGCAAGATTTGACTTCGTCGTATTGAATTGTGCGGTTTCACGAACCACGATACGTCCATGAGACACGCCCTAGTGAGAGACTGTGGACTATTTTGACTACCGGAGGCGTGTATAAATTTAGCCTACATCGCAACACGATTTGATCCCACGACGTCGTGTTTCACAGCGCAACACGATATCCGATACGCCATAACGGTGAGTGACTGCAGGTTGTATTGTTTGCCGCAATGTCAAGAGCGCTGCGTCTTCTTACGAGCGTAAATTCGTTCGTTGTGAAAAGAAAATATTCGCATCTTTAGCTGCGCCAGCATTCTGGAACACCGTGCAACGCACACGATCATCCCATAAAAAAAAGATGGCTGATCCCTCTGTCATAGGAATCGGTATAACACGAAAGTGAAACGTGTCACAGAAGTAGTTGATTATTTACATATAGTGCATTGGTATATCAGAGCTTGTGCAATGTCTACTGTTGTTTGGTAGATATAGCACCACTTGGTGTAGACGCACTCACGTTGACGCCTATTGGCGCATCTCCGTACCGACGACTCATGCCCATGATCATGATTTAACCCTTGCGGTAGCTGAAGTTCTTGACATATACGTGGACGCCACATATGGTGAATCCCGCGAAAAAATGGCATCAGCAAGCACATAAAAATCACAGCATATCCACGGAGTGAATGATGATGAGTGGGCGAAGCTGCGGAGGTTCATCGGTAAACCGTGAATCTTCCGTGAATTCTGCCCAGTACATCATCACCGACGTGAGATCGGGCGCGTTTATACTAAAGGTTCGATGAGTTATGACGACTTGCAGCTCACTTTAATTTTACATGTACGCTGTGAATTTTCATTGTTTAGAAAACCATTGCTTTAGAAAACATCTGGCGTATTTCGTTAAGCAGCTGGCGTCTTTTCGTTTTGCTTTAGAAACATCTGGCGTTCTTTCGTTTTGCTTTTAGAAAACATCTGGCGTCTTTCGTTGGTTTATTTCATCAATCAACGGCGTTTTGAACAAAATTTTTATTGTTTAATCACGCACAGGAGAAATCTCACCAGGCACTACCTTGGAGGTAAACAATGGCTGCTAATGGGAATGAAAGACAGAAGAAGTCGGCTTTTAGCTAACACTTACACTTCTACTTCTACTAACGCTTCCTACTGGAACTTGCCAATGGCTGCTAATGGGGGATGAGAAACAGAAGAATTCGGCTTTTAGTTAACGCGCACGCTGCGAATTTTTTATTGTTCAACAACGCACAGGAAAAATCTCCCACCGGCACCACCTTGGAGGTCAAGATCTGGTACTAGCGTTACGACTGGTTACGCACTACGACCATGCTACGACTACGAGGGACGAATGGGTGCCGCTTTAAGGAGCTTCGCCCCTAATAAACAATAATACTCAATATGCATTGCTTCAAAGCGTCGTGAAACGCGAACAGAAACGCTACGCGCATCGTTTCTTCCCTATAACCTGGCCGTTAATTATCACAGGTCGAGAGGGGAACGCGATGCGAGGACAGGCGAGCGTCGGAGAGCTATTTTTCGATATGGGTGGATGCTATGAGCGAGGTTTGAGCTAAAGCCACCACTTCGTGGTGTGTTAAAGCGTTGACGAAATTACACTTCTATTGGAAACGCGCCGAATGGGACGTTCGCCATAGGCGGTTTGAGTTGAATGTTGGCGAGTAAAGCGCGTTGACTGCAGCCTAATGATAATGTATGCGCCCTCCATTGCCACATCAATGCACGCAACCGTCCTAACGTGCCTATTAATTGTGAGAGAAGTGCAATCTGCCATTCAATGGGGTACTGGCCTTCAGTCGCATTCGTGTTTTGCACTGTGCTCGATGATTTTTCTTGCTTTATTTTGAGGGGGTCCGCTCTACGCACGGCTGGTGCAGAAGCCTAGCTCCGGTCCCAGCCGCAAATAGTCGTACCGCGTCAACGTCCCCTTCCCGTAGCGCGCGTCATCGCAGCTACGACGGGTTCGGGCGAATAAGGCAACAGGCTAGAACAACAAACAACACTTTATTGCTACGCTAGCAATAATGCGTAAATGTCGCGTAGAGGGATAGTCCGCTCTCGTAGAAAACAAAGGGTAACGCTTACCCCTTCGGTCGATGATCGGCTGGCGGGTCTCGGGGCGGTGAGGTGTTACCTCGCAGGTCAGCAGGGCACGAGAGACCGTCTCTCTCCCTGGTCGGCAGTTTTGTTCACCTCCCGTGTCCCTCCCCACCGCGAGGGTTGATTTCCTCGCAGGGCGAGTTCCCTTTCCCGCGAGCCGGGAAGCGAGGATTGGCGCGCAGAGTGGCGGGAAAGAAGGGGTTGTCCGGAAAGGGCGACGGTTCTCCTCTCCTAGTGGTCCCCCGGCTCCCGCCGTCAGTTCGCGATCGCGCCAGCCTTAAGGAAAGGAAATGGGCGCGCGTACTCCCCCACAATTTGCACGTATTTAAATTGTGTTTTGCCTATACCACAATATAAACAGTGTCGTGTGACTGAGCCAATGAAGTATTTACTTGCTCCAGTGGCTACAAAGAAAGAGAGCCTGTATTTCTGCGTAATTACATGAAGTAGAAGTTTGTGCACTCTGCTTTTCTGTTTGCATGAATACGCGTACTGCTGTAGAAATGCGTGGCTTCAGGTCTTTTTTACCGCTAACCATCCTCTGCAGACGCTAGTTCATGCTTTGCGGTATCACAAGGATTTCCAAATCGCCAACACATCACGAGATGGTGTCGCTAAAATTCTGCATTCAAACCTCGATATATAGTACTTTTTTTTTGTTTAGGACGACGCCAAATGTACGTGACGTGCTTGAACGAGAAAGTGGTACCCACATTGAAATGATTTCGACGAATGGACGGTACGATGGTTAGACCTAGCTCCATACCGACACGGGCATGTACTCACTTATTAGAGTGCATACAAGTCTCGTAAGGCAAAATATTTATGTATATCGTGCAGGCATACGTACAAGCTTTGATACTGTGCTAGCACAACGGAATAAGCTGTAATCTGAGGACACGCATGACGTACGCACACATGCGAACACGGTGTGGCTAGCAGACGACGCAAGGAGCCATCCACACCGCGGGGTTTCGTCCGCTCGCCGCTAGGTGCCGACTCTGCTCGATCTCGCGGCCAATAAGAGCCGCCCGCTGTGATGGCTGCCGATAGTGATAGTGCACGCGCCCGCGACCGCGCCTTTAGATTCAAAGTTCAAAGTTGCTGCTGGCGCGACACCCACCCCCTCGCGTGTTCTCAGGCTCGTTAAAGACGGTCGGGGCGTTTCCTGTCTGCTTCGACGGCAGGCCTCCCGAGCGTGGTGATGTTATTGCATGCACCCTCCGAGCGACGGAAATGTGATGGCTCGTTTGATCTCGGCTTCGGCTGCGTTCGTCGCCCCCGCTCGAGCGCTTTTACCTGCGGTAGAACATACAATGCGCGGGGGGATCTTATCAATTCGGACTTCATGCGGGAGGGACATGACGGCGACGGCAAAAACCCGTCGAGACTGTCCATATAATTGGTACTGCAATAAAAAAATTAAGAGCAACAGCTAACGCAGACGATACCGAAGCGAAATTTCTGTCTGCGCGTCACCTGCCATCAGTCGGCTCACGAGAAACTGCCGAAAGTAGCTTTACATGCTTAAAACATTACGAAAAAATGTGGTGTGTCAAACCAAAAAACATGGTTGACCCCTCCGTCATAGGAATCGGTATAACACGAAAGTAAAACGTGTCCTTACAGAAGTAGTTGAATGTTTACTGTACATTGATGTAAGGGAGCTTGCTCTATGTCTATTGGTGTTTGGCAGCTATAGCACCTTTTAACGTGGATGCACCCCAGTTGACGCTTGGTGGCACATCTCCAACCCTACGACTAACGTCCATGATCCACGATTAAACAAACATTTGTGGTTGGTGTAGTGTTAACCCTGAGAGCATAATCAGAGAAAGCGGTGTGACAGCCAGAACAGCGTCGACTAAGGTTGCCATTCCGCGGCATGTTAAACGAGTAAACAGAACACCACGGCCGGACTAGAGGGAAACGCAACACGCGTCGTGTCTCCCCTCTCGCCCGGCCGCGATTTTTCTCGGGGCGAGCGTAAGGGTACGAACACACTGGCGGCGCGGCACTCTCCCGCCCGCCGCTCACCGCTCGCTCGATGCCGCTTTTCTCTCTTTCTCCCGCGGAGCGTCAAAATCTTTCTCCCGCCGACTCGATCGCTCGGGGACCTATTTTCGCCGCTACCGCCGGCTGCCGCGCAAGCAAACCACCAATCAGCGCCTGCTTTACCTCCTCTTCCTTCTCACACGGGCTGTCGTCATAGCAACCAGACTGACCAGACCATGTTCTCCTCACCCGCGCAGCTCCTCTCCGTCTTTCTGGAGGAAATCGCGAGCCGGCAGCAAGCCGGCGGGTGCGCGCTCCTCGACATGCCCGTTCTTGTATCGTGATTCTCGCACCGGCAATGTGGACAGCGTGTTGCTGCTTGCCGCGCGGAGGCGCCGACGGGCGGGACGCCGCCGCGGCATGCTTCCCGCCAGTGTGCACGTACCTTAAGAGGGGAACGCGATTACAGCCAGGCGAAGCAGGCCAAGGCAGGCGCGCGTCGCAGAGCTATTTTAAATGCGAATGCATTTCTTAGTCGGGCTAAGTAAGGCATCCGGCGTTGTCCGCGCTAAAGTCCCTGAAACTTCGTAAAGTAGCGACATACGTGCATGAAAGCGCGCCTCCTCTCTTTTCTCCCTCCTCTGCCCTCTCCGAGCCTGACGCCGCGTCGGCATTGGTCAACTGCCGTCACGTGGGACCGCTCGGAGCGGTCGCTTGTTTACAGTCGCCCGCAACTGCCATCTTTGCTCGCGTAGCGCGGGCTCACTGTTTCTCAGCGCACGTGTTTTATGGATACGCACTATCCATTTCGCGTGCGTTGTGCTCTGAGATACCTTGCACACAAGACTGACGCCGCGGTTGGTTGCCATGGGCTTCTGCTGCGCTTTCGGACGCAGAAACAAATCTAGTGAAGGCAAAAAGCTGTTTATGACACCGTCCGGGAAGCGCAACGAGTTGCGAAGGAAGTAACTTTCGCCCGACGTTTTCGACGCGACTGTGCGATGTAAGTTGCTATCCTCTCACTATAAGTACTCGTCGAGGTTCGCGCAAATAGCTGCGTGCTATAACGCCGTAGACAGGTCTCAGTTATTCGTGCAGTACGTCGCTATTCCTCACACGTTTTTTTGCTGCTTCTGCGGGGTCTGTACTCAGTTTTTTTTCAAGAATATATGGTTAGTTTTTCTTCTTGACGTGATGCGCCTACTGGTTTGAGTTCGCGGTATTAGTTTGTGCGGCTAGCATGGCACGCCGATTGCGGAGGCACGTCGACTGACGATCGAAAACGGGATTACGAAACTTCAGAGATCCGGCGCAGTTCTTTTGAAGAAACAAAGCTGCAGTGCGAACGCTCAAATTAGGAGTGGCACTCTCTGTTTGTTTTGTTGCGTGCTCGGTTTTTTTTCCCGGAGCAAATAGCTTTCTCTGGCTCTTTTACGTCGACAGATCCGCCGGTGGACTTGCGATAGAAGGTAGGTAGGCAAAGCGTGCGTGCCCATCCGAGTCGCTGGGTGCGTTCATCGTTTAGGAACCTCACGTATATATAGCGCGAAGGTTTACGTGCCATTTCTTGTGGAGGTTTATATCCGCGAGTAGCTTTCCGCCGCGGTGTAGCAGAGGTTATAGTGCTCGGCTGCTGACCCGAAGGTCGCGATCGACCGCGGCGGTCACATTTCGATGGAGGCGAATAGCTTGAGGCCAGTGTGCCATGCGATGTCAATGCTCGTTAAAGAACGTCAGATGGTCAAAATTTCCAGAGCCCTGCCCTACGGCGTCTTTCATAATTATATCGTGGTATTGAGACATAAAACCCCAGATGATAGTATTATCCGCGAGTGGAGCTCTCGCGAAGGAAACGTTTACGGTGGCAGGCTAGTTTATTCGATCGCTTGCTCGTTCATTGAGCAGCGAGTACAGTTCGTATGTCAAGTACGTCTACGAGGCGCATTTGTGCACTATGGTTGGTGAGTCTAATCTCTTAACGAAACAACCAACGCTGTATAAATGTATCGACTGGAAATGATGTACGCCTTCTGGCGCATTCTTCTTTCAATGAAGCTCCGAGCTGCTGCTTGCACTGACAGTCATTGCTCTCTGCACATATCTTTTTTACATGACAAATCTTGCCGGGGCGCTATCTTGCATTCGCTCTTCGTTCATTCAAGTGCTGTTAAGATAAATACTCTCATGAGCAGCAATGCGAACTGGGTAGTATAACTGAAATTAATCTATCTAGGACCATTTCTCCGAGGACCAGTTCGACTCTATTTCTGAGCAAGTTCGGAATAAAGAACGGCTGCCTCTAGTGCGTACTGGCAGCCTCAGTGCGTCATTGGTATGCGCGGCGAATTTGCCTCGCGAGGACGACGTGTATAGGTTTCAGAAGGCTTCATGTAGAGCGGAACATCACCGTTCAACATCACATGTGTCCTTTACACACGTGTCCTAACATCTCCTAAACAACATATAATTAAACAAAAAAGCGTACTAAGAGCTAGACGGCTAGTGCGAATGCCTAAAGCGTGCCGCCTCGCAAGCGCGCGCTCACTTTGCGAAGCGTCGTCTGCTACGCAGGAGCAAGGTAGGTGGCGCCATGCTCGAAAAGAGAGTGCGAAGGAGAGGAGAACGAGGAGGAACGCGAGCGGAGGAGGAAAGTGTCGCTACTTTACGAAGTTTCAGGGACTTTAGTCCGCGCGCCTCTCCGCTCTCACTCCCTCTCCCATAGCAACAGCTGCGGGCGCGCGCGCTTATCCTCGCCCCTAGCAACCGGAGCAGGTGGTGCGGGCGTAGTAGCGGAGAGTGAGTGGAGAGGAGAAGCGCGCTCTGGCGTGTGAGGGCGCTCGTATCGCGGGAGCTCGGCCGGCGCAAATTTTTTTTCTATAGTCGGTTACAAGCTAAGAATAAAAAGTAAACTGTACCGCTGTCCATTTGTATTATGCGCGTCCAACTACGGCCGCTCTTTACCGTGACGTAAAGGTTAAGACGAACCAATGAAAAATGCAACAAGGCGCCGTTCGCGACGAGAGGCGAGGTACCGCTGCACCGAGACCGAGATCCGTCAATTCGAATTTCTTGCGGTGTTTGTTTCTTCCAGAAGAAGCTATTTCCTACGGTTATCCGCACGTACCCAGCATCATCCTCGCCGGTCGTCATCCGATGCAGTAGAAGTAGTAGAAGCTTCTGACTGCGCCGCGTTTGCAGTGCACCGAAGCGGCAGCAGCTCGGAGTGTTTTGCAACGCTTCAGCGCGTTCCCTCGTTTCGGCAGCGACAAGTTGCAACACGGCGTGTGTTCCCTCCATCGCTCGGATACACCAAGCATATCGCCTGAGGGTCACCACATCGGCGATTGTCATCGCGTTCATTCGTGTGCAGTGACGTGAAGGTGAGGTCCGAATGTGCGCGTCTGTGTACGATTTACCGCCCGCAAAAGCCATGGCATTAGCGTTGCCACATGTGCGCGTGTGTGTCTGTGTTACTTGGAGCTCGCAACGTGGGAAACTTGGTGATCTATTGTGATATGCGCCGTGCTGTGCGCCTATGTAAGTGACGTATGTGCGGACGAAGCGTGAGAGAAAGAAAGCGACCAACATAACCCGTTAGCGCAACAAAATGCGAAAGTAAACAAACCAGTTGTGGAGAATATGCAGTGGCGTGTGCATTATAAGAATTGTGGTAATCTGGTACGTGTGTGATTACGTGACGTCTGCCTGTTGGCGCAGTTGCGTTGTCTTAACGGAATTCAATTCCACCAGCCCAGAATGATGTGCTAGCTTGAGTGCCCGTCGCGTAAGCATCGCGCTCGATGCGCGAACGCCTTGCAATGAGAAACGCCGTGCGAGGTAATCGTTAATTACAAACCGTGAAACGATGCGCTCGCTGTGACACGTCGATTGCATGGATCGTGATCGTAACTGAAGTGACGCCGCTAAAACTATTATTGAGGGAAAAAAAAAAGCTTTTGTTTTTAATGGCGCTGCATCATACTTCACGATATCATATTTGGAATTCTTGTTTTTGTCTAACGTGCGTTTTTGCATTTCGCGTGTATTGTGCGCATGTATTACGCAGTGATAATTTGTTTATATTGCTGCGGACAGCCATCAAAACACGATTAGGCTGAAGACGACGACGACGATTTGGAGACTGTTCTAATTTCTAGTTAGGATGAGAAGTCTGGGCTGAATGTAGAAATAATTATTGCACTAGTTCTTTTTTATGTTTGCTTGTCTTTTGTGTTAACTTAGTAGTTTTTTAAATCTTCATATCTACAATTCTTGGCCAATCCCCCAGAGTGGGTATGAGCCATGTGTAGAGGATCATCATCATCATCATCATCATGTTGTGTGCCGCTGCCTTGCCCGAGCACTCTCCTGTAAATACACTTGTTTGCAGCCTCT
Organism: Rhipicephalus sanguineus; assembly: GCF_013339695.2. NCBI lineage: Eukaryota > Metazoa > Arthropoda > Arachnida > Ixodida > Ixodidae > Rhipicephalus > Rhipicephalus sanguineus. The sequence goes on from NC_051182.1 coordinate 58,735,977, forward strand.
AGTCTACGTCTCTTCACGTAACATTTTGGTGGACGTGCTGGGTACCTCCCTTCGTCACGAAGCTTCGCAGTGGACGCCACCTTGAGCCTTCGAACATGGCTCTGGAAAATGCGCCGACCACTGCAGCTCCAACACCTGCCGCCAACGCGACGTACATCAACGTCACCGCTCCTCGTGACCCTGGTGTTTTCTCTGGCGCTAATGGGCAAGACGTCGACAAGTGGCTCAGCCTTTATGAACGCGTCAGCACAGGTAACCGGTGGGACCCTACTCTCATGCTTGCCAATGTGCTATTCTACCTCGACGGCACCCCGCGAGTGTGGTATGAGACGCATGATACTGAGCTGACAAGTTGGGATCTATTCAAGGAGAAGATACGAGAGTTGTTCGGCAACCCTGACGGTAACCAGCTCGCTGCGAAGAAGGCGTTGTCGACACGCGCGCAGACGTCAACAGAGCCGTACGTTATGTACATCCAAGACGTCTTGGCTCTCTGCCGTGCAGTTGACTCGCACATGACGGAACAGGACAAGGTTGCTCACATTCTCAAGGGTATCGCTGATGACGCGTTCAATCTGCTCGTCTTCAATAACGTGTGCACTGTTGATGCGGTCATCAAAGAATGCCGGCGCCTGGAACTCGCTAAAAGCAAGCGCATTCTTCCGCAGTTTGCTCGCTTGCCTAACACCGCGCCGACGTCGTCCTGTGCCGATGTTCCCCGTTCTACAAGCAACGAGGCCAACGTTACCCGAATTGTGCGACGAGAAATTGAAGCTGCTTATCCGGCTACCTGCGAGCCCAGCACTTGCTCTCCCCCTGCAGTTCCGGTTTCGATGATCCAGGCAGTTGTCCGTCAGGAGATTGCAAGCATGGGACTCCACTCTGTCTGCTCGGTAAATCACGTGGACTCTCGGCCGTATCCTCCGACTGCACCCCCTTCACCGACCCAGTTCCAACCACGTTTCCGCAACGCTGAATGGCGCACTGCTGACGACAGGCCCATCTGTTTCATCTGCCACCGGATTGGACACATCTCTCGCCATTGTCGCAATCGCTGGAACTCTCCTGCACAGTACACGTACACTGGCTACAACCGCGCCTATGGCTCTTACCGTCCCTCTACGGCACGTACAGATCACGCTGCCACTGAATCTATTGCTCCTAGCCGCCCGTACTCACGCTCACCTTCGCCCCTACGCCGGCAGTCCCGCTCACCCCAGCCCCGTCGCTCCAATTCGCCAAGCTTCAACGCACGCTCCCATCCGGAAAACTAGATAATGCAGCGCCCGGAGGTGCCGCTGCATTGCTCCCTACGCTGCCAAATCCTCTACTGACCCTTTCGACCAATATGAACCTCATTGAAGTACACATCGACGGTGTTGCTGTTCGTGCTCTAATCGACACGGGAGCCCATTTATCTGTGATGAGTGCTACTCTTCGGACTCGCCTGAAGAAAGTTCTAACCCCAGCCGCGAAGCCAGTTGTTCGTGTCGCCGACGGCGGAACAGCGTGTGCAATTGGCATGTGTACAGCTCGAGTCGACATCGCCGATCGCTCTACCATCGTTGTTTTCACCGTACTCGCCCACTGCCCCCACGACGTCATTCTTGGCTTGGACTTCCTTTCTGCTCATTCGGCGCTCATCGACTGCTCTACCGGTACTCTCCGCCTTGACCTTCCTCTTCCAGATCACCCTGCGCCGCCTCCCATTCGCCTAACCGCCGCAGACTTCGTTCGCTTACCACCCACAGCTCTGACCTACGTTGACTTGGTACCATCCTCACCAGTGCCCGACGGGGAGTACATTGCGACTCCTGTCAAGGATGTTCTTCTCTACCAGGGTATTACAGTGCCTCGTTCTGTAATATCTATTACATCCAATCGCACATGTTTGCCAGTGGTCAACTTTGGCTTGACAATGCAAGTGCTGCCACGAGGGATATGCTTGGCACATATCAGCGCCTTCGACGATCCCTCGATAGCATCAGTTACGTTGGAGGATGGTACTACCGAGCGCACCGACCACTCGCAGTCCGCCGCATCTGTTCTCGACGGCCTGAAGAGAATGATTGCGCCAGATCTACCCCCAAAGAATGCTGACGACCTCTACCGGGTTCTCTTTTCGTACCGCGATATTTTTGATCTTCACGACCGTCCTTTGGCACAAACTACGACCGTGAAACATCGCATAAATACTGGCGATGCCGCTCCTGTTCATAGGCGTCCGTATCGAGTGTCACACGCAGAGCGTCAAGTGATTCAAGCAGAAGTCAAGAAGATGCTCACCAAGAACATCATCGAGCCATCATGCAGCCCATGGGCGTCACCCGTTGTCTTAGTGAAAAAGAAAGACGGCTCGTAGCGATTCTGCGTGGACTACCGGCATCTCAACAAAGTAACAAAAAAGGACGTTTACCCCTTACCTCGTATTGACGACGCCCTTGACTGCCTACATGGTGCTCGCTACTTTTCGTCTATTGACCTACGCTCTGGCTATTGGCAGATCGCTGTGGATGATATGGACCGCGAGAAAACCGCTTTTATCACACCTGATGGTCTTTATCAATTCAAGGTGATGCCATTCGGACTATGTAACGCACCGGCCACATTTGAACGCATGATGGACTCCCTCCTTCAAGGATTCAAGTGGTCCACATGTCTTTGCTACTTGGACGACGTTATAGTGTTCTCCCCCACTTTCGCTAGTCATCTAGAACGCTTATCTGCAATCCTGCAAGTGTATCGCGCACGTACGACCGCATACGCCGTCGCTTCTATTGGCCCGGTCTCCTCCGTTCTGTTCGACGCTACGTTTCTGCCTGTGATTCCTGTCAACGTCGCAAAACGCCCCAGATGCTCCCTGCTGGTCATCTCCAACCAATAGACGTTCCCGTAGAGCCGTTCTTCCGTGTTGGACTTGATCTTCTCGGCCCCTTTCCTACGTCATCCACCGGGAACAAATGGGTAGCCGTCGCGACTGATTACGCTACCCGATATGCCATAACACGGGCTCTCCCCACCAGCTGCGCCACCGACGTCGCGGACTTTCTGTTACATGACATCATCTTGCTCCATGGTGCTCCACGACAGCTACTCACTGACCGTGGCCGTAACTTTCTCTCTAAAGTTATCGCCGACATTCTGCGTTCCTCCGCCACTCAGCACAAATTGACCACTTCATACCATCCGCAAACGAACGGTCTCACGGAGCGGTTCAACAGAACCCTCACGGATATGCTGCCGATGTACGTGTCGAATGACCACCATGACTGGGACATTGCTCTCCCTTACGTCACGTTCGCATACAATTCTTCTCGACACGCCACTGCCGGATTTTCGCCGTTTTATCTACTGTACGGTCGGGAACCCACCCTGCCACTTGATACTGTTCTTCCTTCGGCTGCCACCCCAACTACCGAGTACGCACGTGATGCCATAGCACTTGCCGATCATGCGCGCCAACTTGCCCGTACTCGGCTGACTGCCTCGCAAGACACACAGCGCCATTACTACGATGCCCGCCACCGCGACGCACAGTTCTCGCCTGGCGCGCTCGTGCTGCTCTGGTCGCCTTCCCTTCATGTGGGACTTTCGGAGAAGCTCCTGTCTAGATACACAGGACCCTACCGCGTCATGCGCCAAGTAACACCCGTAACCTACGAGATTACTCTGGTCAGTCCTCCTTCACCCTCTGCCGCGGTGTCAAGTGACATCGTGCACGTCAGTCGACTCAAGGCCTACTCCAGTGTATCTGACCCTTAACTTTAAAAGCTCCGGGACGGCGCTTTTACCGCCGGGGGTCATGCTGCGGACAGCCATCAAAACACGATTAGGCTGAAGACGACGACGACGATTTGGAGACTGTTGTGTGCCGCTGCCTTGCCCGAGCACTCTCCTGTAAATACACTTGTTTGCAGCCTCTAGTCTACGTCTCTTCACGTAACATTTTTAAACTCGTGAAGGGCTTATAGTGCACAGACCCTTTTTTAAGCGCCCATCCCTTCTTGTGAAGCCTCACCACCCCCCCCCCACTATGCTTCACGAACAAATGAGGAGGGGTGAGCCGGAGAAGTGGGGCTTGACAATGTACGAAAGGAATGTACTTGCTGGTTGTGTCCACCGAGATTATCTATATAGACATGTATATGTTTTCCTTTTTTTCTTCGAGGATGCACGTGTTTTTTCTATGCCCGAGTGTTTACGTATGCTCTTTTGGCTACTGACTTTTTCATTTCTACATTTTTTCTTCTTGCTGTACCTGCACGGAGGACGATGCTATAAAAGCGCATCGAAGCCTCGTAAATTTTGCCTTGATAAAGATTGGTCTGCGATCGAAACGTTGAGTAATAAACTGTCTATTGAGAAGCGCGTATCCTTTCCCTATTTGTCTTACGTCAACCGATGACAGCCTCTTCACAATCTACGTAAATATATATATATGCCTTCGCACAGACATATATATATATATATATATATATATATATATATATATATATATATATATATATATATATATATATATATATATATATATATATATATATATATATATATATATATATATATATATATATATATTGTTACAAGGCGAATGCATCGGTCGTCTGGACACTTTTGATGCCATCTTCCCGTTGGATGCACCCTACGATATGGCAGCACTACCGATAAATGCCGTCACTTCCGCCACCGCATCCGCCTCACCTGACCAAGACGCCTTCTTGCGTAACATCGATAACGCGCTTACGCAAGCTCAGCGCACAAAGGTTGTTCAACTGCTTGAACGCTTTCGTGGTTCATTCGACGTCGGCCAATTATCATTGGGGCGCACGTCTGCGGTTGTTCATCGCATCGACACTGGTCACCATGCTCCACTGCGACAGTGTCCCTTCCGAGTATCGCAAGCCGAACGTCGCGTTATTAGCGATCACGTAGATGATATGCTGCAACGCGACGTGATTCAGGAATCCAACAGTCCCTGGGCTTCTCCTGTCGTGCTGGTGCGAAAAAAGGATGGTTCGATCAGATTTTGCGTTGACTACCGCCGGCTAAACAACATTACGAGAAAGGATGTTTATCCCCTACCACGAATCGACGACGCCCTGGATTGCCTTCAAGGAGCCGAATATTTTTCTTCTCTGGATCTGCGTTCAGGCTACTGGCAAGTGCCGATGGCTGAAGCCGACCGTCCAAAAACAGCTTTTGTCACCCCTGACGGTTTATACGAATTTAATGTAATGCCTTCGGGCTTTGCAACGCGCCTGCAACCTTCGAGAGGATGATGGACACTATTCTCAGAGGACTCCAAATGGCAGACCTGTCTATGCTATTTAGATGATATAGTGGTCTTTTCTGCAGATTTTCCATCTCATATCGCTCGCCTTGAACAAGTTCTCGAGTGCCTCACTACTACTGGCTTGCAGTTAAACTTAAAGAAATGTCATTTTGGCGCCCGTCAGCTTACCATTCTAGGCCACGTCGTCTCGAAAGACGGTATTCACCAGATCCTGCCAAACTTCGAGCGGTTGCCGAATACCCCAAGCCCAGCACTCTAAGGAGCTCCGAAGCTTCATCGGCTTGTCTTCATATTTTCGGCGCTTCATTCGCAATTTCGCCTCCATTATTTCCCCCTTGACGCAGCTTCTCGCCGGCAGCACCGACCTCTCGGCATGGAATACCGATTGTGATGAGTCATTTACGACCCTCCGCCGACTTCTCACGTCCCCACCAATCCTGCGTCACTACGATCCCAACGCGCCTACAGAAATACACACGGACGCTAGTGGCGTCGGACTTGGCGCTGTCCTCGCCCAACGCAAACACGGCTTTGGCGAGTATGTTGTAGCATATGCCAGCCGTACCCTCACAAAGGCAGAGTCAAATTACTCCGTAACAGAAAAGAGATTGTACCGTAACAGAGATTGTACCGGTGCGCATCGGCGCCCGCTCTGTGCCATCGAGAGTGAAGACGATGACGTTCGTGTGTTGCGCGCTCGGTCTGTTTTCTGTGCTGACGCTGTCTCGCATTTGTGACCCTTGTGCAAGGCGCCGTGCCGAACCTCTTTAGAAGAACCCGCCTGTTGCAATATATACATATATATATATATATATATATATATATATATATATATATATATATATATATATATATATATATATATATATATATATATATATATATATATACATATATATATATATAGAAGATAAGGGCCCCTCTTCTAGCAAAAGTGGAACCCCCTGCTGTAATGCCCACTGGGGCGACGCAGGTATGTAATAAATAAATAAATAATAAATTAATTAAGAACTTGAACGTTCAAGGGCTTAAGGGGTAATGGCAGTGCCAGTGCGAGTTGTCGAAGCGGGAAACAATCCCACGTAAACCTTTAGTCAATGCCAAATTAGCCGCGTACACCTCCTTGGCGTGAACGTTACGGCAGCAAATGCAATGGCCCCCACAGTTAAACACCATGTGTGCTACGCGCTTTTATTTCGTTCAAACAAGACGTCATATGAAGCCTTGGCGTTTTCCTCAAACACGATGACAAGCACGACGTCTAGAGACGCAAATGCGGTATTTACTGCAACACAAGAGTCGAAATTCACAAAGGCAACCTCAGACCACTTCGCCATACTTCGCTTTGAGTCACAGTTTCCATAGTTACAGCAGACAGTGAAGAAAACTGGCGGCGAGAGTTTCGCAAAAAAATTACAAACGACCTTATTAAATGTGATTAATTTCCCTGTTTTCTTCTGCGAAACCGTAAAATGACGATTCCTTTATTTTAAGTTTTATGTTAAATCTGGCATTCTTTGTTTTAATACCATAATAGGTACTGCTCAGAAACATCACCTTTGAGATGTACATCACTTCTTCGTATAGACTCCGAGATGAACGCGGCGGGGGGTGCGATTTAAACAGCACATATATTGTTATGTTGACTCTGAACTCCGTGCCTTCACAATTTATGTTATCTAGCTTTGTTTTCTTTATTTCAATGTCAGTGCAGTATTGCAAAATAAGGTTTAAATGCGTGAAGATTATTGCCATTGTTTAGGAACTACTTCGTTTGTAGCGCGGAGGCATGCAACATATGAGCAATGCAGCCTCGTGGGCGGAGCTTATATTTATTCTTAGGCTGTCAAAGACTATTGGCCTCGAGGCCCACCGCTGGAAACGCCGGCGCCACCGTCGGCGTGACGTGCTTGGCAGGATCACGTGGTCTCAGCGGCCGCGTCGGCTGCTTGTGGCGCACTGCCGCGTGCTTTGAAAACGAGTTTCAAGTCCCACATGCGCTGCGGTCTGTTCAAATTCGGAAGTTTTCTCTCATTTTCTACTCAATTGAAACCATTGTAATAGAGTGGTTGCCTCCGAAGGCAACGAACATATGGGGCTCTACCGCTCGGTGCCGCAGTGCCGCGCTTACGCAAAGGAGCCCACACTCTTAAAAAAAAGGGGTGTCTGTACTGACTACCTTTGGGTGGTAATCGCCTCGCTACACATATGATGACCTTTTGGGGTGTCAAACGACTCTCTTCGTTCTTCAGACCAACGACTCCCTTCTTCGCAAGCAGAGAGAGAGTATGTATTACTCCCAACGCAGGAGTCTACGCGACTACCTTTTATTTCCCGCTAGTACCTATAGGTAGTCAGGGTGACCCCTTTGCCATGGTAACGCTGACCCCCACTGGAGGGTTCCTTTGACTCCGTTGTCCTTAAGGACAGTGGTGTACATGACTCCCCTGGCAAGAGTCAGTGTGACCACTTCGTGGTACACACTAAACATTTTTACACCCTTAAGGGTGTAAATCGGCTTGTCGCCAGACGGACACCCTTAGGGTGTTATTGACTACACCCTTCAATTAGGGTGTTAATTTAACACGCTAAAGAAAGGGTGTTCAGCAAAAATTTTATGGGGTGTTAGGGTGTTAGTTCGTATTAACACCCTTTTGTATGGGTGTTGGAAGTGTCTACACGATTCCTTTCGCGTCATGTGTAATGGCCGAAACAGAAGCTTTAGGTGGTCACAAAGGGCGTCATGCATGTGTTCCTGCGGATGTCATTAAATTGGGGTGTACTACCGAATTTGCATAAACGCTTCTTCATATTGGTTTGGCAAAGGTCGTGTTCACATAAGGAGAACTTGGTTGGAAAGACACCCCGAATTAGTGAAATCTGCAGTGATCCATTCGTAAGCCTCGTGTGTTCATCTGAAGCTTCAAATTCGGTCATCACCCACTTGGGCTGCATATTATGGATCATGAAATGAAATCAGAAGTAGTGCACACATATAAATATGTATATACAACATCATGTACGAGCATATGTACAAAGCAATGCTTATTATGGCTTCCACATCCAGTCAAACTGGTCTGCAAAACATAACACTTGATTTTCAAAAAAATATAAAATATTTATTGTATGCTGTGATACTGAAAGGTATGAAAAATTGGGAAAACACAGGCACGGGTAATGATATAACTTTTTTTACGTACAACAAAATTCGTGTTATGTGCACTTTGACAACAAAGATAAGCTGATCGAACCTGCCAATGAGGGTGCCTGATACTTCAAAATTATTTGTTAAATTAAAATAATGAATTCGTTATTAAGATGTCTTCAACAGTCAAAAAATCTAAAACATTCTTACTGTGCTCGAAAACTAACAGACATTTGCATTATATCAACACTAAAAATATAATTCAAGCAAACAGATGCCGAAAATCGCCCGTTGTACTAAAAATTGCAAAACTGAAACGGGAGCTTTCATACAGCAAGCCTTTCATTGTCCTTAACATAAATTGTTCATGTTTGAGCGCGAGGTAGGGGAAATCTGCAAAACCGCAAGTAGATGCACTTGGATTCACTGGAACACCACTGTCTAGTTGATGCAACATATGGCACCTCTGAAATACCGCTGTCAGTAGATGGAGCACAAGGGATTGCAAGAATGTCACCCTGCATTGAAAAATAAAATGCATTGTGAGTGTGTACTGCATATGCACCTTGTACTACAGCGCAAACAATCGTAAACACGTTCCCGCTATTTATTGTGTCCTTGTGTGTTGGAGCACTATTACAACGTGAATACACACCTACTTCCCCAGACCCGTTCGCTACAGTATATTGTTCGCTACAGTACAATGTCCTGTACAGTGCAGAAAGTTTAGTGCCAGTGTAATGGCATGCATAATTAGTTGCGCAGGGAACAAACGGCAAAGGGAACAAAGCTGATGCTATGGGCGCTACTGGTCTCCCTGTGCATTAAAAAAAGAAGGCGCACACAGTGGTGAACCTTTTCTACAGCTGCTTCTGTTTTACGAGCTCGAAAAAATTGTTAATATATGGAGCACCTACTAGCTCTGTGATCAACCTAGGCGAAATATTGTGCTGTGATAACTGTCATATACGCAACAAATGAAACCAACAGACAATGATAAGCGCTGTCTAACAAAGAAACTAGCCCTCGAACAACTACTTTCCTTTAATAACAATTATAGTTGTGTACTTTATCGGTATTACATAGGTGTGTGCATGTATTCAGAATTTCGAATACGAATCGAGTATTTCGATAATATATTAATTATTAGCATATTGGGCTAAAAATGTGAAATCACGCTTTTTGGAATATTCGGACAAATTCGAACAAATGAAGACTTGAGTGCTACGCATTCATGTCTTTTAAGTAAGATATCACAAACACGTAATCGTTCTAAGCCTGCTAAGGTTAAAACGTAATTGCGACGAATCGCCAACCAAGACTATCCCTGTCGTCGTGGCTGGCCATATGCATACGGGTTGGCGCATGCCGCGATCACGATTTGTCGCGGAAAGATTAACCGCGTCCCTCAACTCGTGATATGGCCGACGCCACGCAAAAGGTCTTTCGAGCTCACCAGCTGGGACATTTTCAAGGAGCGACTGCGCGACATCTTTGGAGACCCGTCCGGTCGCCAAGTGGCAGCACGAAAAGAACTTGCAACCCGTGTCCAGTCATCGACCGAGTCGTACGTCTCGTATATTCAGGATGTACTCGCGCTGTGCCGAACAGTGGACGAACAAATAAATGTCCGAGGTTGACAAGGTGGGCCACGTACTCAAAGGCATCGCGGACGACGCTTTCAATCTGCTCGTCTACACAAATGTCTCGACCATCGACCTCATCATTAAGGAATGCCGCCGCTTCGAAAGGGCCAAAAGCCGCCGCGTAGTGCCTCAATTCGCTCGGCTACCGAACACGGCTGTCACATCAACGTGCTCCGATCTCGGCGCCACCCCACCCTTTGAGGAGAATGTGACGCGCATCGTTCGACGGGAGCTTGAAGCGGCAAGTCCAGCGCCCTTCCACACACCTCCCTTCGACCAAGCCGCTGTCCAAGCACCCCACACGGTCTCTGTTATTCAGGCCGTCGTGCGGCAAGAAATTGCCAATCTCGGTTTCCCTGTCGCCTGCTCCGTCTCTCGACCCGAATACCGACCGACGCCCACGAGTGCACCCCGCAGTGACTCCTATTTTCCTCCGAGATCCCGCAACCCATCGGAATGGAGAACTCCCGACGACAAACCCATCTGCTTCCGCTGCCACCGGGTGGGTCATGTCTCCCGTCACTGCCGCACCACCTGGACGCCGCCTTATTGGGGCCAATTCTCGTCGCCTACTCGCCCATACGCTACACCTCGCCAGTATTCTCCCAGCCGTACGTACGCTACCTCTGACGCACCCAACGGCCGCCCTACTGCTCGGTCCCCGTCGCCCCAACGCCGTCGTTCCCCGTCGCCTCAACCACGCCGCTATAGGTCGCCGCCCAACTACGTCTCGTCCCGGACGGAAAACTAGGTCGTGCAGCTCCTGGAGGTAGTGCTGCATCATTGTCCTCTGAACCAAATCCTCCGTTGACGCTCACTACGAACACGAACTTAATTGATCTTCAAGTGGACGGTATTTCTATGACGGCGTTAATTGATACTGGAGCTCAGGTGTCCATCATCAGCGCGCATCTCTGCCGTCGGCTTAAGAAAGTACTGACGCCTGCTACAACTAAAGCCGTACGCGTCGCCGATGGCGGAACTGTTGCCGTCACGGGCATGTGTACCGCTCGAATAAGCATTGCCGGCCGCCACGTTCCCGTCCTCTTTACCGTGCTCAGCAGTTGCCCTCACGACCTCATCTTAGGGATGGACTTCCTCTCGACACATTCTGCCCTGATCGACTGTTCTGCCGGTACTCTTTGCTTGGAACTTCCTCTTCTGCCAGATACTAGCCCCAAACTCCAGACCAGCCTCTGTACCACAGAATTTATCCGCATGCCGCCTAAAGCCCTAACATTCGTCGAATTGGCAACGTCTTCACCGGTGCTTGACGGGGACTACGTCGTCACGCCTATTGCTGATGTCCTTCTGGCGCGCGACATCACTGTACCACACTGCGTTGTCAGCTTAGCCGCTAACCGGATACATCTCCCTGTTGTAAATTTCGGCTTCACGAAGCAAGTGCTACCCCAAGGCATCTCAGTCGCCACGCTCCGATCCTTATCAGATGACCACGTCACCATTTTCGCTGCCGACGTGGGCTCAGATGTTCCTTGTCGGCCGCCGGATACCACAGACCTCGACATGGCATTGCGTCACATGATCGCCCTGGACCTCGAACCTGAGCAGTCAGCCGCTCTAACCCGCCTTTTGGCTTCTTACCGCGATATCTTCGACGTCGATAATCGACCACTAGGCCAGACTTCTCTTGTAAAGCACCGCATCAACACCGGTGATTCTCTTCCCATTCACCGCCGACCATATCGGGTGTCTGCCGCCGAGCGCACGGTCATTCAACAAGAAGTGAACAAGATGCTAGCCAGAGGCATTATTGAACCCTCATCGAGCCCTTGGGCGTCACCCGTCGTGCTCGTTAAAAAGAAAGACGACACGTGGCGCTTCTGCGTTGATTACCGCCATCTGAATCGAATTGCGAAAAAGGACGTTTACCCTTTACCTCGAATTGACGACGCTCTTGACTGCCTACACGGCGCGCGCTACTTTTCTTCAATAGACCTACGCTCTGGCTACTGGCAGATTGCTATGGATGAGAAAGACCAAGAAAAGACTGCGTTTGTAACTCCGGATGGCCTATACCACTTCAAGGTTATGCCGTTCGGTCTGTGCAACGCCCCAGCCACGTTCGAGCGTATGATGGACTCTCTGCTACAAGGATTCAAATGGACAACCTGCCTTTGTTACCTCGACGATGTCCTTGTATATTCGCCTACATTTGAGACCCACCTTCGGCGTTTGGCAGCTATTCTTGACGTCTTCCGCAGAGCTGGCCTCCAATTGAACTCCTCGAAGTGCCACTTCGGCCGTCGGCAGATTACCGTCTTGGGCCACCTCGTCGATGCTTCAGGTGTGCAGCCGGACCCAGAGAAAATTCGTGGAGTTACGAGTTTTCCTGTACCCCAATCAGCGAAGGACGTCCGGAGTTTTGTGGGACTCTGTTCCTACTTCAGAAGGTTCGTGGAAGATTTTGCAACAATCGCTCGACCACTCACTGAACTTCTGAAGAAAGACGTGCCTTTTACGTGGGGTCCCGCTCAAACCGCCGCTTTTTCTCGCCTCGCCACACTTTTGACAACGCCGCCTATATTGGCCCACTTTGACCCATCCGCTCCGACTGAGGTCCGAACCGATGCTAGTGGTCACGGGATCGGAGCCGTCCTAGCCCAACGACAACAGGGACACAACCGCGTTATCGCCTACGCCAGCCGCCTCCTTACAGCTGCCGAGCGCAACTATTCCATTACAGAGCGTGAATGCCTTGCTCTTGTCTGGGCAGTCTTGAAGTTCCGCCCATATTTATATGGCACGCATTTCTCTGTAATAACGGACCATCATGCGCTCTGTTGGCTTTCCTCACTAAAGGATCCTACGGGCCGGCTTGGTCGCTGGGCTCTGCGACTCCAAGAATATACCTACACAGTGACGTACAAGACGGGCCGCCTACACCAGGACGCAGACTGCCTGTCCCGCTACCCGGTCGATGAATCGAGCAGCGTCCCTGACACCGACGCCGACGCTTGCGTCTTTTCCGTTTCCTTACTGACAAACATCGGCGACGAACAACGCAGAGATGCGTCCTTGCGTACTATCATCGAACGCCTAGAATCATCGTCTACCGACCGGTCCCATCGCTCGTTCGTCCTCCAAGATGGTGCACTCTACCGCCACAATTTTCACCCAGAGGGACCAGCCCTGCTGCTTGTTATTCCGAAACACCTCCGCTCGGCTGTCCTTCACGAACTTCATGACCTTCCAACGGCCGGTCACCTTGGTGTATCGCGCACTTACGACCGGATCCGCCGACGCTTCTTTTGGCCAGGGCTTGCACGCTCCGTCAGAAGATACGTTGCGGCGTGTGAGAAATGTCAGCGCCGCAAGACACCATCGACGATTCCCGCCGGGTGCCTTCAACCCCTTGACATTTCGTCAGAACCGTTCTTTCGCGTTGGCTTAGACCTACTTGGCCCGTTTCCCCTGTCTTCCTCCGGCAACAGGTGGATAGCTGTGGCCACAGACTACGCCACGCGCTACGCCATTACAAGAGCTCTTCCAACAAGCTGCGCCACAGATGTCGCCGACTTCCTCCTACACGACGTGATTTTGCAACATGGAGCTCCACGCCAGCTGCTTACGGACCGTGGCCGCACATTTCTGTCGAAGGTCATAGCCGACATTCTGCAGTCATGTGAAACGAGGCACAAGCTCACTACGTCCTACCATCCGCAGACAAACGGCCTAACCGAGCGTCTCAATCGAACACTTACAGACATGCTTGCGAAGTATGTTTCCTCCGACTACTCTGACTGGGACCTTGCTTTGCCGTACGTGACATTTGCGTACAATTCTTCGCGCCACGACACTGCCGGTTACTCCCCATTCTTTCTGTTGTTCGGCCGACAACCAACGTTGCCCCTAGACACCATCATCCCGTTTCCCGCCGTACCGACCAGCGAATATGCCCTTCACGCTATCACCAGGGCTGCTCACGCACGTGAAACCGCCCGCACTCGCCTCTTGACTTCTCAAGAAAACCAACGGCGGTTGTACGATCGCAGGCACCGAGACGTGCACTTCTCGCCCGGTTCTTTGGTCCTGCTGTGGTCTCCCACCCGTCACGTTGGGATGTCGGAAAAACTAATGTCTCGATACACAGGTCCATACAGAGTCCTTCGTGCGGTTACCCCTGTAACCTATGAAATCGCTCCTGTCGCCTCGTCGCCTTCATCGTCTATACAGGCCAGCGATATCGTACATGTCGCACGCTTGAAACCCTACCACTCTCCCAGTGACGTTGACGTCTGATGCGCCGAGACGGCGCTCCTGCCGCCGGGGATTATGCTACATGCATATTGCCAGCCCCTTGAACCATTGCGCGTGTGCGCCGGACGAGGAAAAGGAAGATCTCTCTCCGCTCGGGCTCTGAGCTGAACCGGTCAGCGCTGCAACTGCTACTGAAAATATATCGTGTAAATAGTCTACGGTCTAGTCTACCGAGTCGTCATTCACGTAACAATATACTTAATTAACATGACATATAATAGTAAAAAAATATTTGCATTTTCAAAATCAGCGTACCAATACACATAAACTAAACAAGTTTTATAGAGATTGATCAAGAATTTCAAAAGAACTTCAAATCAGAGCGAACACCATTAGGGTTTTTATCTGACAATCGACGAAAGTTGGTGCCGCTACCTCTTGTTACTCAACAAGGCACTTCCACCGGGTTTCCTCAAACAGGAACACTGTGGTGGATGCACGACAGCCGCAACAAGTTTTTGTAACAACATTACAGTGGTGCACTCGATTCCTCTGGGGGAAATAAAATACTACTCGAAGTTTATATAGATGAGTCTCAGAACAATTGCCACTCGCGTAAAACAACAAAAAATGTTTATTCTAGAAGAAAGTAAGCCATGCAACACGGAAACAGAAGAGATGCCGACAGCTCAAACGCTAGCGTTTGGTTTGTCTGTGTCTTTTCTCTTTCACGTCTGCATGCCTTCATCCTACAATGAATTCCTATAAACAAACTGAAATTTCTGTGATTCGTAAAATTATTCTCTGAATCGGTTTTAAACACTTCATGCCATTTCATACATGTTCACATGGTAATGACGACCTACTGTTTTATCAGTAAGCACCTAAAATATAGGCACAACATCCTGCGAATAATGCGTAGTCCTTAGCCACGTCACCACCATTGTTAAACTAAGCATTATATATATATATATATATATATATATATATATATATGTTTGACATTTTTGAGCGCGCAAAAGAACAGGGACGAAAAACGACGCGGACACAGCGCTGACTTCCAACATATGCTTTATGTTCTACAGTGGTACATATATATTGTCAGGGAAGAGAACAGACACATAGACACAACGCCTGTTCACTAGGCCGGCTGTTCTATTCTGCTCCTTCGTCGTTGTCTTCCTCCGGTTGCCTAGCACAAGACCTTGCGCGAGCGGCGCTGCCTTCCTTACACTCGGCCACGCTGCGGCATTGCATGGCCATCGAGCTGCGGAAATGCCTCTGGAGGGCGACATTGGCTGTTTCTTGCCGGTCTTTGCATGTCTCGGTACTCGTGCGACTGTGTTGGGTGAAGTGCAGATGTTTCAGGCGGGCGACACTGGCTGTGCCGCATTGGTCGTCGCAGGCCCACAGGCGCTGGACCCTGAAGCGCCTTCTTTAGGGAAAACGTCTCTGGCGGGCGGTACTGGTTGTGCCTGGGTGGTCCGTCTTGTTCACGCCGCGACGTGTCTTGCTGTAGTGTTGACGCCTCAGGTGGCTGACATTGGCTGCCTCGTTGCGTCCGCAGGTCTCGGCCACGCTGCGATTTGACGTGCTCTGCAGAAGGTGCAACTAGCGGGTAGCAGTGAGTAGTCGCTGCCGGACGAAGGTGCCTCCGACGATGGTCCCGTCGCAGTCCTGAACGTGCTGTCGGAAGTCCTTTGCACCGTAAGGTTGACGGCCGTGACATTTCAAGGAGAGGGAAGATAACCTGAGCGTCCAACCTATTGTCTCGTCCCGCAGAGCTGCCCAGGTCAGGGGAGCTTATGTGACCATCCCAACAACCGGTAGAGGGCGCTAGTGACCGGTCTTCGATGACAGCTTTGGGAGACGCCTCGGCTTCATTGAGGGACTCACCATTTTGCAAGTGGTGGACGTCCTATGGCTCTGGAGGCGGGTTGGGTGCGGCATCGGTTGCCCTGAGCTCTTCCGGACCTTCATGAAAGTCGCACGTGTCAGGCACGAGAACTGGTAACTCGGTGTTCGCACTCGCTGCTGGTCTTAGAGTGCGCGTCGCCGACTGTTGTTGCTTGAAGGTGGTCGTGCTCTCTAGTGATGGCACTGTCGATAGTAACATTGCGTAAGAGGAACTGTGTGGCGGGGAAACCTGCTCGCGGCCGGTGCTTGTGTCTGCCGCGTAGCCTTCTGCGGTGCTCTCTGCGCAAGGGCTGCAGGGCACAACTGTACCGCCGAAGTGGTTTTCACCGCTGCTCCCATCCGCGGTAGAGAATGGGTCGGAGATGATAGTCCAAGGTATACGAAAGGGGACGGAAAAGAGTCGTCAGTCGGGCACACCATTGAGGCCAGGATCGTAGCCCGATGCCTTCGTAGACGTACCACGCCTTGGCGGCATCGCGAAGGTGATCGATGGCCATCCACAATTTTTGCTGATCCGTCCAAGCCTCGCGAGCTCCGACAGCGTTGATGGTGGCCACCCAATTTTCGGCGTCATCCTGAAATCCGCGAAATACCGGTAGTTCGCAGAGAGCCGGCGATGGCGGGACGGTGGGCGAAAATCCGGAGTGTGCCCACGCCAAGCAGCCCAATTGCTCTGACAGCTGCGTGAGGGAACGCCGTAGCTCGCGGTGGTTGTCGGGTGAGCTGGCCTCAAGATTCTGTGAGGCGGCCGCAGCCAACACGGCATTGATGGTGCACAATGTTGGCAAGGTGGCAGGGGTCAGTTTGGAGCTCGACGCTATTAAGGCGTTAGTCGTGATGCGGAGTTGCGCGATGGTATGCAGCAGCTCCGCGGCGCTGTCGGGTGATCCGCATCGAGAGCCAGAACCGGCATCTGCGGGGGATACAGCGGCTCCGGTACTCACGGTGGCACAACCCATGGCCATGGACGCGTGGACGGCATCCCTTGGAAACTCAAATCTAGTCACAGTCATGGGCACGGGATCCTTGCCCTTGGAAGCGTCAACCGCGTTACGAGGCAACCGGAACCCGTGCGATGTCTTGTCTTGAATTGGTACTGCGGCGTCGATGAAGGGGGCTTGAGCCGCCGAGGAGGCCTGGACGCCGTCCACGGACGGTGCCTGAAGCGCCGACAGATTGGCAGGTGGCGAGGAGGAATGTATGCCGTCCCTGGGCGAGAGGAGCCCGTGCGCATTGTTGCCGCGAAGTAGCACGTCGCCGGACAAGTAGATCCCCGGAACCACAATGGCGGCCTGGACGCCGTCCGTTGGTGGTGGGATGGATACTTGCCGCGGTGGTCTACTTGTGGGTTCCATCAGCGAGGAAGCGTGACGGCGTTCCTCGGGAAGACGCGTTACCTCAAACTAACAGCTTGGGTTCGCCAAAGGCGTTCGACGACTGCGCCATTGTCAGGGAAGAGAACAGACACATAGACACAACGCCTGTTCACTAGGCCGGCTGTTCTATTCTGCTCCTTCGTCGTTGTCTTCCTCCGCTTGCCTAGCACAAGACCTTGCGCGAGCGGCGCTGCCTTCCTTACAATATATAGACAACAAAAAGCAACGCACGCAGGCGCATTGTACAGGAAGGCTTCATGTAAAACCACAAATAAGTATGCATGATAAGCAATCAAACAACCTGATACCAGATTTTTTTCTTCTTTAAGAGATCAAGCGGTCATTCCTGACTACCACTATCGTCGAGTCACCCTGTGGGCCTTGCTTAGAAAGTCTAGTTCTTTTTTTGGATAGGTCAATTGAAGGTGCACTAATGCACATGTCTCCCAAACTTGCAATCTTCGCCACTTCAATTATCTCACGTGTTGTTTGTGCCAGGCTCCTTCCTGGAGTGGAAAGCCAAATGTCCCACACCTCCAGTTCGCACGTTATTTGCGTGCTTACACAGCCTGTCATTGGCACACCGTCCCGTCTGCCCTATGTATTTCTTGCCACAGGACAGCGGTAACTCATAAACGATGTTGTTCTCACATTTAACAGAGCTTTCTTTGTGCTTTTTTGGCACCTGGGTTTTTCAGAACCACTGTAGGAGGCCTTGCACAGATTATAAAGCTTGTTTGGTGCTGAAAGGACGACTCTTACGTTGGCGTTGTTCCCTATCTTTTTCAGCCAATGTGAGACATCGTGAAGGTACGGTATGACGGCGCATTTCTGCTTGACAGGCTCAGTTTCTGGTGAAGCCTGCTCCTCACCCTCGCGAGCATGTTTGACAGTCTTGAGAAGACCCTCCACCACAGATGTGACGACATACTGAGGAAACCCCGCCTTTTTCAGGCGGTCAGCTTGCGCCTGGAAACTACATGAACACTTGTGAGGACATGAGCGGCGAAGCGCATTCATTAGGGTTAATTTTGCAATACCCCTTTTAACTAGCTTGGAGTGGCCCGAAGAAAACGGCAGAAGCGGCTTATTGGCCCTAGGCTCGTACGACCAGCAGACCTGGTCTCGCTCGATGAACATTCGTATGTCAAGAAAACGTAAGGCGTTGTTTTGCGGCATTTCATGCGTGACTGCGAGCGGTTGCAGGAAACGCGTGAACAGATCAAGTACGTTTGAAGAATCATTGCCAAATTCGCCTGGACTGGATTCTAGAAAGACAACGTAGTCGTCTACATATCTAAACACCTTCTTTACATTTGTGCCTGTTAGCTCTGTTTCAAGTTTTGTGTCAGTACCCCTTTAAGTACAGTGGTTCCAAATAGAGGGCAAAAAGCAGTGGCGACAACGGTACTACATTGTTCCAGGGTTTACATTCAGAAGTTTCACCGAATATTTTCTACCTTTATTTGGTCATCAAGTTATGAGCCGATGAGGCGTAACAATGTTTTTATACCAGTTTGTGCAGGTGGCCTTGGGTTGGTACACCTTTTTATTAGACAATTGGTGTCTCGTCTTTTTTTTTTCATTTTCGGGACTGTGCTCATCCGCTGCTTCGAACATTTTTACAAGTGAATATCGTCTACGTTTTACCAAGTTTAGTGGTGTCTGCTAATTGTGCCTCGCCTTCCTATTTGCAAGGATTCATGCGCGAAGTGTATGAATCAGTGCGCTTTTTGACAGTCAGGTTCTCTGACGACTATTTATTCTCTAGTTCAAGACAAGATTTTATAATGCCATATTAGATATGTTATTTCTTGCACCTTTGTACTGCTCACTACATGTTGGATTGCCTGGACACGACGTGCTTGTGCGTGTGAAGAAAATGCCTATTTCACCAATATCCAAGACATTCTTCTACAAAGTGCATACAGACGCTGGCTGTGAAGACCTGGTTCAGCAGCAGAGGCATCTTTGCATCTTCAGTTAATTGTCGCCTCTGTGAAGTTCCGGAAACTATAGAGCATTGCTTCATCAGCTGTAAAGACGCCGTACTCTTTTTTGGGAAGTTCTACAAAGGGCTTATAGAAAACAACCCGACTTAAATTCTTATAGCATACGTTATCTCGTGCCACTCAAAAGCTATTCTATGCCTTGCTCTTACTAATGGGTATGCACAGTTTATGGAAAACTCGCATGTTAGACAGGCACGCGGAACCTATGGTATCATCGCGGTTGCATTTCATTCAAATGGTTCTTCAGCTAAAAGACTTCTTTCAACAATTAGAGTTTCAACTGGACTGGTATCTACTCTTCATGAAATGTACTGCTCTAATGCCCTTTTAGGACACAGAGTTCTTTTATACTTCTTTCTGTGTAACGCTTGTCGTACGCTTGTAGAGGCCGCCTTGAGTATTTTGTTCGCTATATGTATGCTAATTACGCACATTTCTAATAAATACCAAAGCATGGGTTATGGTTGAGTTGTCTAATGCAGCGGGCTGGGGAGCGAGGGGTCGATGGTTCGAATCCCCGATCGGTGCTTCGGAATTTTTTCTTCTGCTTTATTTTTCTTTGTACTTTTTTATATATAAATACATATACATATCCGGGACATGACGGCAACGAAGAAAATCAGTTGATTGTCCACATAATTGCTATTGCATTAATAATTGTGGGTGCAGCATCCATGTTTCAAACTGCGCCCACTAAAGAAGTACCGGTTTCAGGATTCCAAATGCAGCGTACAAAGCTTATCACGGGAATTATGGTTAGACGTCTCTAGGGTGCACACAGCTAACCTTAGTAGAAAATGTGAACTCTGTAATTACAGCAACATATAACAAAAACGTTGTTGATCCCTCGGTCATAAGAATCAGTATAACACGAAAGTAAAACGCGTCCTTACAGAACTAGTTGAATGTTTACCGTTAATTGATATAAGAGAGCTTGCTCAATGTCTATTGGTGTTTGGCAGCTATAGCACCGTTTAACATGGATGCACCCAAGTTGGCGCTTGGTGGTACATCTCCATCCCGACGACTAACGTCCATAATCAACGATTTAACAAACTTTTGTGGTAGATGTAGCAGTTAACGGTGAGAGCGTAATCAGAGAAAGCGGTGCGACAGCCAGAAGAGCGTCGACTAAGGTCGTGGCATGTTAAAGAGTAAACAACACCACAGGCGGACTAAAGGGAAGGGCAACGCGTCGTGTTTCCCCTCTAGGCCCGGCCGCGATTTTTCTCCGGCGAGCGTAAGCGGGGAACGCGGTGTTATACCTTTGTTACACGGGCACACTAACCTCAGTTATGACGAACCTCAATTTAATATGGATTGATGCTATGAGCGAGGCCGAGGCTTGGGCTAAGGTCGCCACGTCGCGGTGTGTTAAGGCATTGACAAAATTGCACTTCTGCTATTCGAAACGCGCCGAATGGGACGGACGCGTAGCCACGACGCGTTGCAGGAGCTAATCGCGGAGGCCACGGTCATGATGCATTACTTCCCTCTACCGCTCCCAGACGGCGACACCGCCCCATTATGATATAAAACTTTGAGCACAAATAAACGACCTAGGACGAAGTTTACTTGCGATCAAAGTTTTATATCATAACGCGATACCAACTAGAACTAGCTCACCTAGCTATCCTGACACCACCTCGCCGACCAAAACCATTGTGAGAGGAAAGTGTGAGATATAAAAGGCGGGTTTTTAAAGCTTCCAGAGTTTGTGACGGTGGCGCAGTGGGTTGCGTACCTGGCATTTCTTGGCGCGGACCGAGAGGTCGTGCGTTCGACTTCCACTGATGCAACTTTTTTTCTTCAAGTCTTTATTGCCATCTCATTGTGTGCATTTTTTCGACGTCATTTCCGTGGATTCCGGCATAAAACACAAGTAAACCAACTGTAGCGCAAAAACAAAATGTATGAACTGAAAACTAATGGAAACGACCACAAAAATTACAATGAATGGGCCACTTACTAAAATGAATAAACAAAATTCAAGAATATATAAATATACCAGCCTGATCACAAAACCGATTTGTTTTATGATTCCCAAAATTAAAGTATGTCAGGCTAAAAGAACAATATAATGATAAGGCACATCAGCTAAAGACATTGTGACTCTTCGCCATATTTTACTCAATAAGCACACAGCTAGGGATTGTCAGAGGCAGGTCAGGGTGTTGCACTTCATCACAAAATACAGTGAAACCTCGGTGATACGATCACAGCTCATACGAACTTCGGGGTCATACGAATTTTTCGTTGGTCCCGGCCAAGGTCCATTGGCCTGCAGTGTAATAGAGTACGGTTGTTGCGAACTGATTTTCACCAGCGACGTTTGATACGAACGTACGCTGACGCCCAGGTACGAAGAGGCGCTGTCGCGGAGGACGCGCCAAGCACGTGCGAGCGCGGAAACGCAAGCGTGGGCATGCGCGCCGCAGCGCCAAATCGTCAGAATCACGATGTAAAAAAAAAACAATTTTCTTACGGTCAGAATAAACCTTCAAAGACGCGTCATGGCCTCCGAGATTGCGGGCGCGAATCTTTGAGGCTCTTATGTGCCTCCGTGTGCCTTCGCGTTTAGATTACACATGACATTAGCGCCATGCTTTTTTTTTCTAACGCGTCGACGCGGGGCTGCTGTCGTCGTACTGTGTTTACACGTGCCTGCCTCGTGCATCACACATCCTATGAAAGGTGGACCAGGACCGAAAGAAGGCGAGGATGGTCTTGGCGATGGAGTCAGGCGCCTCACAACGTCATCATGCGCGACCGTTGAGGTCGCACTTGCGCGGGCACGGCCGTAAATCTCCTAAAAAGAACATCCCCAACACCTCCACGATAACAAAATCATAGCACAGGACCGTGGTTCTGTAATTTTGTCGCCTTGATCCATCGCGTCAAAGCTCCTCTTTTGTTACTTTCACTGCAATGCTCTGGTGTCATGCAAAAAAGCATACTAAAATTTGAAGGGGCTTCTGCTGTCGCCGGTCATAGCACACCTGGTTCGTCAATTAAATACGCGCGTACGGGCCGTATATTTACGAGTGCTGGTATGATTGCCCACATCTAAAAACTAAACTGACAATCATCAAGGGTTCTTCTTGACGTTGCTGCGGCCCTGAAGAACAATAAATGAAAATGTACGCCAGCTTTCTTTTGTCGCATGCTAATTTTCCATGCTTTCTGGTGATACGAATTTCGGATACACGAATATTTTTGGTGGTCCCGCGAGATGCGTATCACCGAGGTTTCACTGTATCACATTGTGTGGCAAGGCAGTCTGAACACACGGCTTCATGACAGGTACTCCATGGAAATCACTAGGCACTTCCAGATGTCTGCTAAGAACGCTACAAATGGCATTTGCGCCATTAGCAGCATATATGGGGCAACGTTCCATGTCAAACATATAAGGCGCAATAGCCCTAGTGTGATTTCTTGAAGATGCCGACAAACACAGACGCTCAAAAAAGTTAACTGCTTTATAAATTGTGTCCATTTGTTTTGTTTTAAGTTCCCAAGGAAATGAGAAAAACGTAAATCTCTTGACATCCATCTTTTTTCATACTAAAACCTGTCAGTCAGCCCATCAAAAAGAAGAATGTCATAATTTAGTTGGTGTAGCCTTTGTTTCTGAACATCTAGGGCGAGTAGCACCTGTGATAAATAGGAGAAAAGATCGTTTTATTATATGCTATAATACCTAAAATAGGAGGGTGTGAAAAGTTGAAAACTCGATAACACTACAGCGACAGAGCGAGCATGCTACATTTAACCAGGCACAAGAGACGCGCAAGTGAACCTTTTGTTTCTGCTAAGAGCTCCTGGCTTTACAGAGAAAGGAGGAAGTTAACAGAGAAGGGGAGACATAAATCACAACTCCGAAAGGGCATCAAGATAGTCAAGGCAGCCCTGAGGAATCACAGCACTCACCAAAAAATGCCGAACTCTTCCCCGCTAAACGTGTCTTTGACTCTAATGCCCTCAGAAATTCGCAACTAACAGAAAAGTGTGCAGACTCTCGTTACATGCAGATAGTCATCATCAGCCTGTCTACGCCCACTGCAAGGCAAAGGCCTCTGCCATGTTCCGCCAATCAACCCGGTCCTGTGCTTTCTGCTGCCACGTTATACCTACAAACTTCTTAATCTCATCTACCCACCTAATTTTCTGTCTCCCCCTCACGCGTATGCCATCTCTTGGAATCCAGTCAGTTACCCTTAATGACCCCCGGTTATCCTGCCGACGTGCTACGTACTGCGGATAGAACTGCGGATAGTATGCAGATAGTACTGCGGAATAAACCATGAACCAGTACGCTGTCGCTGCAAAGATTCTCTCATCCACAAACTTCAGTGACACAATAAAACAGATGACACAAGCCGTAACTTCCAACTATGCAGTTTTAGAATTGGGTGCGCAGCTTTGAGTTAGCGTTCGTCACCACTGCGCATGCCAGTAGCGCACCCAGGATTTCTGTCAGGGGGGGGTTCCAATTTTGACGAAAGTCATGTGATTGCATATTTGGTGTGTATGTGGAGGGGGGGGGGCCTTGCGTAACATGCCGTTTCCTTGCTTCCGCTGGAAAAATCGTAGAGCAAATAAAATGCCAAATAATAATAACCACATCAATGATGATGATAATTATTATTATTACTTCTTCGGCGTTTTCCAGAGACCTCCTAACTGTTAACTTGCAAGAGCTTGACAGGGCCATGAATCCATTAAAGGAAGCAGTTCACGTAGAAAAAAAACGGCAAATTTATTAAACCAACGCATAACAGTCCCCAACAACCTTGTCTATCACATAATTAGTTTTGCCGCTCCGTGCAGTGAGAAGGGTGGTGATATGCCGGCCGGTTGGCGGTCGCGCAATGCTGTTGAGAAAAACTCTGCAGGTCAGCATTTTCTAAATTATGAGAGCCGAACATCATATATTATGTTTCCTTTGAGCCTCGTGAAACTATATCTCAAAGTGAATTGTCAGCCTTAACTAGCTGCATTTGTACGAAAGGCATAGCATGAATAAATACACTGACTCCATGACAACAGTTCATAAAGAGCTCATATAATATCAAGGGAATAAATCATTGCATAGAAACAATGTGACTGGGGTTAAGAAAGTAGAGAAATGACGCCACACAGATTCAGGCCCCGAGAAACTTTTTATTCGGGTCTACAAGAGGTCTATAAATTTAATTTTGTCAAGGTCGTCTCGTATGTTTGAAATGTGAAAGATTAACCTGACATCATGAAAAATACTTCCGAAATTCGTTTGGGTAGGGTAGAAAAATCAGTTGGCCGTTGACGCGTATTATCATAGCATCGTTGGCAAAATTAAAGTCGAATCAGGTAAGTGCCTCAGTCGTGTTTGCCAACATTGCGACAGAAGGATTTGCGTCTGTCAAGGCAGCTGCGTCATCACAGGCGTGTTTGGTGCAGTTGTGTGCTCGTTCTCTTGTCTTGCTGCTGATGTTGGCCACCTGAGGAACAAAACTCAGAGAGAAGTAAGCATTATACACTATTTCAGTCACCAGCATGGGCGCAAGAAAAGCGTCTCGCTTCTTATGGTAGAAATGGGGCTAGGATCAGGGAGAAAGTGTGATGAAAATTCATACGCAGGGAAAGCACGCAAGTCGCGCTGGCGACAGACACGATAACGGCGCCGATGGTTACGTCACAGAAGACGGCAAGTTGTAGAGATATGGTCATCCGTTTAAGCTCTTACCTAGACAGCCGTGGCAGCGGTGAGTTTTGTAAGCATTTTAGAAAGTTATTAATGACTGGCGGAGTGGACTAACTCTAGAAGTGCGCAAGCTATATCAGTTGGAACAACGAAGAGAATGTGCGAGCCAGACAGGTTGACTTATACAGTCCTATTCTAACATTAGGAATGCGTTAATAATGAACTGGCGAAGTGAGCGAAGAGCAAGATAATATATAATGTGGACAGAGCCCGAAATTTGTAATCTGTATGATTAAGCACAAGTGAAATAGCTAAACCAAGCGAAGAAAAATTTTAAACAAACAACTACAGGCATACGCATGTTGTAGAAGCTGGTTTAAAACCACTCAATTCAGTAGGCAGCGTACATAGGTCTGTTCTCAAGTAGGCGTTTGTAGCAGTGGCGCGTTTGCGGATGAGACACTCTACAGCTTAAAGTCCAGCCGTCGTCGCTTCGTTGCCAATTCGTCCAAAATCTCTTCAGGTGATAGAGGAACTTCTCGGTGAATATTTAGCAAAGCTAGACCATTTAACCTTAGTGCCCCAGTCATGTTGCGAAGATAGGTTTTAAGACGTCTCAGAGTTGAGAAGGACCTCTCACTTGTAGAAGTCGTTACTGGGAGAGTAGCCATAATTTGAAGAAGTTTTCGGATCACAGGAAAGATACCAGGCGGGCAGGACTGCAGGGCTTCCAAAGGACCCATTGGACGTTTTTCAAGGCGCTGAAGCTTTCTGTTTATATATAATCAATATTTACAGTGTGTACAAACTGGCGCAGGTCACTTAATTACTATTGTGGGTTTTTCTGTATATGGCAACAACCGCCCTTTCGATATCTCGAAAATTCATTCTTACAGCGGCACAACTCGACAACAATCATAGCTATCGGCAATCTTTAACAGCCAAATATTAGTCTTTTACGTGCGTAACTCGTATGTATTGAGTTTATCCTGGAAAATATGTAGACAGCTCGGTATTTGCGACATGGCAAAACTTACAGTATGTACCTAATGACAAAGCAACCTGCTAAACGGAAATACAAAATTTCCCTTTGGCAGGTGGTTGATTACGCGCAATCTCCCGGCTTCCAATATTAAAGATTGGAAAATGAGACATCGAAGCAATCTATGTGGTATGTACTGTTTTGTACTCTGCCCGTTTTTTTCTGTTCTCCTGCAGCTGCCCCCAAGGCGAGCACAAGAGAAAGCAGCAGCTTGCGTACGCAAGTTGTTTAGGGGCACTCTAATGATTGGGCAGCTGTCTCATTTTCCATTCCTTAATTACTTCTCTTTATTTAGTGGATTTACGCAGAATAATCTCATCAATTCCGAAATCTATATTTTTGTTCGAATTACCAACTCGTAAAAATAAATTCGTGAGGTTCAGGATTTTTTGATTGTCGGAATATGTTCAAATTACACTGAGGGCCTATTTGAAAAATTAGGCTGACTCTATTTGCTAGATTTTAGCTTTTTGAATAATGTCACTTGTTTTATTCGATCCGATGCCATCGCTTGGTTTCTGTTCAAAATGGGTTTACGAAGTTGGGATGCTTTCCCAGTTGTGAGCACGTTCTGTCCCTCACTTCCCATACAGGGAAATGTGTCGTGTGCTCAGCCATGTATTTTGTTCCTTTCGTCTTTCTAACGCGCCAGGTACAAACTGAAATCGAATCAATCATTAAACTATATGTTAACTACAGTCTAGAATGGCGAGTGAAACGGGGAAAGCCATAAGACCTATTCTGCTTATGTCACATGTGCATGGCTGTAGCCACTCCTGCGGAGTCTGAGGGCTGTCAGATTTGCCTCGCAGCCCTTGTAGACCTTGACAAATTCGGAGGATGTTTGTGACGCCCGTACCGTTTTATGCTCTTATAAATTCTCACGTGGATTTCACTGTTTATGAATGTAGCTGAAGGGGCATTACTTAAAGACTCGGCTAGTTGTAAACAGACTTCGTGCATTTCTAGCGCTTAAAGAACATGGAAAAGAAAAATTACAGAAGAAGGATTGCAGATTTCTACGCAGTTTAAGACTGCAGCTGCTTTTTTATATTGTGGAGCGCCGACGAAATAAATAATAATTCATGCGCAATGTTCAAAAAACACACAAACTAGAGCCACATATATGTGGTCGAAATTTCTGGAGCCCTCCTCTACGGTGTGCCTCATGATCACATCGTGGTTTAGCACGTAAAACCCCAGAGTTTATTAAATTTTCGACATCAAACTGAAGGCGTCGATTTTTTCTTTCCGAGCAAACCCCCCCCCCCCCAGTGCCCTCAGACTATTAGTTTAGAAGGGAATGAACAAGCTTTAGTAGAACATTCAATATGCATAATTGCTGTCTGATAATTAATGTTTATGTGTACACGTATCATAGTGGTGCTTGTTACTTCGTAATCTAAGCGGCAAAAACTGCGTGTATAAAAGCAATCTTTTTTCGTAGCCTCTTTTTAAAAAACATATTTTGCTATGATAACACAGAATAAGGGATTCAACCCTTGACGCTGCCAGTGCGAGCATTTCTGGTTAGCCCCTGTACATTAATTACACAAATCTTTTGTAGGTTACCGATGTCAAGAAAAAGGAGCTACTGACGAGCGCATGGACACCTGCCGCAACCTTTCCATTCAGGCCAACGGGAACAAGGAATTTGAAATTTCAGTACCAGCGGCTGCAGCGATGGAACTGGCTCGTCTATTCAAAAAAGGAGAACGGCGCCTTTTGTAAGTATTGCGTCCTTTTCGCTCCATCTGGGGTCGGTGCGCGAGGCTTGCCCTCTGGCAAACTCGTGATGTCAAAGTTCGACAACTGGAAAAATGTGATTGAGGCTTTTAACGAGCATGAGAAAAAGTCGTTTCACAGAAACAGCGTCCTTGGTGCGGATAATTTTCTAGAAATTTTAGAAGGCAAGAAGAGCCCTATTGACCAGGACCTTGACCGCGGGCTAAGAGAGCAAATAGCCAAAAATAGAAAAAACCTTACTCCTGTTATTACAACGGTAGTCTGGTGCGGAAGGCAGGGAGTTTCTCTTTGAAGTCATAGAGATGGCGGGCGAATAGATTTGTCGCGTGAGCCTGTAGAGAACGAAGGAAATTTCAAGGCCCTGCTTAGGTTGCGCGCCTGCAGCGGCGATGATTCTCTAAAGAGTCACCTAGAAGAATGCGGCGCTAATGCAACTTACACGAGTTGGAGAACCCAAAATGAGATTATTTCAGCATGTTATAGCATTATTCTGCGAGAGCTAGTTTCTAAAGTGAATGCTGCTAAATGCTTTGCAGTATTGGCTGATGAGACAACCGATATAGCCGGCGTTGAGCAGCTTTCGCTTTGCGCACGCTACGTGGATATGGAAAAAATCGAAATTCGGGAGGAATTTCTGCAGTTTGTTCCTGTTACTGACCTAACGGGAAGGGGCCTGGCCGATACAATTTTAAAAAGCTTACATGATATAGGCATTGCAACCGAGTATATCAGAGCTCAAGGGTATGACGGTGCAGCCTCAATGAGTGGTGCTTACAACGGCGTTCAAGCACACGTCCGACAGCAGTGTGCTAACGCCATTTATGTTCACTGTGCATCTCACTGCCTCAATTTAAATCTGTCAAGTGCGTGCTCTGTGCCTCAGATTATAAATTGCATGGGAACCGTGGCGAAAGTTTGTGAGTTTTTTCATGCGAGTCCAAAACGCCAAGCTGCTCTAAGTGACCAAATTGAAAAGTTAGTACCAACAGCTCGCGTGACGCGCTTGAAGTCGCTCTGTCCAACACGATCGGTTCAGAGACACGATGCTGTCAATGTGTTTGTAAATATTCTCCATCCCGTTCTGTCTACTCTCCAAAACATTAGCGACAGCTGGAGTGATCGGGAATCTTCGTCGAACGCTCAAATCCTACTGTGCGCTTTGCAGAGAAGCGAGTTTCTTGTCTGTCTCTTTGCGGCGGAAAACGTTTTCTCCATAACCTTGCCGTTAAGCAAATACTTGCAAACTGTAAACATGGATATTTCATCCGCTCTCACATTGGCTGATGACGTTTTGTTTACTGCACGTAACCTTAGATCCCGAGCTCACGAGGTATTTCATGAACTTTTTGAACATATTACGTCAGTTTGTGAAGAGATTCGCTTGGTTATTGAAATGCCAAGGATCGTTGGTCAGCAAAGGATGCACTCAAATGTGCCTTCGTCGACACCGGAGGAGTATTTCCGTTGTTGTGTGTTCCTTCCATTTCTCGAAGCTTTCACAGAACAAATCGATGAGAGATTCGTGAAGCACAAGAACATTCTTACTCAATTTAAAGTTCTCCTTCCTTCTTCATTAAGCCTGTTACCGAGCAAGGACGACGAGAATGCAATGCGCATTCTCTGGGAGAGCTACCATTCTGATGTCGGGGACTCCGTGTCGTCTGCCGTGGGGGAGCTACATCTCTGGTACAGAAAGCTTCAGCGCCTTGAAAAACGCCCAATGGGTCCTTTGGAAGCCCTGCAGTCCTGCCCGCCTGGTATCTTTCCTGTGATCCGAAAACTTCTTGAAATTATGGCTACTCTCCCAGTAACGACTTCTACAAGTGAGAGGTCCTTCTCAACTCTGAGACGTCTTAAAACCTATCTTCGCAACATGACTGGGGCACTAATGTTAAATGGTCTAGCTTTGCTAAATATTCACCGAGAAGTTCCTCTATCACCTGAAGAGATTTTGGACGAATTGGCAACGAAGCCACGACGGCTGGACTTTAAGCTGTAGAGTGTCTCATCCGCAAACGCGCCACTGCTACAAACACCTACTTGAGAACAGACCTATGTACGCTGCCTACTGAATTGAGTGGTTTTAAACCAGCTTCTACAATATGCGTATGCCTGTAGTTGTTTGTTTAAAATTTTTCTTCGCTTGGTTTAGCTATTTCACTTGTGCTTAATCATACAGATTACAAATTTCGGGCTCTGTCCACATTATATATTATCTTGCTCTTCGCTCACTTCGCCAGTTCATTATTAACGCATTCCTAATGTTAGTATAAGACTGTATAGGTCAACCTGTCTGGCTCGCACATTCTCTTTGTTGTTCCAACTGATATAGCTTGCGCATTTCTAGAGTTAGTCCACTCCGCCAGTCATTAATAACTTTCTAAAATGCTTACAAAACTCACCGCTGCCACGGCTGTCTAGGTAAGAGCTTAAACGGATGACCATATCTCTACAACTTGCCGTCTTCTGTGACGTAACCATCGGCGCCGCTATCGTGTCTGTCGCCAGCGCGACTTGCGTGCTTTCCCTGCGTATGAATTTTCATCACACTTTCTCCCTGATCCTAGCCCCATTTCTACCATCAGAAGCGAGACGCTTTTCTTGCGCCCATGCTGGTGACTGAAATAGTGTATAATGCTTACTTCTCTCTGAGTTTTGTTCCTCAGGTGGCCAACATCAGCAGCAAGACAAGAGAACGAGCACACAACTGCACCAAACACGCCTGTGATGACGCAGCTGCCTTGACAAACGCAAATCCTTCTGTCGCAATGTTGGCAAACACGACTGAGGCACTTACGTGATTCGACTTTAATTTTGCCAACGATGCTATGATAATACGCGTCAACGGCCAACTGATTTTCCTACCCTACCCAAACGAATTTCGGAAGTATTTTTCATGATGTCAGGTTAATCTTTCACATTTCAAACATACGAGACGACCTTGACAAAATTAAATATATAGACCTCTTGTAGACCCGAATAAAAAGTTTCTCGGGGTCTGAATCTGTGTGGCGTCATTTCTACTTTCTTAACCCCAGTCACATTGTTTCTATGCAATGATTTATTCCCTTGATATTATATGAGCTCTTTATGAACTGTTGTCATGGAGTCAGTGTATTTATTCATACTATGCCTTTCGTACAAATGCAGCTAGTTATGGCTGACAATTCACTTTGAGATATAGTTTCACGAGGCTCAAAGGAAACATAATATATGACGTTCGGCTCTCATAATTGACCGCCAACCGGCCGGCATATCACCACCCTTCTCACTGCACGGAGCGGCAAAACTAATTATGTGATAGACAAGGTTGTTGGGGACTGTTATGCGTTGTTTTAATATATTTGCCGTTTTTTTTTTCTACGTGAACTGCTTCCCTTAATGGATTCATGGCCCTGTCAAGCTCTTGCAAGTTAACAGTTAGGAGGTCTCTGGAAAACGCCGAAGAAGTAATAATAATAATTATCATCATCATTGATGTTGTTATTATTATTTGGCATTTTATTTGCTCTACGATTTTTCCAGCGGAAGCAAGGAAACGGCATGTTACGCAAGCCCCCCCCCCCCCCCCCCCCCCCCCCCCCTCCACATACACACCAAATATGCAATCACATGACTTTCGTCAAAATTTGAACCCCCCCCCCCTGACAGAAATCCTGGGAGCGCTACTGATATTGATTATATATAAACATTATGTACAGTGCTCGTCAAATGAAACCCGAACAGCGGCAAGCCACATTGACAGGCGCGCGCATCCGATTTGACCGCACTGCGCATATGCGCGCCTGTCCATGGTGATAACTGGACGGCTCGCACTATACCACTGCGAAGGCTTGCCGCTGTTCGGGTTTCATTTGACGAGCACTGTACAGTTCAATGCAGCACACGTACAATTCTCACATCATGGGTAAACTGCATTACAGCCACACTTACCGACTTGCCGGCGTAGATCCCCAGGTCATTTGGGTGCGCAGGTTCGTCGAATGAAGCATCGTCGGTGAGGACTTGCTGACCGATGGACTCATCTGACGACGATATCTGATCAGTCAACGGTTCCTCTACGACTGGAATTTGGCATTGCGGCGTTGTTGCTGCATCTCTTGAATCCGCACACGGACTCTTTTTGGGAAAGTAAGTGAGTAGCGTGTTCGGCTGGCGCTTCAGCGAGGAGGCTTTGGCGGAATAGCTCATTGTCGACGTTGATTCGCGCAGCAGACACAAAAAGAAGTTCCAGCAAGCGAACTAAACGTAGGTGTGGGTGCACACGAAACTTTATAGCTTCCGTCGGCTATAAAAAAGAAATGGTAAAGAGAGAGATATGTTTATTGAAAAAGGGAAACGTGGCGCCCGAAATACCTTTCGCACTTGCCCAAAGTCCTTCCCTTTCCTTGCTAAACGTACCCAAAAACAGTGACTCATAGTGCCACGGCTTCTTGCTCCGCCCACACACAGACGCGGTGCAAAAAAGCGCTCTGGGTAGGTGGGATGCTGACAGCGCACACGCTACGTTTTTCCTAACTTTGAAGATACCACACCGTCGGTGCTTCGACAGAAGAAAAATGACACTCGTGCACTGAACCAGCGTACTAAAAGCAATGCTTGCTCAGAAATGCAGGAACCAATGTGGCCGTGCTATGCAGCCTCGGTGGGGTCGCGGTAGCTTCGACCGACGAGCCGTGTTTGAGGTCGCCTTTCTTCTCGCCGCACTACGCGCCACGTTCAGAAAAAATGCACGATCACTCTGCTGCAGCCATTAAGGGACAGACGACACGACTCGTCTGCCTGCGCCACATCAGCTGTACTATAACAGGCACACACAAGGGATGCCCTTGAAGCAGTGGCTCATTGTTTCCCTGGTGTACGAGCGGCGCAAGGCTGGTCTGTGGCAACACCCCCCCCCCCCTCTTCGTCTTGCGTTTCTTCAGTGGCTGCAATGTCCGAATCGTGGTGGGTGATCCCAGACGATGAGCCGGCAGTAAACAAGCTCCTAAGAAAATACAAAACATGTGTGTCGTCGGGTGGAAACTTGCTTCAAAATTGAAAACATGTGCCTGAAAGGTCGGTGGATGGATCGGCCGCCGCCGCCGGCGCGAACGCCGTCGACGCCTTATCTTTGGAAGTTTGGGTGGGCATTGTGCAGACGTTTGGGAAACGCTCCTTCTTCAAATTTTGAGGAAAGGAGACGCATGAATAGGGCTTCTTTTCTTGTTCGGCGTGCATGAAAGGGTGCGTCAGGCGGCGGTGGTGCACGTCCACAAGAACACAGCCGTGCGCCGAGTGCCCCTCATCGTACATCGGCGAGACCAAAAACTTTCCCGAACGAATTAGACAACACGTAAACGACGTCCGGAAATTCAACAAAGAGCGCAGCGCCGTAGCCGAACACGCCGAGACGTTTGACCACAAAAGACTTCAACAGAACGGCCATCCTTGAAAGTGAAACCAAATGGAGGAGGAGATTACTACTGGAGTCGTGGCACATTCAGGGAACCACTCAAAACATCAGCCGTTCCCTCGGAACCCTCCCCCCGGTGTATTCGCATGGGCTACGCTCCGCGGTAATGCGTGGGGTCATTGACCGCACCGAGAGTGCCTTCAAAACGCCGCTGCAAAGTCCCCCTTGAGGATGGAACCAAGCCGGTTCCGAAACGTCGGGTTCTTCGGTGTTTACGCAGATTTGGTTGGAGATTAAATAATATTTTTCTCAGTTTACTTACCCAACCAGACAGACTTCTGTCTAATGTTTACCTTCAAGAACACAGGAGTTCGAGGGCTTGACGGGTGTTGAAGTTGGGGAAGTGTATGCCTGTGTGTGCCTGTGTAGGTGAGATGGGGGCAGAGAAAGGGGCTTGGAGTTCCGGGCTGTGCGAGGCTGTCCGCCCACGTCTTTCTTTTTCTTTTTTTTTTTATTTTGCACTGCGCAGAGAGGAGCGAAGGCCCAACGTGTACATAAGAGGCAGGTCGCCTTCAGTGAGATTAGCGTTGTTTGAGGCCCTTGGGATATGCCAGGATTCATTTCCTGTAATTGGTTGCGAGGAGACCAGTTTCAGTAAGATTAACTCAGTGGTGTACGTCTTGGGATGTTTGGCTAGGGGGTTGCGATCTCTTGTAAAACTGGGGACGTCGTTTCCGTTTTTCTTTGAGGTTCTCGGTTTCGCTTATGCAGCTGGCGTCGCAGCCGTATCAAGCAATTTTTTAGACAATGCCTTGGGTTCTCTCTTTCGGCGGCCAGTCTTTGGAAGCAGGCAGAGAACGCGCATAGCCGAAAGTGACGTATTTCTGTGGTGGTGTTGATTGGGAGGGCCTGTTGCTGGACTTCTCTGCTTCCGTGGCTGTGTTTGTGGAAGTGAATTGCTTTCTGAATAAAAGATTTTAAGTAGCCATTTTTGGTGATTGTCCTGAATAAACCTCTTTACGTGCCTTTTTCCTTTTTTTCTTTCTTTCAATTTTTGTGCAGTGGTATGTTTCTGCCCCTTGCGTTAATGTCTTTACGGCTGACGTATTGTGGGTTTTTAAATGGCTAGAAGTGAACTGAACTTATCGACTAGTGTAGGTGTGTTTCCATAGTTTTATTTTCAGGTTACGAGAACTTGCGAAAACGGCAGGGAGTCTTATATTTCATGGGTGAACGAAATTCTAATCCGATGGAATTGAGATGAGAGAGGAAATTCATGACTTAGCATCTCTTGACGATCAAAAAACAGTCGTTGAGAGTATCTGAGAAAGATTTTCAGGTGCGGCTGGAATGAGCTGAGAGCTTGTTCCTCGGTGTGTTCCATAGTTATATTTGCATGATGACAGAGATGGACACATAATTTCAAATAGTCAAACATTTGTGTGGAAGCTTTTATATTTAGCAAAATTAATGTGCTGCGATAAGCACGGAAAAGGAAGGTTCGCACTACATGTACCTGGAACGTCGCAAGTGCTTCAAATGATCTTTTTTTTTTTCGTGGATCGATAGTTACTTTGATTTGGTCCTGCCAAATAGAACAATATTGTGCCTCGTTCGCACATTGAAAGCGGCGCTAATTGCTAAGACCTTTAATATAAAGCGGTGGCACGTGACTATAGAATTTAGGGCTTGATGACATGCATTTACAGCCAGATAAGCTCCCTCAACTCAAGTTGGCCGTCGGATGAGTGCCCTCGTTCTCAGTTTGTGTTTTGCAGAGCTGTGATGCAAAAAGAATGTATGTTGGCAAGGGGATCGCATATTATTGACTATTTAAAAGAAAACAAGGATGCTGCTTGACGGACACAATTCACGTCCGCTATAATATCAAGGATTTTAAACGAAGTGCCGAAAATGCCGCTGGCAGCGACACCGGAAATGTGCATCACTAAGCGTGTTTCGTTTCCAGAGCGAGTAAAGCCATTGAATGCACATGACAACGCTAGTGACTGCTCTATAAAATGCGCTTTATGATGTCGAATTTGAAGAAACATGCACATTCAAGGCAAAACGACCACAGCGTGTTTATTGCGCAACTATCGCTCTCGCGCCTTTATAGCCATTAAATCTTGTCGTGCGGCAGTTTGATGGCATTTATGAGGTACCCGAGACCTT
Organism: Rhipicephalus sanguineus; assembly: GCF_013339695.2. NCBI lineage: Eukaryota > Metazoa > Arthropoda > Arachnida > Ixodida > Ixodidae > Rhipicephalus > Rhipicephalus sanguineus. Next base: position 58,771,631 of record NC_051182.1, read on the forward strand.
AAACACGTTAGGACCGTCCCAGTGAACCAGGTATTATTTGAATGCATGCAAGTCAGTGCATTAGATGTCTTCGTGTGAAACGGATTATATGTGATTCTGCGTACACAGCTGCGTGAGCGGCTACATATAATATATAATTGTCACTTGTCCCGTTAATCGGGTTGGCAATCGCCGGGCGGATTCTAAGGGCTGGCGTCACGGCCCTCCGAAAACGCACCACGAAAGCGCGGACAATTTAAAGTTGGTCCTTTGGTGCGCCAGCGAACGCCGGTTGTGGTCCAAAGACCGAGTCAGAGCCGAGAGTCGACAACACAAACGAAACGAAATATATTCTCAGTTAAGGCAATACAAATAACACAAACACGTGCACACTCGGCTGGTACCAGTTACAGCTTCACAATATAACTCAGATGGTGTTTACACAACGGGAGCTAAACAAACAGATCACACGCTACAAATGCAATCGCATGCATTACAACTATTCAATGACAGTTAAAGTCCTGAATAGATAATGGCGTATCCAGTCCACAATACTTGGACGGTAATCGAATGCTTCTCTTCAAGGAAACACTCACGCCAGCTCCAGCGTTGATCGTCGTAGCTCAACCGTCGTCGTGACTTGTCACGGCTCACACGGTGTCGTCATCGGATTCTTCCAAATCGACGATCCACTGACCGCACACCATCATAAACACGTCTTCTTTGGCTAACGGAGCCACACTTAGCGTAACTTCACCATCACCGGGCTGCGCTTTTACAATCCCGACCAACTCCAGCCGGCGACTGCAACGCCGCGGCGCGTCACGGCACAAACTATTATGAGCAGCGCAGAGTTAGGGTATGGTGGCTAGATAGTTAGGGGCTTTTTTGACGACCGCGCGTGGCCTAGGCACTAAAATGCGCGAACGTCCCTAGCCATTTTAGTTCCTAGCAGTGGCTGGAGCGGGGAGCGATTGTAAACGCCATAGTTGCGCTGTGTGTGTTGTGCGCCAGCGCGCCAGTTTGTATTTTTGTAATATTGGCGCCTCCTGCGAATGTGATGATACGTGAGTGTTGGCTGTTTCGTGCAAGTGGTAGTGAATGCGCACTGACGACGGGTACTTGCTGCTGTGTGGTCGCTTTTAAGTGCGATTGCAGTATGGTTGCAATTTGAGTGGCGGTATTTGTTACGGATTACTTTGGACCGTGCAGCAGGGACAGGTGTCACACGAGCACTTTTGAATCGCTGGCGGCGTGAGGAGCGCTCGGGTACAGCAGTGTTGTGTGTGTACACCAGTGAGCTTTGCACTAGGAGTGGAAGCTTGCGCCGTTCATGAAATAGCAAAACGTGAGGATATCCTGCGCTCATGGTTGCATGCGCGCACAGTACATCCTGTCGGGTGTGAAATATCAGCTAAGGCTTCTTGCGTTGTCGCAGTTAACCATTGCAGTTTTTTTTTTCTCAAAGGTTGCATTAGTAAAAGGACCGAGGCAGTTGCGCGGCCTTGGCACTTCTATCTTCTTGCTCTGGAATATTGCAACTTTGACCAGCAACATTAATGCTTGCCTAAAAGCCCTAAATTATTGCGGCGCAGTACTAGTACTTCGTTTACGGTGCTTCAAAGCAAGTTATGTACAAATAGATAATTTTATTGAAATGTGCTGGTGTTCTCTTTTACCGTGTGCTGGAGCCTTCCGTAGTGGTTATAACTCATCTAAGTGCAATATTTACAATATTTAGCATCGATGTTCTACTTCGTTACACATACACCCAGACTAACCATATCTATCCATTTTTGTGTGTCTGGGCATTCTGTTGGTTTAACCACTGTGGAGCATGTTGGTTTAACCACTGTGGAGGTCTGAATAAGGAGGTGCCATTGCAGCATCTAGTGCAGGATGCAATGCAAACACTGAGCAAGACTGTGGCAATCGTGTTATTTTAGTCTGCCTTTGTGTTGTGTCCTGTGCTAGATTCTTAAGCATTAATAGGTCATGCTCCCAAATGCAATGTTTGTGAACTGTTGTTGAAGACAGAATGACCCGCATTAGGATTGACCAGTCCAACATTTTTGCATTTTTTACTTGATAATGGGATACAATGCCAATGGTCACATTTGCACATTTTTCTCCGGGGTCTTTAAGGGCTATTGGATGAGAGATTAGCTGCTTTTTAAGCACTCCTCTCCCAGACGCACAGGAAAGTGCATGTCAGGTGGCCATGTAATATAATACACAGGGAAAGCTATTGGGAATGCCATAGTGCACCATATTTCATCTAATGTCACTTCCTGTATCAAATATGTTTGTTTGCAACAGCCATTATTCAGACTGACTGCATTTTCTTTATCAAGTAGCCATATTCTGAGATGAGTACTTCAGTATGCCAGCTATACTGCATTGAATTTGCTTTCAGAGGGTGAGAAAATCATTTCCTAGGTGGCTTAATTGTCATATTTCACTGGACTCCCCCTTTTTCCCTAACCATTAAATAAGCTAAGCCACGACAGTTTTGTATTGTGGCACTGCCTGATGCTGTATGCGGGCGTATTGTTGATGCACTTTTATATTGCAACTGCATGACTCGTGCTCAAGTGACAGGGTAAATTTGCATGTAGTGGGTGAGGTGCAAATTTCAATGAATGCTACGTTCTGGTGCGGTAATAATTCGCTCTGTGAGACTTGATAACTTTCCACAAGGCATGTGGCAAATAGTCTGCAATGCACTTACTTTGCGGGCAACTGAACTTGTCCATTTATTGATATACTAGTTGTAGGAACACTGACTCTATCCATAGACATGTAACCATTGAAACACACAATGGTGTCCAAGTGTGTGCAAACATTCACTTCTCAATGCTAGTACTGAACACAGGCTTGAATAAATGGCACACAGTGCAGCAGCTCCTGGAAGTACACACAGGTATACACAGAAAGCATATTTATTTACCAAAGTAATTCATGAAGCAAGAGTGCATATAGGACTGCTATTATGTTTGTATAACTTTATCTGCCTCCAAGAGATCCCTGTGACAATGGACAACATTCTGTTAGAATCACTATACTAACACATGGTTTAAAATTTCAGGCACACTGCATTTAGATAAAAAAATCAAACAAATCTTATTTATCTATCGCTCATTCAACACAATTGTTTCTTTACAACACCTGTCATACAGAGTGGTGCTACATGGAAACTGTACGTGCAATTACGTAGTGGGTGCCAACTGCATAGCAACTCTCTCAGATGAGTTGATGCTCTGTACTCGTGTAGCAACTACCAACTTCACCTACCCCTGTACAGTAGGTGAAGTTTCATCTGTTTTTAGCTCACAAGTACTTGGGTTGAATTTAACCAATGAACTTCGAGAACGTTCGGTTTTACGGTTTTTAGACCTTAAGATATTCCGCAAAGAACATGCTTGCTGGGGCTACTACCCGAGGGCCATGAAGGGATTGCTTCCCTTTGATTCAGCACATTTTAAGACAAATAAGAGAGCTACAGCTTTGATGTGCCTGGAATCTGCTCTAAAAAAATTGTGCCCACATCAAATGGTGCCCAATTTTGAGAACCCCATATGCAGTCTTTCGGCTGCAAGGTTCCCCAACTCAGTCTTGACTGCTCTTCCTGAAACCCTCCGCTAAAAATTGAAACGTGGAACAGGATGCGCAACTGCGAAGGATCACCAGAAGACCCTTAGGCCACAGGTTGTACAATACGTTCATATAGTTGCCCACTATCTTAAGAAGATGGGAAGTAGGCACGGTGTCACAATTTGTTTTTCTACTCCCAATAAGGTGGGAAAGCTGTGGCCATACATTTGCAACACCAGTAAATGTGGATGCTGGAAGAACCACAAAACGCTTTTGGTCAAGTGTTCCACAGGAGTGGCATATTGCATTCCCATGTCATGTGGGATGTTCTACGTTGGCGGACTGGGTGGGCGCTTTGTCAATCACCATTTGGGGGAACACGTATAAAAATTGCAAAAGATAGATTACAAGTACGCACATTTAGTTGCTCATGTCAGCAAAATGTGTGGCCCGGTTTAAAGGGACGACGGTTTGCGATAGGAGTGAAGGCAGTACTCCACGTATCAGTTCAGAGCCTATCATATTAAGACATTTGATAAGTGCACTAGCACCATCTCTTGCCCTCTTTAATGCTGAGTTTCATCTTCTGGATGCAGCTGTTACATCTTGGATCTCAAAGGAAAATAAAAATAATGTTTTTGTGAGTTAAAACCTTGTAGTGCATCCCTCTTTTTTTCCCCAATGCTTCACTCTGGCATATATAAGGTGTGTCATTCTGCCATCAAAGGGGCCTGTGACACAAATTAAGCGTGTAGTTTTCATTGCTTCTTCTCGAACTATGGAATGCACTGATTTCGATCAGTCTTTTTGCATTCACCTCAGTATTCAGCATTACACGCACTACAGCGCTGCAGTTTGCAGATGAAAAGGCGTTCCAGGACCCCTTTAAATCCAGTTGTAGGTCAGCGCTAGTGTGTCCGTGTCGTCTCTAGTGCAGTGGTTCTCAGCCATGGATGATCTGGGAACCCCTTGCAGTGAGAGACAAAGGTCAGAGTAATAAATTAACACAACATGCAGCTGAAACAGGTGGCTTTTATTTTTCCCTGGCAAAGCATGGTCAGAGTAATGGGCCACGCCGATTCGATGTTAACAGCTTGTTAACAAGCTGTGCTGTCTGCAGCCACCTTCAACCTCTTTTTTAACAATGTTTGTTCTTCAAATATTGAAAGCTAGAAAAAGTGTGCTCGCGCACATATGCCGAAGACAACTGCAACAGAAGCTTTGAAGCCATCTGATAGAGAAGTGGAATTATAGGTTAGCTTTGCCGCAGTGTACAAGTTTTACGCGGCGAAGCATACCACAAATGAAAAGGGGCCGCTGTCCCAGGGAATAGTCAGCCTCCAAAAAGTTTTTTTTTTTTTTGATGAGTGTCGCGGACCCGTTGGGGTCCGTGGACATCCAGTTCAGAACCACTGCCCTAGTGGGTGTGTTCGCGCGATTACTCGTCCACAATGAACCAACCTGCCCAAAAGGAAGTATTGACGATGTCTCGTTCTGTCTTGGCGATTTGAACATTGCGCGCGTTTTTGCTGTTAAATGGGAAAGGGAAAACGATGAAAACAAGAATCTACACGGTGATTAAGGCACAGACCAGTTTGCTTTTAATGACGGGAGTTCAACAAAACGGCGCACAATGCATTCGCACTGGCTTTCCAGGCGAAATTAACCGACCAAGCACAAATGATTGGAAGCAGCGACGCAATAACCCGTCTGCGGCTACAGCCTGTTGCCACACTACAGCCTGCTGAACGGCAAGGAAACGATTGCGGATCGTGTTCGCCGCAGAACACTCTAACATAATTTACTTTACATAATTCAGTACGTACTCGTCCGTAAACAACTGGAAGCTGCCGACGTCGCTTGCCGTTTGCAGTCGTTTACACGTTGCGAAAAGAAGCCCCAATACAGGGCATAGCGACACCGGCTGGTTATCTCATAGCAATGAGAGTTCACACATCGCGTTCATACCGGCTTTGCCATCGAAATGACCGCATGCTCGTGTGCATGGCAGATGGACGCGTAACAAATGGCAAACACCTCCTCACACGCAACAACATGGAATGATGACGGGCCCGACAGCGTTCGAGCTCTTTTCCGACGTTCGTATGTTCCACGGAGAAATGAATGTTGATATCCGAGGCTTTCTCTTCCACACAACACGGGACAACACCTACCGCGTGCTTTCGGTTTTCGCCCTGACTTGTCTCGCCGGTCTCGCCTTCAAACGGGCTTCAGATGGAAAAACAAAAACAGAAAAAAGCTGCCGTGACGTGTATAGTGACGTCAATGCAAAAGTCACGTGACCAGGAGAGGCACTTTAGGGACTAAAACGGCTAGGGACGTTCGCGCATTTTGGTGCCTAGGACGCGCGCGGTTGTCAGGAAAAGCACCTAGCTTCTCGCGCTCGTGATAGTTCACGCCGTGACCGCGCCGCGGCGCTGCAGTCGCCGGCTGGAGTTGGTCAGAATTGTAAAAGCGCTTCCGTCATTTATGCCAAATTACAGGCTTGAGACATGCGCAGATTGTTTGCAAATGAATTTTAAAGATTGTCTGCAAACTCCCTCCTGGCTTCCCACAATTATTGGCAACATTGCGTCTGTGACGTCTGTATTGGTAAGGCAGCGGAAGTGACGCAGCCGAGGGCACCGCTAACTTCGGCGCTTCGGCCGCTACAGCGAGCGTCTGCTGTGCACAAGGCGACAGACAGCGTTGGTTTGGCCGGCGCTTCGCTGGTCGTCCCGACTGTCACAGTTTTCATACTCCGCGCCGGCGTGACCGGCCTGCCTTGCACGACTTCCGGTTCGTTCGTAACTACGTCATACGTAGACAGTACACTTGGTTGGATTTCGGTTTCGGTGTTGCGCTTTTTTGCTTATTTAAAATTATTCTCCAATTTGCCGAGTATTCCTGCTATCGGGCCCGTAACAGGAGCGTCTCAGGAACATAAAAGCACCATTACTTTGACATGGCCGAAAAATCGCCGGAGTTGGCCTTTAAAGGAACCGACAACCAACTTTTGTGGTACCCGTTTTCTTGAGTGCAATGGGAAGCTTACCGGTCAGAGCTTCTAATCACGGAGTGGTAACGCGGAGAACGCCGTAAAACATTTGTAATCAGAGTTTTTCGATCTGCAGCGATTATGCAGTCTTAATATCACATGCTGCAAACAGTGAGAGGTGAGCGCGAGAGCGATTATACGCCAGCAGTAGTGACAAGTTATGCCCTAAGTATAAAAAGGCAATGTTACGTTTGCAAAGCCTGCGGTGCCGCGACTACTGCTTTCTAGCCTATTAAATTATTTTACAATAATTATAGCGTTTTTCTGGGGCTTCTGATAGAAGTACTTTGGCCATACACAGGTCGCTTTATCACATTTTAGTCAAGCCAAGCCAAGCTAAGCCTTCGAAAACGAAACAAGTGGTAGGATACACCAGCAGTGTTGTTCATGAAGTGGTAGCAATCCTCCACAGAAACAGTAAGTCGATGGCATTTTGCGAGCAGCAGCGCAAACTCGCGTGCTACTCTCAAAAGTCCGATACGACGAGAGCAGACAAGAGCCGAGCTACGCGGGAAACGCTGCCGGACGCCGTGCGCATGCGCCGCGGGCTCTGTTTCACTGGAAGCCACGAAAGCAGCGCCGCATCTCATACTTTACTTCTTTTACCTTAGAAACAAACGGGATTGGACAATAACATACATATTCAAAATTTCAGCCCTCGTTCTGGTGCGTGTAAAAGCATTGGACTACGTACAACAAAGTGCTTAAGACTGCATACGTCTAGTTCATGGCGCTCGCGCTAGGCTGCGCGACATACCGGTTTTTGTTACTTTTAAACGCGATTTAAAAATATAAATCCTACTCAGATCGCAAAAGGTATTCTGGAATCTGTCACTATAATTCACGGCCTTTTCGTTTCCACCAGGATCTAATCACCCGTTCTGGCCAGTTGTCGGTCCCTTTAAAAGGGCGTTTTCTAGACATAACAAAAAACAGATATAATACGGCTTTTCTGTGACGTTTTTAAAACGTCGAAATTGGTTTAGAATCCGTTTTATCCCACTTATCCCTAAAATTTTCTAGACCAAGTGTGCTACTTGGGTTGCGGCGCCGCCGGCGTTGACGGCCGACTGCGTCGGGACGGGCTAAAGTGCATTGATGGCAAACAGTACAAATCCGCTGCTGCTGTCATTAAAATTGTGCAAGGTTTATTCCAGCATTATACTATATGTCAAGACCAATATCCGGACGCTGATAAGACTGCTAAAGTATGTATGCGACCTTAGGGAGCGAGGCCTCAGATGCTTTCGAGTGGAGGCCGGAAAAAATGGCTGCGCAGCGCTTCGCCGCTTGCATGATTGATGCAGCGCTAAATAAGAAGACGAAAGGAACACACAGGGTACAGGACGAGCGCGTTTTTTTTTTTTTTTGACACTGAAAAGAGTCCTGTGTACAAGAAGTATACTGCAGTAGAATGGAAAGTAGGGCTAGTTAGAATGCTTGCATGATTGATGCAGCGCTAAAGACGTGTTCCTTTCGTTAAGCGCTGCATCAATCATGCAAGCATTCCAACTAGCCCAACTTTCCATTCTACTGCGTTGCCGCTTCCCGAGAAATAGGATGCCATTTCTCGCCCGCTTTCCCGCAAACCATGCCGCCGACCGAATTCCAAGAAAACCACCAATGAGCTCCTCCCGCCTGTTGGTCTTAGGGAGATGGTTTCCCCACAAACGCCATCACGAAAGCATCCCGCGCAGCATATTTCTCTTCGCATTGCCGGCACGGGAGTCACGTGACAGGAGTTGAGGTCTCGAGAAGCCTGCACCAGCCAGCTCGCGGTTCTTCCCGCCGACCCAGAGCTCCCAGAGCCGTCGATGGGGAGAGTCTGGCGAATGGGCGGGGCAGTGACGTCGCTGCGCGGCGATGACGCTGTTCACGTCACCGCCACGCCTCCGCTCCGGCGGCGTCCGCCATATATAGTCTTTCCGCGCGACGGGCGCACGGCTGAGGCTATGTACGCGCTGTTCATTTGTGAAATCTAGCGCTCCTAAACAAATTGCGAAAGCGAAATTGTGCAAGAACATTGTTATACAAATTTAATGAAGAATATGGAGTGAATTAGACGTGCCCAAATTATCGTGAAACTGAGTTGTGCGCGCCGATTCGAGTCCACGACGTTCTACGATACGCGCTGCGCTTTTAGAGCGCAGCTCTTAGGCGTCTGTTTCTGCGTTGTTCGGCATCGCCGTTGGCGTAGTCGGCGTAGCCGATAGAGCGAACGAGGACGAAAGACAGCGAACGTGGATTCTGTCGATATCGCGAGCCACTGGCCTCTAACATCGCTTTCTTCCTCCTTCATGCGTGCTCGCCCTTCGGTCGGAGCTCGTGCGCATGCAGGGCTGGTGGGTGCGTGACGGGGATGTCGATGACGCCTGCATGCACAGAGTGGCGTGCGTAGCGCTCGAGCACTGGCATTTTCTATGGCAATATGTAACGAATGTTCCAATGCGGATAGCCAGAAATTCAAACACAGTTCGCGTTGCCTCAACACAAAGCTGCGCTCAGACTTCGCATGAGGGAATATCGTGATCATCGGTGACTTTTCGAGCTATGAAGACCTGTGGGTTTGCGTCTATCTTGTTTTTTTTTTTAATGCGAAGCTTTTCTTAGCGAACTTCTGCGACTTTGAGCGTACCTATCTGTCTACCTACCTATCTAGCCGCCTACGAATTTGTGCTCTCCTGGCCGTTTCGTTCATGTGGTGTATACCAAAATTGGTATGGCATAGTGTGACTGTATGGCAAATAGATATGACTGGTCATAACATGAAAATCATGACACGCATGTCATGTGCAGCATAATTTACATGCCATAGTCTTGGTGCTCTTGCGGCCGTTTTGTTTTTGATATATATACCAAAGTTGGTATGGCTTGACAAGAGTATAGGGCGAACATAAATAACAAGAGTTATTATGAAAATCATGACACGCGTGTCATGTACAGCATGACTTACGTGCCACGCTGATGGTGCGCTGGCGGACGTTTCGCTAGCTTGATACACACACCAAAATTGGTATTGCGTGACATGACTGTGTGACGAACATAAATAACGGGAGTTAATGTGAATGTCATAACACGCGTGTCATGTACAGCATGACTTACGTGCCACGCTCATGGTGCGATGGCGGCCGCTCCGCCACATTGATATACACCAAAATTGGTATTGCGTGATGTGACTCTGTGACGAGCATATATAACAGGTGTGATTTTTGGAACATCTCACGTGACAAGTGTTACGTGAGAATCATTGGATACCACGCCGGAAAAGTCTGTGCACGTGTTCTGGCAGCAAAGCAGAAGATAAAGAAGAGGACGAATTGCGTGCCGGTTCATGATGATGACAATTTTTATTCGCCACTAACGGGGATTCTCCAAGCTTAAACAGCTCTGCTTTTAAAAGAAACAGAGATACCAGCGCACGTAATTGTATTAAGGCCACAAAAGCGCAAAAGCGGGCGTACACAAGCGGCTTGGGGATCGCGAGCCCTAAAATCCCCTCTTAGAGAATTTTAGTGCCGGGACCCCAAAGTGCCTTGCGTACGTAAGCCCCTTACGTTCCTTTGTATAGTCCATGGGTGCGGCTGAGAGTACAAGGGAACGTAAGAGGGTGAATAAGGAAGCGGCTTGGAGTCCCCAGCACTAAAGCTCTCTAATACGAGAGAAAAAATACTCACAGGGTCCCTTATGCATTCGCCTAAGACCACTCGAAGGCGAAAGCCGTCTTCCTTTTCTTCAGTTGATGTATCGTTCCTCACGCCCCTCCCCCCCCCTCGAAAGCTTTGTGACCTAACATTGTTTTGCACTGCCTCCAAGATCAAAGGCACTGCAATCTTTCTACACCACATCTGGTCATGTACTGACGTCATCGCGTGAAGTCACGTTATTCGACGTCATGATGACGTCACAATCTTTGGTCGTATGGTCACGTCATTACGTGATGATTTTTGACATCCCTCGTGTTGACGCCGCCAACGAGGGACGCCGACGCCACGGACGCCGGCGGTCAATTTTCGCGTTTGCTGAGGCATCTAAGGTTTTCGTCAGAGCAGGTACAGGGCCCCTAGTAGGCGCGTGTTAAATGAAAACAATACCTCGTTCGGCTAGTCTGATAGCGGACATCCTGTTGGTTTACTTTACAAAATCATTTTTCTGCTCAACTTCTTCGCGCTTTATACTCCCTAATCACGAAATTTCATCGAGCACAAGGGTCCCTTGCTATAGTGGAAGAGCTTCCTGCACGAGCACAAACATCGTGCACTATACGTGCATGACTAAAAAGCGCAAGGCACATTCGCTTAGCAGAGAGGCGTAGATTAATTTACGTGCGCGAATTAAACGTGAAACTGGTAGCAAGTACACAAGCGGCAACACAGCGGTAAATGACACCATAGGCTGACAGCCACAGAAACGCAGACCACATAACGTACAACACATGCCAGGTAACCGCCGCAGCTGACGCGCGGCGGCACTAACCTGCGATATCGAAATAAATATTCCCCTCACAACGTCACGGTAACATCCCAAGCTCGTGCTCAGAACGCGCGATATATTACGTAAACGCGAAACATTCTCAAGTACGTATCTCGCAAAATACTCAAGTACGTATCTCGCATAGCACGGAGCAGTCGGTCGGGGTTCATTTGCTGCGTCTGATGTTTCTGATCCAAAGGCGTCGTCGCTTATTTTCCTTCGGAAGCCTAAAAAGGCGGAAACCCTGCGCGCTGCTGTTTGAACAGCCAACCGCGCAACAGCAGCCAATCGCACGCAACGAATTCACGCTTGAATGTGAGGAGCAGTCGCCATGAATACGCGCGGCTTCGCACAAGAGCTTCGTAACCTACGCGCGCTCCTCAGCGATCGTGCAAATGCGGCGGGCCGGCGCACATGGGCCGGCGTCTCTCCGTCGCGGCAGCGTCGGACTCCGCGCCGCGCTGTCGCCACTGCCGCCCGCCGCCGCCGGCGAGGAGAGAGTGTTTACGTCACGAGAAGAGGGCGGCGCTGGGGCGGAGCTCGGAGAGCGGCGAGATGAAACAATCGCCAAACTCTCCCGAAGGGTATTGGCCTCGAGGCCCACCACTGGAAACGCCGGCGCCACCGTCGGCGTGACGTGCTTGGCAGGATCACGTGATCTCAGCGGCCGCGTCGGCTGCTTGTGGAGCGCTGCCGCGTGCTTTGAAAACGAGTTTCAAGTACCATATGCGCTGCGGTCTGTTCAAATACGGAAATTTTCTCGCATTTTCTGCTCAACTGAAACCATTGTAATAGAGTGGCTGCCTCAGAAGGCGACGAGCATGGGCCTCTACCGCTCGGTGCTGCAGTGCCGGGCTTACGCAACGGAGCCCAGTGTCAGCCTGCACCGATAACCGCGGGACAAGAAACTGCGTGAAGCATGGGTTGTAAAGTTAAGAACCGGCAAGTAGCCATCGGCTACGGGTCTTGTGTGCAACAAGCACTTCCGCGACGAAGGCTTTCGTTACTGCGTCGGGCCTGCGATGTTCGGTGAGTAGCAGACAGCGCGCACTGAGACGATGGCTCACGCGCGCTTCCCGCCGGCTAATGATGCTTATCTTCCACGGGATGGAAAAGGCGCTACCTTTTACCACGTGCGATACCATCTCAGAACCCTCCCCTGCGACCTCTTTATCGTCGGCCCCATGCTCAACATCCAAAAAATCGGCTGCAGATGTGCAAGTCGTCGTTTAGATTCGTTGAATTAAAGAAATCACAGGGTCCCTTATGCACTCGCCAATGACTGGAAGGCGAAAGCCATCTTCTTCTTCTTGTCAGTCGATGTATTGATTCTCCCGCGCCCCCCTCCAAAAGCGTTCTGCACCTAGCGGTTTTGCACGGCCTCTGTGACCAATCAAGGAGGCAATGCAAAGCGACCATGACGTTGAATACGTCATCATGTGACATCCCGTTATGTGACGTCATAATGACGCCACATACTTTGGCGATGTGTGACGTCGTGATGACGTCATATAACGCCATCACCGATCACGGAGGCAATGCAAAGGGACCATGTCGTGTGAACAAGTCATCATGTGACATCACGCTATGTCACGTCATGGTGATGTCATAATGAAGTTACAAATTTAGGAGGTCTGTGACGTCATGATGACGTCATATGGTGACCTCATCGCGTGACGATTATTTTTTGCGCCACTCGTCTTGACGCCGCGACGGTCAATCTTCCTATTTAAAGAGGCTTTCGCCTTCATAAGCTACGCGACGTTTGCTGGTGGACGTACAGGTCGGTCCACTGTTAAAGGGAACACTCGAATGATCCCCCTTCATTTTGCTGGCCCCCTCATTCCAAGTGGATGTGGAAACGTTGTTCGTTCAAGGTACTAGTCTGTCAAAGGGAGTCGGAACTGTCAACCACCAGTAAGTAGTCTTATGTAAATCTAAGCCACTGTACTGTTGCAAGAGAGCGATATCCTGACATGCCCAGAACGCAATTGTTCCCTTTAACAGTGGACCGACCTGTACATAGCGAGAGAGTCAAATGCTGCGCCTGTGTGCTGCATTTATGTTGGCAATAACATTTTTTCAGTCAAGCTTGTGTTCCCCTGACGCAAACACTATGTCCCAGATTTATTCGTGCCACTCTCGAACTGACGTTGGGCCTCTCCAACCCCATGTATTTTCTTGGAGCCACATTTATTTACGTGGGAAAGATGCCACCCTGTTGCCGTTAAACACGACACTGCTGCCAAAATTGCTTGGGTACTCGTCAAATATTTACTATCTTGTTTTGCGGCTGCTGGTTGCTGCAATAACTTCTATCTTATTCACCGCTATTTCAAGTTCACGTGGGTGCTAGTTCACAGCCGACGCTTGCAGAACAAGTCCGGCGAACGTTACTGTATTTTCTTTCTTTTCCTTGACGTTGCATGCTACTATATACCAAGCTCGGTCTCGTAGACTACTTCTCCTTCTACCAGCAATCTCGAAGTGGTGAAGCTTTGGTCTATGAATTTGTTGATGACAGAGAGCAGCAAGTTCACTGGAATGCAAATGGAACGATAATTAAGGAGCATTAAAAAAAGGCGTCGCATTTGCTCACGTTTTGTGTGAGCACCAAACGAAACGAATGCACTGAATAAAGAAACTGAAGCAGCGGCATTTGCCCGCTGAGAAGGCCGATCAATACGCAGTGCGAGACAGCTTGTCAAATGACACTGAAACGTACACGAATTAATACCGAAAAAAAAAAAACACTGCATCGTCGGGATGGCACGTCACAAAGTTGCCATGCGCACCGAAGCCGTAGTTGTAACGAAATTGTTACAAGCGTCCGCGCAACAGTAGTTGTTTGTGTACTCACAAATTCTCATATTTTGCGGCCTAAAGTTCACAGCGCGGTGCCAAAACGCGCTCGTATCAAAAGCGGAACCATCAGTACGAGCATACAGGCAGACGCTCATACATGCAGAGGCACCGCCAGCCGTCGCGAACCCGTGCGATCGCGGACTTGAGGCTTCTTTCTGTTATGCTCCGTTTGGTTATACAGGCAGTCTACTAAGACGAGATATTTCACATATTTTGCACTCAGCGAGTGACTACCTTTCACGCAAGAAGCCGGTTCAGGGGTCTCCAACGCCGTGACCGCGTGAAGCGGGTGCTCGGTTTTCTGCACAGAGACAACGACTGTAGACTATCTTGTGCTTTCTGTTCGTCGAAAGTTATTCCTTTGACAGGAAAGAACATATTTATTTTCGAAAGTACCTGTAAAAATGTCCCGGAGGGCTTCCGCGAGGTGATTTTGTAGAGAGCCGACAGCAAAACCTATGGAGCGCGTGCCGCCGGCATCCTGCCTAGCACGCAATCGAGGCGCGTCCGATAGAGGGCGACTCCGTAACTCCTCGAGGCCAATATATGGCTCTGCGCCCCGACCGAACGTGAAGCGCCCTCAGCCAGACAAGCCCCTCAGCCAGGCCGAGGGGCTTCACCAACACAGGCACACAAGCACAACCTGTGTAGTGGCTAACTGCTCGGCTCCGTTAGTACTAACATCATGCTATAAATTAAGGTACACACAGGATCCGAACGTGAAGCTCCTCAGCCAGGCCGAGGGGCTTTCACCAACACAAGTACACTATATAGCACAACCTGTCGAACAGTTATAACTGTTCGACTCCGTTTGTACTAATATATTGCCATAAATTAAGGTACACACATAATACAGACACTAAGGTGCACCACCTCCGAACGTGAAACCCTTCTACCTGCTAGAGGGGCATCGCGTTACGGTCGTCGGGAAGAGCCGCGAGCCAGTGGGCGCAGGCAGCTCCAGACCTCAACTCCTGTATGGACAGCTTGCCGCGCGAAGGCGCCTACGCGCGGGACGCCGCCGCAGGACGCTTTCCGCTAGTGTGTTCCTGAGGCCTCAGAGCACGGGGCAGCATCGTGGAGAGGGGGAGAAAGAAGAAAGCAGGAAAACGACGGTGCGACGCTTCTTGTACATGATGGCGTAGAACAGCGCCATGCCGGACCGCACAGCTTCGCTGGTCGCCCATCTTTCCAGAGTGGAATGGCTGTGATTTTCAGATGCGAAGCAGCTTTTGCGCTGGGCTGTGTCCGTAGTTACATTGGCGACCGTCCCACCTAGCATAGCCATCTGAGCGCGCACTCGCTCCAAGGAGAAGTCTTCTTCCTCTTGTTCCTCGACCGCCTTGATGATGATGATACGTGCAGAGCACCTGCTGCCGTATGCTGTCCTTGCTTGGCGTAACGCAGACAAAAGCACGTGTGCTGGCACGCGCTAGCGCGTTCGGGCCTGTGGAAGGTGCTTGCTAAGACGCTGTGGCCCTTCCCCCTTACACTCTCTGAACAGTCATGTGATGGCGTCGGGGAACGAGATTCTACAGACGCGCGATGAACCAACGCGTTGTATCCTATTCAGAACGCGGTGGCACGCGCTAGCGCGTTCGGGTCTGTGTAAGACACTGTGGCATCTCCCCCTTACACTCTCTCAGCAATCACGTGATGGCGTTGGGGAACGAGATTCTGCAGACGCGCGATGAACCAACGTTGGATGAACCCACAAGGTTCCCTTTAGTGGGAGATGGTGTAATTTTTAGGGGCGAAGCTCCTTAAGGCGGCACCCGTTCGTCCCTCGTAGTCGTAGTAGTGCGTAACCAGTCGTAACGCTAGTACCAGATCTTGACCTCCAAGGTGGTGCCGGTGCGAGATTTTTCCTGTGCGTTGTTGAACAATAAAAAATTCGCAGTGTGCGCGTTAACTAAAAGCAGACTTCTTCTGTCTCTCATTCCCATTAGCAGCCATTGTTTACCTCCAAGGTAGTGCCTGTTGAGATTTCTCCTGTGCGTGATTAAACAATAAAAATTTTGTCCAAACGCCGTTGATTGATGAAATAAACCAACGAAAGACGCCACATGTTTTCTAAAAGCAAAATGAAAGAACGCCAGATGTTTCTAAAGCAAAACGAAAAGACGCCAGCTGCTTAACGAAAGACGCCAGATGTTTTCTAAGGCAATAATTTTCTAAACAATGAAAATTCACAGCGTACATGTAAAATTAAAGTGAGCTGCAAGTCGTCATAACTCATCGAACCTTTAGTATAAACGCGCCCGATCTCACGTCGGTGATGATGTACTGGGCAGAATTCACGGAAGATTCACTGTTTACCGATGAACCTCCGCAGCTTCGCCCACTCATCATCATTCACTCCGCGGATATGCTGTGATTTTTTTATTGCCATAGCAATTATATGGACAGTCTCGGCTGGTTTTTGCCGTCGCCGCCGTCATGCACTATATATATATATATATATATATATATATAGATGCGCGGAATCGAACGGCCGACCTCTCGCTCCGAAACACGCGTCGTTAGACGGCTAGGCCACGAAGAGTACCGCCTTTCAGCATACAAACGGCGATCTATTTATATACACCATTTACTTCAGCGTCCTTTCTTACGCACCAGCGAGATGGCGCTAAGTGCGCGCTTTAAAGGTCGTCGCCCCGCTCCTGCGAACACCGATGCTCTTCACCCTACAGGGCGTGGTCGCCTTCGTGCACTTATCTCGAGGAAAGAAGCGAGGCGGGCGGGAAGGGTGGAGCGGGGTTCTATGTCTTGTGCTTTCCCCGCGATGTCCGCGCTGATGTCACAGAGCGTACGAAGGTCACTTCGCTCGCTACAGCGGCCGCGTTTGCAAAAGGAGCACGCTGTTCAAACAGAAATAACAACTGCGACATTTAGTTCGCGCTCGTCCTGTGTGTACCTGTACGCTCGTTTCGTGCATCCTGCTTTGTTTCAGCAGTGCGCTTCAAGTATCGAGCTGCGACGCATAATAGTTCGCGCTGGTGCTGTGTGCGTTCTTTTCGTGCGTCCTTTGGGCTCGAGCGACGCGCTGGCAACTTCGAGCTGCTTTCCGTTCTTCGCGTTACATTCGAATTTGTTGCTATCGCATTCATTGCTTCGCCATTGCGGCGAAACTGACTTTTTTTAGGTGCCAAATGCACAATATCATGATGAGGCACACCAGAGAGAGAGAGAATGAACTTTAATGAAAGTGGTTTACCGCAGACGGTGCCCCTCTTCCAGGGCCGCACTGGCCACAGACTGCAAGAACTTTGACCACCTGGCGTTCTTTAATACGCACGTAAACATAAGTATACACTGGTGTTGTTGCATTCTCCCTCCAGCGGTCACCGTGGCCGGGAATTGAATTGAGTCCTTTAGAATCCGCAGCTCAGCAGCCCCACACCTCAGGTGCTAAGCAACCATGATGGGTTGAGTGCTGGTTGTCGCGGAAAAAACAGCCAAATGAATGCAGTTCGCATCACAAACAAACCTTCCTTGAGAAGTTGACCACCCAGGGCCATCTTCGCCACTGCTTTCCTTGCACCATCCTCCCTGAAGCAAGGAAGGTTTTCATTATTATTCCAACAGAATCAGTGAGGGCATTTTTCAATGTTCACGCAAAGGCAACACTGCGCAGCAGTGTTCAAACACTCATGTTTATTTCAAGTACTACCAAAAACACAACGAGGTGCTCCCGGTATTTCTCTAACCAGGCACTCGATATGGACCTGCAAGGAGTCCTAGAGCAACAAGGCTATATCTAAAGCAACAAGTTCGCCATGTTGCAGTGATGCAATGACACATTTACCACCCTCGTGTGTGCACTCCTTTTATAAACAGCTGGGAAGCTTGCTACAAAAAACAGGTGACAAACAGTGGATACACGAACACAACCTGTGTAGAGGCTATGTGCTCGGCTTCGTTGGTACCAGTGCTGGGCAGTATCGCGATACAAGAGTATCGCGATAGTATTTCAGAGATACTTTTGAGTATCTGTATTTCTGTATCGAGATACATTTGAAAAATGTATTTGTATCTCAGTAGTGAAATACATTTACGATGTATCGCCTGTATCGCGATACTATGCTGGACACGGGTATCTCGTTACATTGTTTTTTGTGTCGGAAATGAGTTGCGGTGGGTTTCCATTGGGGGAATGGCGTTTTTTTTTCTTTTCTGTGCCAAGACAAGCAAAGGCGCGCCGCCGGTCGCCGACAGATAGGGCGGCAATGGTTTGCGCTCAAGCACAGAATGGCCCATGTGGTAAAACGCGCGACGCCGCAGATGGCAGAATCGCGGGGCCAGTGTTGTCGGCCTCTGCCGACGAAAGTCGCTGTCTCTCAAGGTCAGTGCAGCACGCCTAATTTTTTTCAGGTGGCAAGCTGTTACTTCGCGACCCCCCGCGTGGATACCGCCTTGGAACAGGCTCTGCAATGCTTCGCGTGCATTCAGTTCTCAAAGCGGCGGCACTTCCAAAAGCAGTTCCTGTAGTCGCGGCGGAAGGGACTAGAAGATGGCTATCTTTGACGCGCTTTCAGCTACCTCTCCAATGACAGGTTGCGTTCCTAATTGATTACATGCGTGAAACAGTCTTTTCTGGTAGCAGGCTCCCCCACCGTCGGAGCCGACTTCGCCTGTTGCGGCTTTCTGAAATGGGTGTTGGTAGCGTCGGTGGTGGTGACAGCTTCATTGAAGCCAACAGGGTCAGACGGCTTAGGATTCCGAAGATGGGGACAGACTTTGGATTCTGAACAGTCAGAACAACCCAAGTGAGGGCGGAAGCGTTTCGGTATCTAGAGGACCCGAGAAGAGATATCGCCACGCTGCAGGGCAATCCGGCTATGAAGGCGATATTTATTCATTATAACACGAATTTGTGCTCACCTTCAGCGGTAGACAGACTTTTTTTCTTTCGTGAGTGTTGTGCTGAGGCTGAACCGACGCTTTTAGAAGAAAGCCTATTTGAGATGCTCACACAGCAACCTGCTCAGCAAAGCAGATCTTAGGTGCAAAGTAAATGCATACTTTTTCTCAATTCACTGGTGTTCATTAGTGATTCGAGTGATTTGCTTAAAGTGTGCTATTTCTAGCATAGCTTAGTTTGTTCGCCAAGTATGCCGATTTCGGTGTCCATTCCTTGTTACTGTTGCTGTGAAATAGTGTATTTTTATTGCAATTGATACTTGTAATTATGTCATTATTGCTAATTATGTACTTTGTCCATCCCCTACCCCGCAACGTCTTAATGACGCTGAGTACTGTAACAAATAAAGAAATGAACTGAACGTTTCGATGCACTGCAACTTTAATTACAACATTATGCTGCACTAAAAAGTGTCTGCGTAGTATGAGCATCCTCCAAATATAAAAGGTATTCCAGTATCTGTATCGCTGTAACTGTATTCCGGAATACTTTTTTCGTCATATTGCAAAAGTATCTCCGAAATATCCTGTTACGTTAAAAGCAAATGTATCTCAGTATCTGTATTTTAGGCTTCCAGTCCATGTATTTCAATATCTGTATTCCGGAATACTTTTCTGGGTATCTCTGCCCAGCCCTGGTTGGTACCAGGACATGATACATATGGCTGGGAAGTACACAAAATAATACAGGCACGAAGGTGCACCAGCTCTGACAAACAATGCAGAATTCATGTTGTCAGCCATAAGAATGCTCTTAATGAACAACTCGCTGAATATTTTTTGCACAAGATAATTCATTCAAGATCTCTCTGCATTATTCTGTTGCATCACTGTAACCCGAAGTAGCTGCCTGATTTGTATTCAACCAACTAGAGAGAAATGCCCTTGCATAGTTACAGAATACAAATGATAGCTCGCCCTGTTAGCACCCTTCTTACAAACTGAAGACACCCAAATTGTAAAACCAGAGCCTTTTTATGTACCAGAAATGGAATGTTGCGGCTACACTGTGACATTGGCTTAGCATTTTCGTCTAGTACCCTAGCGTAACGGATAAACGTTTCCAGACTACGTAGTTATCTGTTTACAAATTTCGGATTATACACGTGTAACAGATCAACTGCCTTGCCCTGATTAGACAATGTGCTGAGTCAGCAATGACCTCTAACCTGTAACGAACCTCCTTCACATGACCTTATACAATGGCCGAATGTGCATGAATTACATTACAAGGATTAAGAAAGAACAGAGGTGGACATACACTCAACCTCGATATAATGAAAACGGATATAACGAATTATCGGTTATAACGAAGTAAATGAATAGTCTTGTCACAGATACAGTGTTACAAATAAACGTTTATAACGAATTTTCGGATATAACGAAGTTAGTTTTATGGCAGATGTGACTGTTATAATGAGGTTTGAGTGTATATTTGTAGCATGCCACCCTTGCAGATTCACGCCTTGATTTGGTAAAGCCATTGTAGTATTAGTGAAACTACAAAAAAAAATAGACTGGACACCATGGCTTGCTACTATTAGAGCACAAGAGAGCAGCACCCATATTGTCTTATTTGTTCTACAATGGCATCACAATTGTAATCGAACTAGTCTGAAAACATGTTATACCTAGACGTCTGTTTTCTATATGCAACTGTCCCAGCATGCCACCAAGTCAAGATTGTGCTGGAGACGAGCAAAATTATACAAAGGCAGAGGTAGCTTATGCAGCCCTAACTGACCTGTCGCTGAAGAGACTACAGAGTGAGGAAAGAGGGCACGTTTAATACGTCACTTAAGAGCATGTTTTCCATAATAAATCAAGTTGTAAATGAAGCCACTCTTATGTCCCTCCTTTCATTTCTATCCATGTCTTCTTCCCAGGCACTAGTATGCTTTGCATGCTTATCTCAAGAGCGCACAACGTGGTGCAACTGTGCTGCCTTCAGTGTTCATGGCACAGCTCAGTCCAGGGTGGCCTTTGCAAGGACAAGACATGTGCTTGGGCAAAACTACCCCCCGCACCCATACTCAATACAGTCAACATTAGCATCATTTATTGTAAAATCCACAGGAAATAGTTGCTTAAACTGTCTGCGCAACTTTTTTTTCACAAAAAGGAGAACCTGCGCCAATACTGTACATGCCAACAGAGCTGCATTCAAAATTTGTACTAACATCTAAATGACAGATGTTAGTGCAAGCCTCTGCATGTTTCATGCTTCCATAGCTACACGAGTTCCAAGTTATGTCACAAACGAGCGTGTAGACCAAGCTTGTGCTAATGCCTTCAAAAGCCAGTGCCAATTAACGGCACCAACCATTACCTATGACCATGCAAAAACAAGCCTATGCAGTGTACACATTGCAATTGCAGTCTTTCCTAAATTTAACTGTACCATCCTATTCCCTTTGAAAGCGCTGGGTGGTGTTTTGCAAAATGGGTTGGACTTGAATATGGTGCAGCAAACCAAGGCAGCCTGGGGCCATTAGACCCTAAGAAAAAAGTGCAAGCTCCAACAAAGACAAAATGTAGCCAAAGTATCCAATCGCGCAGCAGACGTGAAGCACAGCACAAACATCTTGAATATATACAGCTAACCGTGGTTTTAGTGCAAGTGCGTGCTGTCTTTAATACATATTAGTGAAGTGTCAGTGATGAACACAGCACGTTGCCCAAAAATAACAATAAAGCAGCATCAATGCACTGAGAAAAGATTGCTTAGAACATGAGGGTACAGGTTGTTAAAGGGCAGTGTATTTTCACGAAACATTCCAGAAACCTTTCTTTAAAACGATACCCAAAGCATGTGAGATCCAACAGACTATTTTCACCCACGGACATAAAAAACTTGCCGCTGGGAAACAGCCTGCATTAAAGATACACATTACAGCCTTCTGCTTTGTTCCAGTTAAATAGAAGCAAACACCCACGCGTTATCGTCGTTAATAGAATGTTTGCTCAAGTGAAACAGCCTGTGCCATAATAGATTACTACTACTCATTATTCCGATGGATTATGTAGCTTCATGTGTCGTTCTTTTCAAATTACTTTTATGGGAGCCCTTGAGTGCTATCAACACTGTGAACTCGTGGAGTGAAAACACTTGTATTTTTCGTCAAATAGCTTCCTTTATTCAACCACCCCAAACTGTCACGTCGACAACTATCAGGCAGCTGGATATGCCTCAACAGTGAACCGCACCAGAACAACCCGTTTCAATGACAGTGTCAAACAGGCTAGGGGATGTATTTACACCTGAAACAGTACAGTGGCCCTTGCATCCCGGTGCCACTGCAAGATGAACTACGCAAAAGTAAAAAAAAAAATTGGAAAGCACAGCCACGCTGTCTATAAAAAAAAAATGGGGGAAGGGAAGTGTCGACAGTGCTGCTTTTCAGACGTGGTAGATGACTGCGGCGGTGCGTAGCAAATGTGTGAAGGCCAGTTCATTGGAAAGCACATCTTCGATTTCGCGCGCTCCGCGAAGAGCCACTTGTCTTCCGCCGTTGCTGCTGTCGGTTCTTCTACAACTGGGACTTTACCTCCTGCCAAAGAATAAAAATGTAAGCAATCACCACCTAAACAGGGATGGGCGGATCGTAAATTTCAGGTAGGAAGTGAATTCAAAGCAAGCAGTGATTTGGTAAAATAACTTTTAATTAACTAGTTTTAATAGTATATATCACATATTTATAGGGGCCCTGCAACACTTTTTCAGCATGGTCAGAAAACACCGCTGATCAGTAGTCGAGGCTCCCGAGAACATGCAAGCCAAATGTTATATATAGCGCAGCACGCGGCCTATAATTTACAATTATTTCTCAAAGTCAGCTAAAAATCGCTCCCTTCTCTCTCTATAAATGATACCATATATCCAAATTCACAGCCATTGGCCAATATGAGCATCGTGGGCTGCACAGTTACCGCTGCCACCGTGAAATTACGCCACGTGCCCGCGCGCGCGAGATCTCACTGAAGGTTAGCTGCAGCTTCAAGGAAAAAAATGCTCGAAGTCATGACACGCGTGATGTAACTTCTTTCCCCGTCAGCTTAGCTTCCAGCGCGTTCGTCGAGACGAGAGAAGAGAGAAAGCAATTACAGCATGCGACAAATCTCTCTAACTCCGCTCATATTTGACGGATTCTAAAAATTTTGCGGCTGTCGATTTGTCAGGCAACAAGCTCCTTTAGTGAACTCATTTGATGGTTACTTGGAAAAGTGTTGCAGCGCCGCTCTAATGAAAAATGAGCATACTTATCATCACCCAACATGCACAATATTAATAAATGTAACTAGGCCTATGTTAATGTACAGGGTCCACCAAAAGTTCCCAGGCCACTATCCCATGTATTCCTATGGCAGTGTGGCCTGGGAACTTTTGACAGACCCTGTACCTCTTTTTGTTTGAAGTGGTGTGGAAGCAAGAGTTTAATAATAGTAAGGTGCAAGTCATAAGTAGTAAAATATGTTGCATGTTAAAAATTTGCTATACGTTGTGCACATAAGCCCATATAACAAGCTTTAAACTTTTAAAAAATTATTCATCAAGATGCAGGTAATCTGTACACTTAACCTTGAAGCGTGGCTTCGCAGCAGTGCGGATTTCCCTTGGATAAGTGGTTTCACGGCATAGCAGCCTGATGCTGCAGTGAAACCCACTTTTCAAGGCAGTTACATGCAGTCAAATATTACACCTATTAGTTCCATTCGATTTGGAATTCCAAATAATTTGTGTGAAAGCGAATTCGAATACAGTCGCCGACTGTTTATTCAGACTCGGCGGAAACTGCCAAAAAGTCCTAAAAGCTGAGAGTCGGAATAAACTTGTTAATGTGCGCCTGTAAACACGCATGTTTACGCGTGACCAAGTCGACCTGTATTTCAGCCAGTGTTTGGCCATCGCTGTAAGTTGACAATAGCAGCGTTACGGCCTGCGTTAAATCCACATTTGATGACTGTGGTGTGGGTGGTGTGTCATCATCGCAGTCACCGTCCGCTTGCTCTGGTTTGAGGAACTGATGGACAATATCATCATCACCTAACTTGGCAAAAAACCCGAGCAACTTCGTTTCGAATTACGGGCGGCCGCTTTCCACCTGGCGAAAAGCTGCTGCTTTTTTCTTTATCGTCAGCGTCTTGTAGCTGCCGCGTTTCTTGATTAGTGCCGACAGCGTAGATGGAACGGGTGGCATCGGAGCCATTTCAGCAAAACAGGCCTCGCACGCAAAGCAACAAACAAGAGAGCGGGACACGATACATGCGAGACGCAGATCAGGCCTAGCCGCAGAAACAACCGATAAAGTAAACCCTCAAACACCAAACGGGAACGACGTAGGGCTAATTGGTGTTGCAGCACTCGTGTTGTCGTTCTCTCCTTGTCCATGTTTTACACGCTGACATTCACTTCAGACCTCAAATACGAGCTGACTACCGAGCATGGCTTGGCCTGAGGTTTGGCTGTGGTAGCCATTCAGAGGATAGTTGAGTGGCTACAACCAAAAGGCAACCATTAAGTGTAGCCAACAAACAGCATTCGAGATCAGCAAATGTAATTTCTGCGTGGATTTTGACACTGGCACGACCTCCAGCCATAGCCATTGGAACCTTTCAGTGCTGGCAACCTAGCGAAAATATTGTAGACATCGCTGACAGCTTGTCATGACGTTCGACGACACACTGGATCAGCGAGCCAGATTCCGAAAAATCGAACGGCCCACTGATGGACGTCCAAATTTTTGGTTGCGAGTTTACATTAATTGAATGGAACGAGTAGCGGTGCTGAAAAAGTGTCCGAATCAACGAGCATGTCTGAATTTTTAGCGCCCAAATAAACAGTCGACGACTGCACCGTAGTATTCATTCGAATATTCGAAGAGCTTCAATATTCGCCCATGCCTACACCTAACCTTTTGCCCCTGAGCACTACCCTGAGATCATACATGCCAGAATGTCACAATATTTTCTTATGAAAGACTATTTCAGCTAATTGATGCACCGCATTTTCTTTTTCATGCACAGAGCATGACACACATTTCCATTACAAAAGCACAAGCAAATCTGACTCTAAGCTGTGCAGTGAAGTTAACTTTTCCACCACTTAATTTTTCAATTTTTATGTCCCAAGAAAAAATATCATTTGCAATGTTTTTCTTGTGTTTGTTCCAATGATACCAAACAGCACCATAAAAAATCAATTTTGTGAATTTTTTCTTTTTTCAAAAATAATTTGGGAAGTATAGGGTTGAACAAGTGCCTACCTTAGTACAAATTAACAAGGGCACGCTAATCGATATGCGGTACAATTGGAACTGTCAATGGACTGTTCCAATTGTACCGTTTGCAATCACTTGATACAACAACAAAAAAGAAAAAGATTTCTCAAGCTGTCCCTGAAAACACTGCATATGTGACTATCCTGTACTTGTGACTGTACTTTTGCTTTACCGAGTGTCCATAAAATAGATGATAATCATGGTCACAAACACTCCAAAACAGTTGTTTTTCAGCAATGTACAGTGGAACCTCTATTATACGTGCCCCAGTTTAGCGACAACCCACATTTTACAACGAATTGGTTTGGTCTCGGTAAAACCCCCAGAGAAATAATGCATTAAAAACGTTGATCACACGTTGAAGTTTTATGCCGACCCCGCATTCCACGACGACTCTACGATACAGCCTGAGAAAACACTAATCACCTTTTTTCACTCAAACCTAATGCCCACCAAATATTCGTGGGTGCAAGAGAAAACACTACGTGTGCCTAGGTTGATGGTGAATTCCATTGGCAGATTCGGAGCACTTCCGGTAGCACTTTTTCTGCTCCATTCGGAGCAAGCCTGTTCCACTGGGGGATTGAGAGTGCTCCCTGTATGTTTCACTGGCAGATCTGGAGCAGCTCCACAGCCAGATTGACTCCACGGAGCAGGTCTCTCTACTCCGCGAAAAGCGGCGGATTCGACCGGAAGTCGCGAGCTCCCCGCGCGTGCACAGAGCGTGGCGTACCGAGTGCACGATGCAATGCGCTGTCCGACCGCGCCCGTTCTCTCCGCTCGCGCCCGTGAAGGCGAAAACGGCGCGAAACGCGAGGAATGCTGGGCCCTTGCGAAGCAGACGTGCGCTAGTGCCCCCTACCATTTGCTCTGGTGAGGGCGCTTGCGTTCCATTGGCAGGCTTCCTTCGGTTGCTCTCCGCCGGAGTGGAGTGCTCCGGCGGAGAGTTCGTCGGCCACTCCGAATCCCCCAATAGAATTCACCATAGGTTGATGATTAGAAAAAAAAGACGGAGTGAGACAGGCACAGTACGAATGGAAAATGTATTCTCCAGGCAGTTTATTTCCTTATATGATCCAATTTTATTGCCTTTATGATTGCTTCTAGATATGCCTCAATCGTGGGTTTATCTCAGGGCCGTTACCTAGACAAGCTCAATCTACACGCAGTAGCTCCAGCTAGCCAACCAGCTCATTCTCGGGATTCAGATATTTTCCCATTTTTGGCCAGTGGAAACTATTCCTGGTTGACATGCAGCTGAAGATCTCATCCCTTTTTTTTTTTTTGCAGCACTCGCAGTCACAGGCCCTGAGCACGCAAAGGGACACAATGCAGCTATCTTCAGTGTGCAACATAATGTTCCCTTGACGTGAGCGTTCATAATAACAGTGGCACATCACCAAGTTCACTTCACGAGGGAACATTTGAATTTGCAACAAAATGTGCTCTGTCACCATTACATGATGGTGATGATACTGTATGTGACTCTTCTGATGGGAGGCTGTTGCCAATGCAGTTTTTCTAAAGCTGCGAATCAAGATTCGCTCTCACTTCCTCCAATTAAATGCTTAGCTGTAATTTTTAAAAATAATGTACCGTAAGAACCGGAATATAGGTCAGACCGGAATATAAGTCGAACCCCCCACTTTTAACTACTGAAAATCGAAAAAATAAGTACATGGAATAGCCAAAGTATTAGAATGCGCGCGCCTTTACCGTGTAACAAACGCTATTTCAAATGGTGCACAGTCAAAATGCCATTTATTTACACGTAAGTTCTACATGGAAAAAAAGCCAAAAGATGGGCTCAAGCATTATCTTCATAAAACGTCACAACCGTCTTGACAGCATTAATTTGGATGCACTTTGAGGCCCCCGGTGACAATCACGACACGAGCGCGGCTCCCGGTTAAACTGTGCACCCTTCGTTTCCACCTCTAGATACGCTGTGGTCTGGCACCGAAACAGTTTTCTTCTGATCGCTGCGTGTCGTCATGTGATCCTTCAACGTCCGCCAGCAGCGAATGCTTCTGTGGTGCACTCGATCTGCATGCTGATCATAGCCATACGTGCCAACCAGAGCTGCTCGCATCGCAGGAAGCAACAAAGAAACAGTATCTGGAGAGACTGAAAGATAAACTTTCAGTTATTGTTTGTGACTCACGGCTCGCTCACGTGTGCTAGCATCCCAACACACCTTTCACACACTTCGGACCAGATTTCTTTGTGCCTAGGCGAACTCGATCACTGTTTTCTTGAACGCTACAGTGAACTGCCATCGACCACCGGTCGAGAACAAGAAAAAAAGCACCTCGGAGCCCAAACAGATTCACAAGACAACAATAAAAACACAAAATGAGATCGCCCACGGCACAAGACTGGTGGTAAACAAAGCGATGCCAATGATTGCGATGGCAATGGAGGCGGTTGACTTCAGTTGCCCATAGTGGCCAGACTTGCAAAGTTTTTCTGCCAATGACCGGTATATAAGACGGGGGTCGACTTCTTAGGGCTGTTTTTTTTTAAAAAAAGATTCGACCTATATTCCGGTTTTTACAGTAATCTACCCTTTTTGGAGAACCGCAGGGTCGTTTCGCAAACTTATTCAGGCACTCTGTACCCATTTTTTGGACAAGAAAGGGTGTCACTGCCCATGTTAGTTTTTCGATTATATGACGCCCAACTTATACGATGCTTTTGCATGGTCCCCTCAGTGTCGTATAATTGGGGTTTCACAGTATGTTTTTTCTTTGTAAGCCTTCTTTTGTCCATGTGTCATGTTTGCACTGCAACTAAGTTGGTCATTGCGGAATACCAACAAACGCACTTAACTGCAATTCAGTTGTACATGTCACTGAATTTCTGGTATGTCCAGTATCCGAATACAGGTGTCCAGTGTCTGAACACAATAAACCCTCATTATAATGAAGTGAACGGGACCTCACACCAATTACAGTAGAACCTCGTTGATACGTTCCCGGTCTGTACGATTTCCAGGCTCCTACGCTCGCAATGGCAAAAACAAAAACTAATCCAAAAGAGCCACGTGCAATACGTTTCGGTTAATACGTTCCCGGAAAATACGATTACAGTTGCTGAGAGTTTATTCGGACTCTGTGGAAACCACCGAAAAGTCCGAATAAATGAGAGTCCAAAAAAAGGATTCACCAGAAAAAAAGCACCTTTATTGGCCCAGTGGCCGAAAATGCTTGTCAATGCGCGTCTGCATACACACAAACTTACACGCTACCAAGTATTCCCTGCTATGATAACTGTGGCAGCATTGAGAGAGTGGAGCACATATTACCGGCATGTTCCGCGTACCGCGATGAGAGAGAATTGCTTGAGCGACAAATGAACACGATCTGCCACGATCAGTATACATTACACAACATATTAGGCCTGATGTAGTCGGGGGCCTGCCCATAGGACCGAGGAGCAGCCAGGCCTCGGGGAGAAGTAGAGCTCGGGAGCCGGAGCTGATAAAAATTCACAGCATATCCACGGGTGAATGATGAAGAGCTTGGGCGAAGCTCCTGAAGCAATCACCATGAAATCTTCAGTGGTTTCGCCCAGCAGTAATCAAAGCGATAGCCCAGTACATCATCAAAGACGTGACAAACATCGGTGATGGGTCGTAGTGAGATGTTTGCAAAGGTGGCTTCTGTTCCCCCTTCATTATAACGGCTTTATGGTCGGTGAAGTAATGGATCGGTGATGGATCGTAGTGGGACGTTTGCAAAGACGAAGTAGTGGGCAGTTTGCAAAGGATCGGTGATGGGCCAGTTACGCCTTACGCCAGATGCGTGACAAGGCTAGACTAAGAGGAGCTTCGCCCCTAAAAGAACGTTTATTTACATGACGATTTGTTAGCATGTGGTAGCGTGTTTGGAGCGTCTCGACGCTCGCGTTATAAAGCCTGGGTCTTCGCCAGGTTCCCCATTGGAGAAAACCATTCAGTCCAGGGTAGTCCAATCAACAAGTTGTCTTCATCTCCGCCCCTTAAAGGAAAAGTAAAGCACCGCCTCCTTTCCACCCTAGGAAAGAGAGAAGCAGCGCGCCTGGCACGATGGAAGGCACCCAGGTGAACAAAAGACACAATAGGGCACTATACACAAAATGAAGGGATCACGGCGGCGCACATTCCTGGAAACTGGCCGCATTGTCAGGTGCAGTCTTTCTTTGCCTCGATAGCGTCGCCGGCGCAGGTGACGGCCAGCTGACGGTCAGGTCACAAAGCTACGAAGACACCACGTAGTGTGGGGAAGGTGCCCGATGAGGAATCTGAGGGGCTCGGCTAATTGTCCGGTGCATCTCTCAGAATGCTGAACAAAGCAGTGCACAAGTGACTGCCTCCTCCGAGCAACCTTGACTGCAAATAGTTTATCTCCAGGCCATAAAACCGTCAAACTCAGCCGAGTGTGTCCAAAGCGCTTGACAAGGTGCACTGACAGCCTTAAAGGGTTCAGGACACAACTGCAGTGTTGTCGCCGCATCTGGTGCGTTTCGGGGAACGTTGACGATGCAGAAAGCAGAGCAGATGCCGCCAAATCGTTTTCACGATCCAGTGGAGCCAAGCCGTGAAGTCCGATCATAACAGGCCCAATGCCCAGCCCTTCAAAGCAGCGACGGGTTTTACAGTCACTGTTTAATTACCGTATTTACTAGATTCTACCGCGCCCTCGATTGTAACGCGCACCCATTTTTCGTGAGAAAAGAACAAAAAATGTCCGTAGGAGTCAAACTTTGCACATTCAGAAGAACAAGTATTTGGGTTTTAAAGAACTAAAGTTTCAAAAAAGTAAAACACAAAGTCAAAAAGCTGGCCTTGCCGCTAAAACTGTCACCACTACGGCGGCGATATGAGTCGCGTAATGGATCAGTCCTCGTCGCTGATGGACAACTCCTTGTCGCTGTCAACGCTCTTCAATTTCGGGAAACCGGCCCTGCTTTGGTCCACTGAAACCTTTTCGTGAAGCTTTGCTGTAAAAAAATCTTCTGCTTCTGTTTGCGCCAGTCTCGCACGCACGTTTCGGGAACTCAGAACGACCGCGATGCGGCCAGATTTCCGTACGTCTCTGCCCATGTAATAACTATTCTTTTAAAGGGACACTAAACAGCGAAACGATTTTTTTCGTATTAGTGAAGAGTGAAGTCACTCTTTCACGATATCAAAAACACTACGCTTGCTGCGAGAAGACGCTTAGTAAGCGAGAAAACGCGCGAAAATAAAATGTGGGTGGCGACACCACCTTGAAGTTTCCACACTATTCGCCGTGACGTCACTTGTTTTAACGGCGCCTACTAGAGACTACGTAGTTCCTAATCAGTAAAAATGAAGTACATTAACCTCCGAGGGTGCCATAGGCTTAACATACCCAGTTTGGGGTAATTTTGTTGAGCTAATGGCGCCAAAATACGATAAATACACTTTGAAATCCGTGACGTCACGCAGGGAGTTTCAGCGCGAAATTTAAAAATGAAACTTTGAACTCGATTTTCTCCTCTATTAATAAACCTATACGTTCTGCAGCCAGAAACTCACTCCGGTGTGCAAAAAGGGCATTCTTGTGTACATGTGAAGCGCTAAGTGGCTGACTGCCGCCGCGCGGCAACGGCGGCTTCTCCACAGTGCCAAATTTCCCCCTCTGACTTTTCTGCTTTGCTCAATTGTCCCCTCTGTGTCTTCTCCAAATTACTCGGTTGCCCCTGCAGCCATTGCCTCAGCTCTGTCAACCACACAGCGACCTGAAGCCAGGTGGCCACGCTGCCCGTCAAAATGTTCACATGGCAAGAATGGAGGCTGGCGTTCCTCCAGTCCGCCACGGCTCGGTATGAGACCTATGGAAATGCACATGCCACCACCGCTACCGCCGCCACACAACACAGTGCACCACGTAACCACAGTAACGCCATTGTGCACAGTGTATGTGGCCAATAAGACGTCATTTCCTCCACACTTTTCACTCACAAGCGCGTTCGTCTTCGGGTTGCTTTACCCATTGCGCGGTGCACATCCAGTCGCCGTTCGTTTTTCTCTGGCTTAACAGTTCTGCCTACCTGCGGGTAGCCAGAACCTGCCAGAACAAATTTGTTCTGGAAGATATCTGGAAGGTTTCTGGCTATCAGAACCCAAAAAGAGACGATGCGCGCTGGCCGCCATCTTTGTGAGGACTCGACAGATCGCAATGCAGGCGCTTGGAGTCCTCACCTTCGGCTGCCATTACGTCTGGAGCTATCTTTTAAAGCCCGTTCCGCCGTGCAAGATGGTGCCATTACGAGTGGCGGCAAACATACCGTCGCATGTGTCAATTTAAGACAGAACGCAAATTGATCAGCACGTGTGTGCGACGTACTACGCGATAGCCGCGAGCAGCTGTCGCTTTTGGGGATGCTTATCACTTTTGCGAAATTTCGCATCTTGTGTTGTACCGCGATTGTGACATGCACTGTGCAGAGTTGAGCTTGTTAAACCGATAGCGGCGCGGTAGTTCTCTTCTCGTACAAGGCGAGTTGCGCGTGATCGTATCCCGATTGCATATGCTCGACAATACTGCTTCAGCTCTTTGGCAAACCTAGCCACATATTTCCAAGTGGCAAAGTAGAAAGAACCGATGCTCACACGGCGCAAAGTTTCGTTTCCTGCCATGGTGGTAGCGTTCCTTCACGTCTAGTTGTCCCAGCGTTCGATTCTGCAATATCCGGGTCGTCTCGAGGTTTCAACACACATGACCGCAACATTGTTTGCTGTCAGAGCCGGAACTAAAGTTTGAAAATTGAAGAGTCCCTCGATGTTTTTCGAAAAATAAATGTTTTTTGCCTGCAATAAATGTTTTTTGACCTCAATATGGGCTTGTCAGCCTCAATTTTTACTGGATTCGGATACAGTCTACGCTCGTTATAACGGACCCGCATACAACGGACTTTCGGATACAACGGACCATTATTCAGCCTAAGTTTGGTTTGTGTATTAAATTAATGGGGCGAAGTTCGGTTTTAACGGACTGCGATACAACGGACTATCGGCTACAGTGGACGAAATTAGCGGCACTTTTTGTCGAACTTGGGCGCATAAAGCGGACTTTCGCCGTGTTGACGCGGGCTGACAACAGACTTCACCACACCGCTCTCTGCGAGCTATAGCCAGGGCAATTTTAAATAACAGCTGGCAACATTGGTGGCTTCCGGCCAAGCCAAGCCTCCAGCCAAGCCAGTCTGTCTGAAAGCACGTTGGCGACGTTTGGTCCAGTTGACGCCATTTTGTCGTTCTATTCCCGTGCTTCTGTCTGTTCGCAAATTTTTAGGCAATGGCCTCCAGAAAGCGGAAGCAAATTTCGATGAGCGACAAGCTCAAGATAGTGAACGCGGTCGCTCACGGTGAGAAGCAGGCAAACATCGCAAAAGCAATGGGGCTGTCCAAGCAGACCGTGAGTTCAATTGTGAACAACAAAAGTATCGCTGGCAAGCAAGTTGCGGGGGAAATAAATCCCAAGCGCTTCAGACTCCGCGAGGCGACGTATCCGGACGTTGAGTCCGCACTTTTAATGTGGCTGCGTGATGCCCGATCTCGTGATATTCCGGTCAACGGACTATTGCTGAGGAAGCGGGCCGAGCAGCTAGCTGTGGTCCTCGGACACAACGACGGCGTCACTTTCAGCGACGGATGGCTGGAGCGTTTCAAGGCAAGGCACGATGTCACATTCATGCAAGTTTGCGGTGAACGCAACAGCGTGAGTGTCGACGCCGTCACCGAATGGCAGACCAATGAGCTACCAGCGCTTCTTGCAAGGTACGACGAGAAGGACCTATTTAATGCCGACGAAAGTGGCTTATTTTATAAGGCCAAGCCGAATAGGACGTACACGGTTTCCGGCAGCCAGTGTCATGGTGGTAAGCGCTCCAAGGAGCGTTTGTCCGTGTTATTTTGTTGCAACATGAGCGGCACCGAGAAACGAAAACTGTTGGTGATTGGGAAAGCCAAACAGCCTCGCGCCTTGCGGCACGTAAAGAACATGCCAGTCGAATGGACTGCGAATACAAAGGCATGGATGACGAAGGAAATCTTCAACGCCTGGTTATTGCAGTTCGACCGGGAGATGATAAAGCAGAAGAGCAAGGTGCTACTCTTCCTGGATAACTGCTCCAGCCACATGAAGCCTCCCCAGCTCGCAGCAATTGAGCTGGCATACTTTCCGCCAAATGCGACCTCGGTACTGCAGCCGATTGACCAAGGAGTCGTGCATTCCGTGAAGGCTGCCTACCGTACTCGCCTTGTCGAACGCCTGCTCTTCGACATGCAAAATAATCGGGCATCAAATATAGACGTCAGATTTCCTGTCGAAGTGTTGGCGAGCGTTTGGCAGCAAGTGAAAGGGGAAGTAATTAAAAATTGCTTCAGGAAAGCTGGTTTTCAGCAAAATGAAGGCAGTTCCGACGAAGAGTCGTCCGTCCCAGATGACGAAACATCAGACCCGTCTGTGTGGCCTCAATTCAGGGAGGCTTTCGGGGCAGACAGCTTCTCCGACTTCGCCACATTTGACAACGGCATCGTCGATAATGAGTAGCTGACTGACGAAGAGGTGAGAGCTACAATCGAAGGCCGTTCTGAGCTGTCATCAGACAACAACAGCGAACACGAAGACGAGTTCCCTGCAGTCAGGCTGACTTCGCAACAGGTGATTGATCGCATTGATGAAGTGAAGCAATACTTCCAGCTGCAGCAAGACGACTGCAGTGTTGAAGTGTTGCAGCTGAGTGAAATGCGGCGCAAAGTGATAACAGCATCGCTCAAGGGTGCTCGCCAATCGCTGATCACTAATTTCTTTTCAAAGTAACTGTAAATAAAAAGTTTGTGTTTTGTATTAGATGTTCGTCACTTATTGCAGTAACGTTGTTAGACATCGCGACCTATGTTTTGAAAGCAAGACGTTCCGGTGCTCCAAGCAGGTGAGTTCTGCTGTCAAATTATAATATTAATGCGAGAGGGGCCTTGGTGCTGCTCAGTTCAGAACTCTGAGACGAACTTGGGGCCGTCCGGCGATCCATGGGGCGGGGGGGGCTGCGCTTCCGGCAATAGGCGGCCCCACTTCCGCAGATATGCCTTCCCGTCCTCACAACTAATTTATTCGAAGCCGATCAACAGGAGCGTATGAAAAAGCCTCCTAGAAACGTTTTATTATCGGGCTAAGCTTTGTTGCTGTGCAGGAGCCACACGGCGTCCCTGCATCTACTGTAACGGCACTGCGCTGCAATTTTGTTAATAACCGCTGCTAGTGATTATAAGTCTTTTGTAAACATGCTGGCGAATGCATTCAGCGTTCACCAGCAGAACTAGCCTGCCCCACACTGCTGAGCGAAATCGGAACGATCGTCACACGGCAACGCAATCGACCCCCCCCCCCGCGAAGTCTGGATATTACGGACTTCGGATAAAACGGACTCATTTTGCCGGATTATGATGGTCCGTTGTAACGAGAGTAGACTGTAGTACGTTTTCCCGGATCATACGTTTATTTTCGTGGTTTCTTCAAAAACGTATCAACGGGGTTCTACTGTAGTAGCTGGTGTATCTCTTAACTTTTGTCATACAGTCAGCGAAAGTAAGGCCTCCAAGATCAGTCTTGGTTGCTGTCAGTGAATTGATATGGATCATCATTGTTATTGTCAGAGGTGTCCATGTTTCTCAGGAGTCGTCTTGCGCTGTCTTTTTCCTTCTAAGTCATCATCATTGTCATGCAAGCGCGCTGCGTGTGCTTTCTTTCACACTGTTGGTGCCAAAAAAATCACATATGTCCAACTATACTATGATGATGCCGTTCTTGCCTCCATGGATCTATCTGTCGATGAGATCGTGGCTGAGGGTGCTGATGTGTGCACCAGTGTGACAATGAAGTCTAGGAGAAGGTGGAGCAGGAGCCGTATTCTCGGCCAATCATTTTCATAGGAGACACTTTGACTTTTAAGCCGCATTCAGCCATCGACAGGCCCTGCCGATCTGGCACTGTGGCAACCATGCTAAGACAGCAGGCCATGAATGCTATTGCTCAGAGACGCTGACACATCCGGTGATGTGATGGATGCATTCCGTGTCAACCTCCCATCTGCATCAGGTGCATTTACCTTCTGGTAATTGTGTAAGCACACCTGCTTCTTGCATCAGGTGTGCATACCTGCTGGTAAGTGTGTGTTTACCCGCTGCTTGCATCAGGTGTGTTCACTTGGTGGCATAGGTCGGCAAACTCACTCATGAGTCAACTCGTTCATACTCACTCAGACTCAGATCGGCCCGTGAGTCTGAGCCCAAGTGAGTCCGACTGAGGAAAATATTGGTGAGTCTGAGTCCGAGTGAGTCCTAAGTGCAAAATATATTTCTTGAGTGAGTCTGAGTGAGGTCCACCTTTTATTGCCAACCTATGGTCCTATACTCATCTTCACCATTCCTGTGAGTAAAGTCTCTGGTCTATTCACACATACCTCAACGCACTCACGTTCATGGGCCACCTCAGTATTTATTGGTCACAGACGTGACTTACGAGTGGTGCCATGACCTCCCCCCACAAACTCTTTCACAGAAAGTTCTTGATAAAAATATCTTGTGTGAGTCAGGTGTTTCTTAAAGATGTCCTTAATGGATTACTGATAACTCGTATTTGAAGGTATAAGATCAAAAGAAGTATCGTAGAGCACCGATTATGTGAGATATCGGTGTCAAAGAGCTTTGACACCAAGATCGAAAAAAGCTAGTTTTGTGCTCACGGACTCATGAGTCTACCCACTCAGGCTCACTCAGACTCAAGTCAAGGCGTGAGTTTGAGTGAATCTGACTGAATAATATGTTAGTGAATTTGTGTCTAAGCGAGTACAGTTGAGAAAAAGTTTAGTGAGTCCGAGTGAGCCTTCACAGAAGAATATATTTGTTGAGTGAGTCTGAGCAACTTTTTTACTGACCTATGCTTGGTGACAAACGCATGTTTACCTGCTGGTAAAAAGTTTACCTGCTACTTGCATCAGCTGTTCCTCATTTAAATGAACGGGAAACATGCTGCCACCCTTCCTTACCGTTGCTGTGGTCCTGGACCAATTGGAGGCATCATGCCAGGCGGTGCACCACCAGACACAGCTGCACTTGGACCCAGTAGAATCTGTGAGTATGGAAAGACAGAGGCAGCCTGTCAGCACGTTAAAGGCACACCCAGTAGCAGCAGCAAATCACATAGGTTGGTCGTACTCACTCATGGAAACACTGACTTATATGTTCACTCCATGCTCATAACAGAGAGAGAGTGGCTACGAGTGAACTTGAGTGTAAATGTGACTGAGTGCCCAAGGGTTTAAAGGAATGTGAATACCGGTCAACATAACTACAAACAAAAATCTTTGCTGCTGTGTTGAAGAGACCACAATATTGTCACGGGGTTGTGCATTGAGGAAGGCAGCAGTCGGCATGTTCAAGACGAGACTCTTTATTTGGGTGGACTTGTGCCCAGGAAACAAAGATCAAAGTACAAGCAATACTGCAAGTTGGCCTAGTTGGAACACATTCATGTTCACGGAATTGCGCGAGCACACGGAGACGGAGAAACACAAAGACGAGCGCAATCTAACAACTGGTTTATTTTTTCAAAAAGATTGGAGGGTTGTTAGGTGAAGGTTTTCGAAAACATAAACCACTTGTTAGATTGCGCTCATCTTCGTATTTCTCTTCTTTGTCTCTGTGCTCGCACGATACCGTGAAGATCAAAGTACAAGCATATAATAATAATATCTGGGGTTTAACGTCCCAAAACCATGATATGATTATGAGAGACGCCGTAGTGGAGGGCTCCGGAAATTTCTTTAACGTGCACCTAAATCTAAGTACACAAGCCTCAAACATTTTTGCCTCCATCGAAAATGCAGCCAGGATTCGATCCCGCGACCTTCGGGTCAGTAGCCGAGCGCCATAACCACTAGACCACCGTGGCGGGGCTCAAAGTACAAGCAATACACGCTGTACACTGATAGCGGCGATCGCAGCGTCGGCTGTCGGTAATCTGATTATTGGCGGAACGTGTAGTCTTTTATACATCTGTCATCGAAGCTTCCATCATTATCACTGGTGCTCTCATAAGCTCTTGAATAAGGTTGACTACAGTTGAACCCCTTTATAAGAGACAAGCACTGAGCAGCAGTTCTTGTCCCTTAATTTGAGGTGTCCCTTATAAGCAGGGTACCACGTATGCACTTTCTTATTAACCCTTACTTAGATGTAGGCACACTGGTGTCTCTTATACCCATAGAGTTTCATGCTATAATACGTACCTAGAGGGGAATCTGGCGTTAGTGTCTATGCGGGCTCCTTGAGCGGCGTTTCAACCGCCATGGGAATGATGGGAAGTAAAGACTTCGGATCTGCTTTGGATGGCGGCTTTCGTTCTTGAGATTCGCAACGCTTGTTTGCCGAGTGTAAAACAAAGTGATATGAGGTTATTTCTGATTAAAACTTGCTTCATTCCTTTGTACGCAAAATCTATAGCAGAAAGTTTGCGTGACCGTGAGATGGAAGTGAAACCTGGACAAATTCAACCGCCAGGGTATGCATTGCTCGGCAATTGTATTCCAGATTTGGCATCACCAATTAATGAATTATTTTTTACAACACTTGAAAACAAACATGCTTATTTTTCCCTCGAAAGCACGTATTTCCTATTTATAGAAATAACAGTACTGTATTGAGTGAGAAACACTTAATGCATCATCTGCTGCAATGCCAGGTGCGTCTGTCCAAGTGTCCTGCCACCAACACATCTCTCATGTTCTTGTGAAGTCGAGTCAGGAGCGTGATGGTGCATCTACTTAGCTTCGCTGTCGTTTTGCAGTCGATTTGAACGAGTCTTGGCAATACATGCTTATAAAAAAAACGTGAACTCTATGCAATATTCTGCACTGGCATGGGACGCTACATCCATGTGCAGTGGTGAGTGCATGAAGCTTCGTTAAAACTGTCAAATACAACCTGTAAAGTTGCAACGCCGCCGCAAACCAAGAGACCTAGCGGTCTTCAGCCTCTCTGAACGACAAAGGCACTGCTTGAGTGCTTTGCAACGTACCCCACTGCCCATGCCTCGCGAAGAATGAAACAAACTGTAGAAAAAGATCCGTCGACAGTTCGCTAGCTAATGCAATCCAATCTGAAGCCTGTACTTCCCATCATTCCCATGGTGGCTGAACGATCGCAGTGCCAGTTTCCTCTCTAGGTTATTGTAGGAAACTCTATGCTTATACCCAATTATCCATTACATCAGTGCTCTTATAAAAGGTTTCAACAGTATTTGCGATCTGCGTGTAATCTTAACACAACGATCTCAAACAATTGCAAAGCCTCCCAAAATATTGTGGCATGGTCTGCGCCAAGCATTGCTAACAGTTTTTATGGGTGAAACCCGAATACACCCAACAAGTATGTTGAAAATAAAGTGGATTCTGATTCTAAAGGAATAAACGTGCGTGGCAATACAAGTGTGGTTATCTATGCCAACAAATGTGAATGGAAGAATCCATGAAGTGAGCATAGGTGGGCAGGAGTGAGCATGAGCAGAAACATGAGCAGTTACACAGATTTGATGCATGCTGTAACTGCTTTCTCTCTTCTCTAGTCCCAATGAACGCGCTGGAAACTAAGCAGGGAGGGATGTCACGGGGGAAAGAAGTTACGTCAAGCGCGCATCATGACCTTGAGCACTTTTTTGTCCTTTTTTTTTTTTTCGAACGCGCAGCTTACTTTCAGTATGATCGTGAGTGCGGGCATGCGGTGGCCTTTCGCGGCGGCAGTGGTAACTATCCAGCCCTCGATGCCCAAATTGACCAATGGCTGTGAACTTGGGTATATGGCACGGTCATTTGGGTATGTGGCATAATTTGTAGAAAGAAGAAAGAACGATTTCTAGCCGACTTTGAGAATTAATTGTAAGTTCCAGGCCGTGTGCTGCGCATAATGTTTGGATCGCGTGTTCTGAGGAGCCTTGACAACCGATTGGCAGTTTTTTCTGACCATGCTGAAAAAGTGTTGCAGGGCCTTTTGAGGGTAAATTTTTTTTGCAAAATGCATCCCAGAAATGTGTATTTTTTAATTGCTGCATTAAATTATTTAGACGAACCTACTTCAGAAAAAAAAAATTGTCTAACATTTTTTGGGTGACTGTAAAGTGACAAAAATACCTTTTGTGTTGTTACATGCACATGGTTTATTTCATGAGCAGGGATGCAACAGCCTAAATAGGATATGTAGCAATTTTTGGAGCAGCAAAATATTGCTTTTGGAGCACAAAAATCCGAATTTGGAGCAGATTGAGAAAAAAAAACCTGAATTCATGCTAAAAGCACGAAATCCCAAATTTGAAGGAGTATAACAAAGAAGGCTTACTTTTAGAAAGGAAAACAAAAATACGCACCAACCATTCAACGTCAGTTAACTCGTGCAGAGTGCACGTGAACACTCCTGTTTCAATGCGCACCTGGCAACTTCGAAATTCGGGAGATTCGTAAATCAGGAGCACGTGGGGGTGGTGAAAAAGGAAAACTGGCGCACGTTTTTGTCTATTGTTTCTCAAGGCCAGAGAAACGCCATACACAGCAGCTCCAAATAATTGCCAATAATTTTTTAGACGTCAGCGATCATACTAGTACTCGTAATTACATGGCGCGTGCACGAATGACTAATTAAAGAACAAAATATGCCGTGTCCCTGACAGCTAGTACTAATAGCCCCTTCTAAATCTTAATACGCTGTTCTGCAGGACACTAGTGTACTGCAACAAAAGTGGCTTAAAAAGCATTCTGCACGCAATAAAACAAGCATCAGGAAATTTGAGAACCATTGTCCTTTTTTATTGCGATAGCAATTATATGGACACTCTCAACGTGTTTTTGCCGTCATGTCCTGTATAAAGTCCACATGGACAACATCCCCCGCGCATAGCATGTTCTACCGCAGGTAAAAGCGTGCAAGTGCAGGCGACGAACGCGGCTGAAGTAGAGATCAAAGGAGCCGGTTCATCTCACTTGCTCGGAGGGCGCATGCGATAATACCACTCAGCTCGGGAGGCCTGCCATCGAAGCAGAGAAGAAACGCCCCTCCCGTCTTGAATGAGCATGAAAAGACGCCAGGGGTGGGGGTCGCTTGAGCAGCAACTTTGAACTTAGATTCCCAGGGCGTGGTCGCGATCGCTGGCGCACACGCTATCTCGGCAGCCATCAGCGGGCCGCTCGTATACCCTTCTACATGCTGCGTTCTCAATGCGAAGACACTGTGCAGAAAGAGCATCTTTCCCTGGAGCGGCCGTATTTTCTTACACCAACATTTTGTAGAGTTACGCGAGATCGGATACAAAAGAGCTTGCTGCCAGCCTCACTTCGTATAACATTACAATTCGTTGCTATCGCATTCATTACTTCGTCCTTGCGGTGAAACTGACTTTCTTCTTTTCTTTCACGGGGTGGTTAGGGTCTGCGCGGCTGTATTGGACGATGATGCCCATACTGCAGATCATCAACACGGCCTCCATTTTTTGCTAAAATTTGCGCAACTGAGAAAATTTTGAAGCTGGTCGGGTATTTCAGATTTCGGCGCAGCGTGGCGCAATTTCAACAAATTTCACGGTTTTGGCTCAGCTTGGCGCAAGAATAACGAACTGTATCAAATTGGCGCAATTGGCGCAGCTGTTGCATCCCTGCATGAGTAACAGCAAGGTAAATTATAAAGAAGAAACTACACGACTGTTAAAAAATTATGCGCTGCAACAAACATCTGTGCGGTTCATAGACATACAAAAATAAGTGCACGAAGTGGCATCAAGTGGAGACAGAAAAGCCACTTTTTATCCAGTCAGTATCGTCTGCCGCGCAAGCTTTTGAGATGTTGCTTGCTCGTCAACATCTGAATCTTTAATCGTAAGTAACACCTTATATGACGGGCTGACATTTACTGAATCAGATTCTGATTCGCCAGTTGAGCGGCAATTTGGAGGAATGGCCGCTAGACTAACTTTTGCAGCCGAGAAACCGGCGTGCACTTCTATAGCGCAAGAAAACAGCGCGAGTGAGCGCACTGAATAAAATTGTGTATGGTCGGGTACAACTTAAGAAGGCAGTGGCATTTTACCCTCAAAGGCGGATGCACACGAGCCTCCACCAATCGGCGCGCACTTCAGGTGACGTCATGAGCCGGATGGCCGGTGACCCCGCCGACGGAGAACATGCCTAACATAGACGTTCGAGACTATTTCTTTAGTCGCGGAGGCAACTGGCTGCTGCACTTCGGTCATCTGGGCGGGGCCTCTCGTGTCGTCTAAAGTTATACCCGACTATAGTTGCGAGCACGTCCGGAAAGCAAAAACAAGTCTGAAACCTATAATAATCATTCATCTTATCGCCAACGAAACGGAAGCGGTTTTTGCAAGTCCCCGAAACAGGTAATGCAACCACAGCGGCATCGTTTGTGTCAGTGAGCACCTGCACGGAAACATGCGTAATCGCGTGCCGGGGAGCAATAAACGAGATAGTAACAAATCCGTCACCTTTTAAGACATTCTAAACCAGAAAGCCATCAGTTTTGCGGGCTCAACAAGTGGAAACCAGCTGAAGGACGAAACCGAAACTAACTGGCGCACCGCT
Organism: Rhipicephalus sanguineus; assembly: GCF_013339695.2. Classification (NCBI taxonomy): domain Eukaryota; kingdom Metazoa; phylum Arthropoda; class Arachnida; order Ixodida; family Ixodidae; genus Rhipicephalus; species Rhipicephalus sanguineus. The sequence goes on from NC_051182.1 coordinate 58,813,448, forward strand.
TTAGTAGAGCATAAAAAAGAAACGGAGAGTCATCGGCGCTAGAAAAAAATTCCATGTATTCCGGAAGTGAGGCAGCACATGACAAGCAAGAGAAATGATCAAAAAAGGTGCGCATTTTAAAAATACAAGCAATGACGGACATGCACGGCATAAACCCTTTGGTGCCTGTTAGGTGACGCCGTACATGTACTCCGTAAACCCTCAAACGGTTAATGAAGCGCAAGAGTGATGACACTGGCAAAGTAAATAACTGCACTGCCTAAATTATGACAACAATTACACAGCCTGCATAATGGTGAGGCATTACGGAATGACTGCAGGAAGTTGGTTCTCTCATACGTTCACTGCATTTCTATGCACTGTCAAGAATGTCTGCCAAATCATTCGGAACATTTTCTGTTTGCATCCCTTTTTTTAGACTCAAGAGTTGTTCTTTCCCTCTGCACTTAGAAAAGACATATATTCGGAAGTCCGTCTCGGTGGTACTGTAACTACAGTGCTCGACCACTGACTCAAAAGTCACGGGTTCGATCCTGGCCGTGGCAGTAGCATTTTTGGGGGGGGACCATAATGCTAGAGGCCCATGCACTGTGTGATGTCAGTGCAGTGTCAGTGCAAGAACACCAGATGGTCAAAATTTACGGAGCCCTCTATTACGGCATTCCTCATAATCGTATCGTGGTTTTGGCATGTACACCGCAGAGATAAAAAAATTATTTAAATATTCGAAATTCCAAGTACCCATTTCTTTTTCAAACACCCCAACCAAATCGCCTCATACACAGTAGCACCCTTATTGTAGCAACCTTATTTCAACTTTGGAGATGTGTAATTCAGGTCACGCAGTCAGACTCGAAGCCTCAACTGTGGCGAAAACAGCATTCAACAGGAGTGGTGCATACTGACCTGGCGCTGCTGTTGCCGACTCATCTCCTCCACCTGCAGCCGCTCCAGCTCGAAGATGACGGGGGCAAAGAGGATCGCCGACGAGGAGAAGATGATCCAGAAGGCCGAGCGGCTGAAGCTGTACAGGCCCTTGGCCGAACCCCACGAGAAGTGTGCCACGTCGTACACCCCTTGGCGCAGCTTCGGGGGAAACATCTCCGTCAGGCCCCACAACCGCTCGTACAGCGTCTCGTCCAGATCCTGCCAACATTTGCAAAAGCATTGCGAATCATTCTTTGCAGAAACTCACAGGTTGAAGTAAGCTTGGAATGAGAGAAAGTTGAGTTAGTTGGCAGAGATTTGCCGTTGAAGAAAGGGCGGCACACAGACATAGACACAAGAGAAATGGACGGCAATCCTTTCCCCCTCTCTTGTGTCCACGTCTGCATGCCTGGTACATGGTCACCTCTAATCACAATTGGGCCTGATCTGGATTGCACTTTTTGATCGCTCCTTTATGCAAGCTGTACAAAAGAGCCAATCACCATTCACAAATTTGATCATAGTTCGGCAGTTCATAATCGGCAGTGCACCGTGTGGCACTGATATTAGTTTCTTCAATGACGAATCCAAACGATACTGTGAATGATGCACTTCCGCATCAAACAAAGCAATAATTTTTAAGGACTTTGAATGCCAAAACACCTTTAAGGACAGCTTGAAAACTAAGCTTTTAGCAAGCACACCTTTATTTCTAAATTACACGATCACAGCGACAAAAAGTACTTGCAGGTCACCACCAATCCACAGGACCACAATCTACATTTGATTGGTGCAGAACTGCACCAACATTGCAACCAAATACCATGTTGACCCAGTAATGTCATCTAATCAACGCTGTTTTGTGCAAGACCTTCTGAAATGACAATTACCTGGCAAGGAAAGGAATCAAGGCTTTTACAAATGCAATGGTTGTTCAAATGGTTGGTTGCATAACTGTTCTCGAGAATCCCTCATATGCAGAGTTTAAATGAATTCCAAGGGCATAGTACCGCACAAGCTATCCTTCTAAAGTGATCCCATTCACACTATTTCACAATGCATGCTAGAAGCACAAGTCTCACTAATCATGATCAGAATCGTAATAGCGCGGAAGCAACACAAAGGACAAGAAGGGACGCTGACCAGCGCTAACTTTCAACTGCGCTTCTCTGCGTCCCTTTGTGTTGCTTCCGCGCTATTACGATTCTATTCTGATAATGGAGCACCAACTAGCCCAATCTGCCACCCTCACTAATCATGTGCAAAAACACAAAGATTGGCGAGCTTTGATTTAGTGCTGTGCAAAAGCTCCTAGGATGTTGTCCTGATAAGCAGGGGTCACAAGCTAGCATGACACAGCTTGTAAGGCAACTTCTGTTGTACGGTAGGATCAGAGCCCCAACAACTGTTTGTGCACATCCACACTGGCACCTTCCACAGGTCATGCGACAAAGATGGTCGCTTTGGTTTGGCCATCGCTTCTCAATTCTCAAATTGCGAACCCAACAAATCAATTAGGTGCACAAAAACAGGGCATCTGTGCAAGGTGATGGCTATTTTATGTGGTGATGCAATCTGTAGCACCCTAGCACATCAAATACTTGCAATGCACACAGAGTTTACGTGGTGCGCGAGGTTATCCAAGATGGCAGACTGAAAGAGTACGGAACTGACTGTGCATCCATGTCATAGCATGTCGGGCTTTTTCGCGTCCTTCTCATAACTCGCCGAGCGTATTCTTATTTCTCAGAGCTTGTTGAATTCTACTGCGAAATGCAGCTGCCTTTTATAAAGCTGCTATTTGTGGGAAACATTATGGGACAACTTGAAGCTTACTGAAAAAAGGATCCAGTGTCCAATCGAAGGCGAAGAAGTTTTGAACACTTTAGCCATCTAATTGACTGTGGCATCAAGGCTAGGCATGTTCACGCTGTTACGATTAAAGGACTGTGTTCGCAGACATCTCCCGTGTGGGGTTGCACACACAACCCATTGTCTTCAACGCGGCGGCACCTCGACTTCGCGCCACGTTTGTATGCGCAGTGGCGAGGGGGGTTGCGCGGGAGAGGGCACAGTGCCGCTCCCGCAGCCCTTCGCGCCCTGCTCCCTGGCCGAAGTCGAGATGCCCCGCTTCCCCTCCTTGCCCTTTTCTGGAGAGACTCCTCTCCAGACCCCAAGGAACGCATGCCGGTTTCTTGGGGACCGCCTCGTCTTTTCGACTCGGGGAGCGGTGACGAACACAGCTCGATCGAGTCGGCAGCCACCCAGACGCCATCACCCCCTGCGTAACGCCCGATCTATTGTGAGGTGACTTACTACCTCAGGGTCGGACTGCAAAGCCAGAGAGGTGAGTAAGAGCCTTATCGCTCTCAATCTCGTGTGCTTCCCATTTTGTTTTGACGTCGTGCGGAACTTCTCCGCCGCTTCGTTCCTACCTGGACATTTTCTTGCGTTCTGTGTCAGGCAAAGAACTTGTCTGTGTTACCACTGGCCTGAAAGCCGCTGTGGTTGCGACTCAACGCGAACCACGGGTTAGGGGTCCAGCTCAGACTGTTAGGGCTGCTGCGTAGCGCTAGTAGCGAGTAACTACACTCCTCTAGTGCACGGTGTGATCCAAAGACGGGGCAGTCTCGCACGCGCGGATCTGTTCGTTACAAAGTAACCCCTATACACGTTGGGGGAAGCTTCATGAACTGAAGTCTATTTTTGACGGAGAGAGTAGTACCAGCCGCAGTGGCCGCGCATGTGTCCACATCATGCTTGCCTTCACGTCCCGCGTAAATATAAATACTTAGCACGTACGACCAGAAGTGCATACGCGTTTGTTATTTTATGGCACATAACGCGTGACCTTATCTAAAGGACGTTGTCAGCAATGCGAAGTGTATCTAGGACGAACGCTGTGGCTTGAGTGCAAATTTTACGTTTAAGCCGGAGAAAAGTATGCCGATTGTGTTTTCTAGTCAGACTTCTTTCGAAAAGGGTCACTGCAAGCGAATATTCTACAGGGCTAGCGATGGCCCCGCACCTACGAACCTTGTTAAGCTCCGATGCGGTGAATGAGGCGAGTTGAAGAACGCGGGGAATTTGTATCTTTTGCTTTCTTATGTTTCGCCCAACGTTTATAGAACCAGGTAAGTTGCAAAACTCCCCGCGTCAGCCAACCCGTCGCGCGGCGCCGGGACAGCTTCCGGTTTGGTGGCGCTGGCGGCGCAACAAGCTTCCGCTAGCAGACGAAAACGCGTAGTCTGCGTGGCAAACGCCGGGGAAGCCGTTCAGAAAGGGCTCGGTTGTTTACTCGCCGACTGTATATTATCGTGATTTTTCGTTGCGCTGCCGCTGCAATGTAAAACTGAGTAATATTTAGCAGCGCTAAGGCAAAGTCAGTAAAGCTATGGCTTTCAAGACTGTCCAAGATAACTGACACTTGATAGCATAGCATACGAGTCTGTCCATTACCTATAAGAAATTAACTATATGGCGCATTCTCGTAGCGTAAATATTTAGCTAAAGCGGATGCTTGGGCGTGTTGGTACTTATATCTTTTCGTTTTGGACTGTGCAAGTATTGCGTGGTGTTAACGAATAAATCTTTGTTGTAAGTCAACGCTCTTGTTTGTGTAATCCTTTTTCTGGTGCTCCGTAGTTTATCGCGCTATTTTTTTTTTTCGATAATTCTTCACTTTCACATTTTTGAAGTGAGGAGTTTTCACTCTGCACCGCGGCTGTCGTTACTTGTAATTATTGAGTGGTAAAATCGCCGTGTGTGTACTGCACGCCACAATTTCAGTCCTGCTACAGAAAGAAAAATTGTATTTATTTTTCGCACGCAATGCAGAGAAACAATTTTTCAGATATTGCATGTATGGTGTGATGCACACAAGCGGCACAACTTATTTACAGTGTCAGGCATTAAATCTTATCAAGACAGCTCTAATTAACTGTAAAAAATTATTTACAGCACAATTTTTAGAATCACTGAAATCAAGGCAAGTTCGGGAATATCTTTGGGACGCAATCTTCGACGAGGCTCCTTTCCGCTGGCGATTTCAACCTTAATTCTTATCGCTGACCGTGTGAGTGAAAGTCTTCAGGATGTATTCCTCATGAATGTGCATATCACATACAAGTGATATGTCGGACAGTTTCTTGTCCATACTAGGAATGGCGCGATCCCACGTCGCTCGCTGGTCAAGGTCACGCAGGGCACAAATAGGTTACCAACCGTCTCGTATTTCGCGGGACTGTCCCGACTTTTTTATACAGCGTTGCGAGCCATTCCTGTCGGGACAGCTATATGTCCCGGATTTATTGCGTACCGTCCAGTTAGAACTTTTTATGTGATCCAACACACGCCCGACAACGGGCGTCACGCTCCAGAACACAAAGTTCTCACGAATAGCACGCACGAAGCAATGTTGCGGTGGCTAGCGGTGGCTGCCAAGGGCTTCAGTTACCTTGTCTGAACTTCTGTGCGAAACGCGACAACTTTTACGGATACATTCTCCAGCAAGAGGAAGTGTTGCGAGCAGCAGGTAGCCAGCTGAAGAGGCCGAAACAATGAACACCCCCCCCCTCCCCACCTGTCCCGACTCCCTTCATTGAAGAGTTGGTAACCCTAGGCACAAAAGAAAAAAAAAAGTCACAGTTTCGCCGCAAGGGCGAAGCAATGAATGCGATAGCAAGGAACTAATGCTATACGAAGTGAGGCTCGCCAATGAATACTCTCAGTTTGAACAGCGCTTCTGTTGCAAAGGCGGCCGAATCAGCGAAGGAAACTAGCGTGCTTCAAGTGCCGAGCTGTGACACTTGATAGTTCGCGCTCATCTTCTGTTTGTTCGTTTAGCGGCATCCCTGAGCTCGAGTGACATTCGTACGCGCCGTAACATGAGCGCGGACATCAAGGTGAGAGCGTGAAACATTCCTCTACTCCTCGCCACGAGAAAACCGCGCGAGCAGACAGCGGAAGGGCAAGCTTCTCCCACGCGCAAATATAAGAAGAAGCGAGCGAGCTCGCCGACGACTTTTAAATGCGCCCGTCGGGCTCCTAGCGCCACCTCGCTGGTAATGAAGAAACGCCTATTATCGCCCGCTGTCTCTGAGTCCGTCCAGCGCTAAATGGTGTGTATATAACGCTCGCCGTTAGCTACGTGGAGGATCTGCGTTTCGTGGCGTAGTGGATAGCGCCGCTCGCTGCGGAAAAAGAGGTCCCTGGTTCGATTCCGCGCTTCGGAAGCATTTTCTGAATTGTTTTTCTTTGGGGCCTTTATATATATATACATACTTATACATATACGGTGCATGACGGCGGCGACGGCGACGGGAGTGTCCATATAATTGCTATCGCAATAAAATGTCGGGATGTCTCGGAACAGAACATGTCGGCATGGTGAAGACACGCAGCATATCTGAAGCACAACAGAAAACGCCAAGCTGTTCGCGCAGAAAGCAGCCTCCACGGATACTATACGGATACTGATGCGACGTGCCGCAACGCCGGCTGAAGAGAGCGGAGTGAGTGAATCCGGTTGCGACAGCAGCGCCACATCTGTCGCTAATGGCGGCGGCGCCGCGCAACATCGCTCAGTTTTGCAACTGACCTGGTTCTATAAACGTTGGTTTCGCCTGCCACTGATACAAAAACAGAAAACAGCGCATGCATTATATGTCGAACCTCTGTATCCGCACAATTTTATTGGATTTGCAGTAGAGCACCAACACCCTCTAAATTCATAATACACAGTCCTGCTGAATTTGTATGATGCAAACGCTGTGTTGAATAACGGAGCTCATGCATACTTAACAGCTCAGTTGATGCACTGAAGCACGCAGCACATAATGTTGCTTTTCAATTATTTTTTTTTCCATGACACTGATAAAACCTGCTAACAAAACAGTAATGAGGTGAAATGCAAGAGGCCCGTGTACTGTGCAATCTCAGTGCACATTAAAGAACCCCAGGTGGTCTACATTTTCGGTGCCCTCCGCTACGGCATGCCTCGTGGTCACATCGGGGTTTTAGTATGTAATACCGCAGAAATTATGGATATTAACAAAACTGAGACGTATCCGCGCATCGAGAGTCACATGGCGACACTGCGCCTATGCTCTCTGAAGTAGTGCTCTTGCCGGCCACTACGTGGCGAGACTGTACATGTGCATTGCAGAGTGTGAGCAGACACGAGCGGCATCTTTGCGACATATTTCTGCAGTCCAATGGCAAGGTAACCCTTGAAGTATGAACGCCAATTGGTGCAAGTCACTCCTTTATCGCCAATCATGTAACTTCTGCCACATAACAGATGTGCACGCTCGCACAATGAGAACTCCTGGCATTCAAGGCTTTGCACCTCAACCATGTTTGCTAAGCTGTGGTTATGGTAAGCACACAGCAGGAACACTTCTTTGTGCATACAAGCATAGCCTCTCACATTTTCATCTTTGCCCAATCGCTCTGCAATGCGCGAGAGACCGGCCTACTGCGGTGACATTACATTTCCAGACATTACATTGCTGTTGTTACTACAGCGTGGGCAACTTTAGCTCGGTGCTTCTGCTGCTCCGTGCTTCCTGCATCGCGTGTTATCATGGGTGATAAAACAAAATAGTTGACGTGGCCCTAACCATGATTGGGGCTCTTCGATTTTCCACTTTCTGGCAGCCAGCGGGCTGCCAGAAACCAGCCAGCGGGTTCCGGTTCTGACAGGAAATGACGTTATATCACGTGGCCTAAAAACTTGTGGCAACCAGAAAGTGGCCGGGAGAAGTAAAATCGAATTTTGGGCTCGCGGCTGGGCGGCTCACAACTGCGTCGTCTGCTCCAACATGCTAGTACAAAGTTTGTTAGCTACGATCGCTGGGCTGGTGGCCTTGCTGCGCGCTCGCAGGCTCCGCAGGCGTCACCAAACCGTTGTGTGCGAGGATTAAAATGTCGAAGATCTCGTTGTGTGTCTGCTGATAAGCAGACTGCAACGAGAAGAACGGCATTGAGTTCCGCTGTATGTTGAGAACGTCGTTATCCCGACTGTCTAGAATTACTTGTGCAGCCCTGGTTGAGGAGCTTGAAGCTTCGGCATTTTATCCTCAAGGCCTCCGAGAACGACCGAAGATTTCGACCGAAAAGACGCTTCTTGTCGCACTGGCCGAGAGCCGCCGAAGGTCCCGAAGTACGGGACCGTACCCGAAGCCTTTGCATTCCGCGGAGACCACGCAAAGATGGTCGCGAGCGCTCATCGTCCCTTTTGGCGTCTGCTAGCCAGAAAACGGCCAGAGAGCCGCCAGACCAAAATCGTCCTGGCGAGTTCTGGCGACCCGCGGGTCGCCAGATGCAGCCAGAGAGCGAAAAACGAATGCCCACCGGAAGTGCGCGCGCGGTGGGCGGAGCAACCCGAGAAAAAACGAATGCGTTCTGGCTGTCTCTGGCAGCCCGCGGGTAGCCAGATGTAGCCAGAAGTGGTAAATCGAATAGGCCCATTATGTGAACTGTGTCCTAGTACTGGGAAGGTGGCACCCTCTAGTGACCCCACCTTTTGGTACCACTGGGCTAGCAATGAAAAAATAAAAGATGCTATGGTTAATAGCCGCAGTAGACGTGAGGACATTGCCACGATTCCGGAGCAGGGTCGACAGAGCTGTGCATAAGGATTCGTCGTTTGACTCACTTATGCAGGCAAACGCACCGCTCTTCTATGGAGGCCCCTCTAGCCGTTCAAGGGCCAACCGCACGTGCAGCGTCATTTACAGGGGACGTCTGCCCATAAAATTGATATAGAAATAAGGAAGCAGTTATGGGTAATTAGACACACCTTCCTCGAGCGAGGACCATTTGCCGGAAAACAAGCTACCGGTACTCCGGCAACCCAGGTGGAATATAGGCAACCGTGCTATCTCAAGTAACGCATACATTGATTTCACAGAGGCAGAGAATGAACGCTACTTGGTGTAATAACTAATTCGCTCGGCATCATTCGGATACAAGGAGTTACACGTTCGGTGGTAGTTGAAATCACAGCGAGAGAACCGCAAACGTAACCGGCGAATCACGATCCCAACCGACACCGCCGCCAAGTGAAGAACCGCGCTGGTTGGTAAAAGGCGAACTCACGAAGTCGTCTTCTTCACCTGCGCTGGCTGAGGGTTCCGTCGCACTGCTCGTGGTCGGCACAGCGACGTCGAGGTCTCGCTTGGACACTTTGGGCGACGTTTCGCGACTCTCCGGCAAACTCATGGCTTCGATCCCGCTGTCCCCTTCGTCCGCTGGCATGCCCTCCGCCGCCGATCCAACCCGGCGAACGCGCTGTTTAGGCCCGGAGGGTCAAAGTTCGAGCACTCACGCAGATCACGCACCCTTTTGGCTACGGCGTGGAGCCTGCAGGTCGACGGCAACGGTTCGAAACGTGCTAGGACTACGCAGAGAAGCGGTAGCAAGCACGCTTTTTCGCTCGGTCCCTGCAAGCACGCACGCGGACCGAGCAAAGAAAAAAAGACGCAAGTTAATCCAAGACGCATCGAAGCCGATCCGCCGAGCTGAACGAAAGCGAAACTTGCATTTGTTGGTTTCACATATTATTGAATAATTCGCTTAACTTCACGCGTTAAAGACTGCACCTAATTTCGCAACGCACAAGCACTCACAATGAGCAGGCAAATGGATTATTTTTCCGAAATTTTGAAGAAATTAGTAACAAATAATAACGAAACTGAATGCGCGAGGTGCTCGAGAGCCCGTCTGGCCAGAAGGAGCAGTTTCGGTTTCGGACAAAAACCTACAAATGATTCTGCGGTGTCACTCGTCGTACCGGCGTACCGGTTTTAAAGGGTCTCAGAAACATCATTGTTAGCGCGCAAATCGAATCACCGTTTCGTCGCTTTCACACGTTAGCGAGGCGCAAGGCTGAACGCTAAACAACACGAACGTGCGATGAATGGCCGATGCGGCGGCATCCGCCCGAACTGCCGACCGTTTCGCGTTATGTGCGCGTTAAACCCTAACGTATGGAAGTACTCAGGTACGCTGCTCTTTTGCTGTAAACGGCTAGAAGACGGCGCGCCCTGCGTTCGAAAAGCGCGGTGCTGCGATGGATGAAGCTTTGCGCGCGACACAGCTGCACGGAACGCCGAAGGCGCGCGTGCGAAGGAAAAAGAAAGCAGCCTTGATCCCTTTTCGAAACGCGTCTTTCCTCGGCAGCTGCTCGTCACGAGACGAGCCTGATTGCCTCCTCGCTGCGAGTCGAGTGGGCGCATCGATCTCGTCAAGTGCCTCGGAACAGAGATAGGACGCGCTACAGTGCTTGATCGCACTCGTTCAGCGGCCGGCGCGTGCCTTCGAAACGGGGCAAAACTGCGATGGCGGCATCGTCCGGTGCCTACCCGAGCGTTGGCGAGCTCGCGCTGCGTGCGCTGAGCAAGTATCGCTCGGAGTTTGGGTCCGAGCCCGCGTTCTACGGAAGTGCGCCGGGCCGAGTCAATCTGATCGGCGAACACGTGGACTACTGCGAAGGCCTGGTCCTCCCATGCGTGAGTTGCGTGCGCATACTCAACAGGCAGTTTTAGAATAGCGTACGCAAAGCTTTGCGTTGGCTTTTTGCGCAACTGCGCATGCGTCGTACGATAACCGCTTGCGGGCTCCCGTTAAGTGACGGAAATAGCGGGCCGCAAATGCTAACGCTAACTTAGCGTACGCTAAATCCCGCAATTTCTTACGGGTGCCGTAGGTATACGCTTTCGATCGCGATCGGCTCATTTCACTAGCCGCGGAAAGGATGCATCGATTATCAACGCTGCCGAGACATTCGATCCGCATCGGCCGCGATCGATGCGGTCGAAAGTGCGCCTCTGACACCCGTATGTTAGCGCGGCTGAGGTCTGCTGAAGCTTGTACGGGGTTCGATTCCCGGACACGCAGCCACATTTCGATCGATACGAGTGCAGAATTAATACCCGTGTACGTAGATTCAATGTTGAGGAATTCCCCAGCTGTTCAAAATTAATCCGTATACCTCCAGTGTGGCCTCTTATCATGGTTTTGGCACATGACAACAGACAAATTAATTCATTAGCTGCAGGATCACGCACCCCCACACTGCTGAAGACAAACAGAATAAAGCGGAGAACATTTGACAGGTTTTGAACATGCTTAATTTAATTCATGCGTTAGTATATATATAATTTGTTTCGATTTGGCTTAAATTTGGCTGGTTAGTGCTTCTGGTCATCAGATAGTATTACATGGGTTAATACTAAACACAGTTCTGAGAGTATGCAATACTGTGCATTTGACACGTGTATGACAAAAACTTTTTATCCCTCCTTTTACCATAATCATATGTAGCTTATCTATGTGCCAGTTAACTTATGCAACATATAAAGTGAAAATATTAAAACTGCCAAATTTAATTGTTCAGAGCCATAAGTGTCACTCCACATGCATGTAGAACAGCTCTGTCAGTATGGTGCATTCAGACGATGGACCGAATCCAGATTTGGAGGGGCAGACGGCGCATCACGTGACCTCACATCAGCGATTCCCCTCGTCCGCGTTGCTCGCAGAAGGATGACCCCGAAAGATTCGTCCTTTGCTGTGGCACACTCGTCTAATTCCCTTTGGTTTAGAGGTCCGGTGCGTATGCATCATGAATTCATGATCCTGAAGAAAACTGACCAGTGTGTCGGAAAGACTTACTGGCACGGAGAAGGTCCCGAAGTCAGTGCTTAATAGCAAAGCAATGTGCATTTTTAGAGAACGAAGCTGTTACATCTGCGCTCTATTCTGAAACTGGCCAGATATATATGTCCAACTTGCAAGAAGGGATGACCATCATCATGTGTCGTCATGAAAGTGACAGCATTAGGACCTGTTCACTAAGGAGCTATGTTTGTATGTATGCTCCTCATCAAAAGCTTCTTCATTCACGTCTTGCCCGCAGCACTTGAATTACCGTAAAATCACGAGCAAGCACCCCCACCCCCCCTGCGCTCCCGCCATTTTCACTGCTTCATTCACTGTTTTTATTCGTTTGACGAGGGCTAATGACGACAGTGAATGCAAGTCTATTCAGTAAAGCATTTTATTGGAAGCACACATTGCTCTTCCACCGCCATCTTGAAATTTGTTGCGTAACCGAGCAAGGGCCCCCCCTCCAAATCTTGTCGGACTATCTTTCACCGTGGAAAGGGGGGGAGGTGCTTACTGGGTATTTTACGGTAAATAATGGTTACATCAGCATATAATAAAAATTGAGCTGCAAGTCCTTACAGTCCAAACGCGAGGTCTACACAATGCCGCTTTTCTTGAACAGGTTTCTTAGGAAAACCGACTGGTGGGCTAGTTGGTAGTGCATATCTTATCTTTCTTTGCACTAAAACATAAGAGGTTTTTCAGTGTATTCCTTCCACTCTGATGTTTCCTCATTATATAACACTTCGTGTTAGTGACTACGTTGAGCTCTGGTTGGAAAACTGTGATTTACTTTGTTGAAGAGATACTTCATTCTTCCCTTCAAATGGTTCTCCTCCATTTCTTTGAATTGTGCCTTTAGGTACTCATCCTTGTAATCATCCTAGTTTGATTTTGAAACGTGGCAATTAAGTTGCCTCACCATGTCCCCCCTTAGCTTTGGCCAGCCTTCTTTCCTACGTTGTGTTGACTGCTTTCTCTAAAATCCACAAGCTCTCTTTTCCTTTCTCGGAATGCGTTTTTCTGCTTTCTCTGCTGATGGTTTTTTTTTATCACCCTAGAGCTCACCTGGTACCCTAGCTACGAGATCCAAATCCCAGAATTTCGTTTCATTTTTACCTACATTACAATACTGCTAAAAAGGTGCAGCATAACTAAAAGCACCGACGGCTCAAAGAGATCCAATTTGTCTTAAACCAAGCTACGCACAATCTTAAACCAGCAGCAATACAATGCTCCGGCAGAATTTTGACTGTGGTGTTAGCCCGCCTTGGCAACGGGCCCCTGTCAGAACAGAGTCTTAGAATGCCAACCTGAACTGTCATCTCAGCAGACGTTTATCAAGGTTTTATTTAATTTTTTACAAAGTGGTGCCCTGTTGGGCATAGGGTTGCCACCTTACCACTGGAAAAAAAAAACCAGCTCTCCAGGGGCGGGCGGGCTGTACTTATACAGGGGTGCTATTCTCGACATTGTAAAATTTCACAATAAATTCCACCATTGGTCAACTCTGATTTGCCCAGAGGGCTGCTGCAGCCTCTCATATTGGCTTAAAATGCCGACATTACGAAATTTGACGAGATGGTGGAATTCGAGTGTCCAGCAGAATAGCACCCCAGGTGACTGAATTTATGCTGAAAAAAAAAAGAAAGACTCCATGTTCGGTCTTTGACAGGCAATGTCATGTATTGTAACATTGTCAGCCTTGTCAGAAGTGAACATAAAGTACATGTACAAAAGAAAAACAGAGCTTACCAACTATTCTGTTGGCATAAAAATAAATGCCGTCTACAAATATGCCGTACATTTGGGACGTAGAGTCCCAGCAATTATTATTAATACATGTCGTCCACGGCCAGGAGCCAGCTCTCATCCTCAGGTTGATATTTCTAGTCTTTCGAAATAGACATTGACGTAATTTTCGCTGCTTCGAAGGCGGAGAATTTACACTTGTGATGCAAGCACGTATAACCACTGATATTGATCTTTTGCTCTATTTAAATGATCGGTATAACTAAAAGGATCAATTAATTCCTGTTTTTATGGCCACAAGATTGAAATTGGTTGAAGATTGCGTGAAAGTTTTGGTGAGTGCAGAAAAATATTTAGTATCTTCTAAGTTGCTTAATCTACGCTTATAAAACTTTTTAAAAAGTATTGCAATATGATAGCCAAAAAACAGGCCAATGATGGCCGGTCTTAGGTGCAGACCAGCAACCAGTCCACTGTCTAAAAAACCGGCCGAGCCGGTCTAAAACCTGAAGGGTGGCAACCATAGTTAGACACACTGTAGTTCTCTTGTTCCTCACTTTCCTTTCTTTTGTGTGTATGTGTGCATGCAACTCTGCTTTTTAACAGCTGAGCTGTTTAAGCTCAACGTTAGGCCGTGCAGAGTGAACAAAACACTATCATGGTCAGCCTCTACCTTCAAGTGTGTTGGTCGGCCGGTGCACACTCTTCGTCCTCTTCTTCATCTTTGAAGGCCTTTGGCCTCAAAGGCCTTGAGGAGGCATTCGTGCTCTTTTCCCATCTCTCACTTGTACGTATCACGCTCACTCGTCATTCATCTCACACCCACAGATCACATCACGTCGCACTGCCATAATTCTGTACTCTATACACGCCTGTTAAGCTTTTATATACTAGCGTGTGATTTTAGGCTTCGATACAGCCATAATACATCCTGTCATCGTAATCATTCGTCATCGCTAACACCACATAAAAATACATGGCGCTCTTTGGCCACCCATGGCCCTTGAGCCACAAAAAACCCACTGATCAATCTTCTCCATCTCCTTAAAATCTTGCTAATTAAGATTAATTAAGGTTCCTTTTAAATTAAGAACCTACTAATTAAGTCAGAATAATTAACACCCTGTTAATTAATATTATGTTAATTAAGACCGTGGTGATTAAGATCTTGCTACTTAAACTTGCTGCAAGTCATTGCTACTTAAGATAAGACCAAGCTAATTAAGAACACACTAATTGGTCGTTCACTTCACGTAGCCACGACAACACTTTGCCAAGCAATATAGTTCTACGCTCCACGTAGCCAAGCCTTGCAATGCCTGGCCAAACTCAGCAGCGACTTAGTCGAGCTTGTAGAAGCTGACAGAAGTTAGGTGAGCCAAACGGTCTGCTGTTAGTCCAGCCTTGCACCACTAGGGCAAGCTATACCCACATTTTTCTCCATTCTCCTTTTTCCATTGTCACTTCCCCCTCCCCTTAGTGTAGGGTAGCAAACCAAATGTTTTCATTCTGGTTGACATCCCTGCCTTCCCCTCATTTGTATCTCTCTCTCTTGTACTTGTTTGCTAATAGTCTTAACGAGGACGAACAGGTTTGATGTGGTCTAGCTCGAATAACTACCCGGTCTGCCGAAACTGAGCCGGCTATGGCAGAAAGCTGTCAGTCATCATCTATACACATCCCACTTGAGAAACATTTCAATATGCTGAGGTCCGTTGTCTGCTAGATGCCGCAGTCATCCTGGTACAAACAGGTCTGCGTACTTGGTAAACACAAGCACCTACTGGTAACGGACTTACTGTCAATTGATTGGTAAGCCACTTGGAGGGAAGAAAGAGAATTACAAGAACGGAAATCTGAGCGAGTTTGTAAGAATGCATCATAGAGCAGGTAGCGCAAAAAATACGTTAACACAAGTCAGGAACATAAACATGAGACGAGCGCTAACATAAATTTTAGTTTGAAGTTAGCGCTCGTCTCGTATTTATGTTCCTGACTTGTGTCAACATATTTGTTGCACTACCTGCTCTATGAAGAAAGACAATTGCAGTAAAACGTTTGTCCAAGAAAGCCCACCTGCAATAACTAGACTTGGTGACAACCTAAGAGTACGCTACCAGCTTGACACACAAAACTGCAGTGAGCTTTCGCTTTATTTCTGCGAGAAAGCCGTGCCACCTTATTGACAAGCAAAACTTTCATTGTTATTTAGCTAAAATATTAAATCTATGACTGAACAGTGATATAAACAGGATCACCCATACAATTTGCTAGGATGTTCAAGCTTTATCCTAAGTGCAGTGGCACGGAGTTAAGCTTATATGCTAAAATAACAGTCTTAAAAAGGCAAAGATGCTTGAGGTCACAGAAATAAGCGAACGATTGGCTAACACATCTATATTAATCATATCCAAGTTGTACAGTGCTATCCATGTCACTGTAGTCTTAGGCTGTCACCAGCTGCGCAATAGTTCCAGCATGGGAACATACCTTTTATCCCATTCTTGCAATTGGCGTGTTTTCCCAGTATGTTTTAATTTAAAAAAAATTAAATTATGAGTGCCAAAACCCCGATGTGACTATGAAGCATGGCATAGTGGCGCACTCCAGATTAATTTCGACCATCTGGGTTTGCTTAATGTGTGCCATAATCTAAGTACACGGGTGTTTTTTGCATTTTGACTACAACGAAATGCAGCCACCATGTCTGGGTATCGAACCCGCATCTTCAAGCTTAGCAGCACAACATGTCACCTGCTGAGCCACTACAGCAGGTCCCAGAATGTTTCGATAGCCTTTATTTATCTTATTTATTTACAGAATATACTGAAATCTCCGAGATTAGCAGGTGTAAACAAAAAAAAAAAGGTGCAATCGTGTATACACAGAAAATACATGAAGCAGAAAACAAAAGAGGTATTGATAAAACTCGGGATGCAAACAAAAAATACACAAAGGGACTAAAAAGCGAAAAGCACATGTAAAATGTAAAATACTGGAACAAGCCAAAAAAGGGAATACACATTTCAGAAGAGGAAATTTGGATGTATCGACAACGCAGGTTATAAAAAATCTAATTACAAAAAAGGAACAAAAAAAGCGTAATTATAATCAACACTACTAAAGAACTATTTGAACCTTCACCAATCATTGCTCTTACCAGTCATTACGTTGATCATTGGTACCTGCTCTGCAGCATAGCAGGTGTTCCCAGTCCACGACAATATGCACCTCTGTGTGAATATTTGAAAACCCTTAAGGCAGTGCGTCTGTTTTACACTATCATGTGCAGGCCATGCCGCTGTACACTGTGGTCGTTGGATCCCCTGTCGTGGGAAGCAGCGTGTGCAATGTCCACAGTTTAGACTATCCCGAGCCTGCAAGCTTTCAGCTGCCGACGGAAGAGAGCCCTCTGAAGCCCGGTGAACCGTCGTGGAGTAATTACGTTCGGGGCGTCGTCGCTCACTTCCCAGGCAAGTTGGCGATTGTTGTGAAGAAGTAGATTGCACATCAACCATCGTACAATTAACGATGACCACTTTGGTATCCTGGTATAACTACACTCAAACCTCATTATAGCAAAGTCACATCTGCCACAAAAATAACATCGTTATATGCGAAAATTCGTTTTAAATCTTTATTTGTAACACTGCAGCTATAAGAAGACTATTCTTCATTTACTTCGTTATAACCGATAATTCGTTATATCCGTGTTCGTTATATCGAGGTTTGAGTGTACCAGCTCTGTGAAAAATTAACTGTCCTTGCTTTTCACCTTTTGCTGTATGCTCTTGAATGCACAGAGCTTCCGATTGAGATGCGAGCAACAGAATTTGTACTGGTAGTTTGGCGGCTTCGAAGATTTGAATTTCAGTTCTCTGTATTGTTCCCTTACATGAAAAAAAGGGGGATTGACTGAAACCTACTGAATTTGATAGCTTCAAGAGGGTGGGTGCTCCATTGACGTGATGACAGCAGACCACTGACAGAGTATTGGATAAATGCGCCAGACAATACCTACTAGAGATGGTGGTGT